>NC_141699.1:1087244717-1087844717 GCF_964263255.1 Lissotriton vulgaris | reverse complement strand
GAATACCTGAGAAATCAGTAACTTTCTAAAACATGCATGAACTTCTCTTTTGAAATGCCATCAAATAGCTTAAACTAAAAACCTAAGCAGAACTTTGCTTAAGAAACTCCAGTTTGGTGTGTCCTGTCAATCTTAGTGGTAGGCTGGGGCGGTAAATTCCATACCGTTCGCGGAATTTGTCGAATTTGTGAAATTTTGCGTTCCGCGGAGATCGCAGAATTGCACAAAATTCTGCGTTCCCTGACATTGCGAAATTTTTTGCTTGTTCGCGTTCTCAAAATGTGTGTTTACGAGATATTTCCCCCGAGCACGCAAACAGCAATTGCGAATAGCAAAAAAGCATCGCGAACAAGCAGTTCAGCATGTTCGCAGAATTTCTGCATGTCCGCAGAGATTTTTTACTGTTTTGCGGAGATTTGCTTAACGCGATTCCGCGAATTCCGCCCACCCCTAATTAGTTGTACAGAATTTTAACTGTGAATGTTCTTGAGGATAGATTTCAAAAATTGAAAACCTCAAAGCAGGAGACACTTAGCACCTATTTTATCTCTTATTTTGAGAAGGTGATATGGCATTGTCTCTGCTTCTTGAAGTTGGATTACCCTCAGTAGTTACAGGTATATAGGCAGCTAACACTGGCAGTTAAAAACATTTTAATTTTGTGATTACTATTAATAATGGTACATCTATCAAAATATCCATAGTTTACATAGAAGATGCTCACCTGTGTATTCCGATAATACACTGTCTTTTCCAAGTATACCATTTCCACCCACAGCAGAGACTTTGAAGGTGTACAGGTTGCCAGGTATTAAATTTGTGATGGAGACATTTTCATACATTGTTGTTACATTTGATTCTGGATTTCCTAAAACTTGCACTAAATAGGAGCTTTTGTTGCCAGTCGGTGGTAGCCAGCTCAAAGAAATTGAATCAATGGTGATGTATGTCAAACTTAGATTGTTGGTTACATTGGGTACTGAAATAGAAAAGTAGAACGTGAAGTATCACTCAGAGAACCTTTTACATATTTGTCAGAAATATTTTTTACACCAGATAAATTACAGAAAAACATGAAGAAGTTACCTATCATTGGGAAGAATTGCCATGATAGATCTCTAATAGGGTGAAATAGTTTGTAACACTTCTGGCGCATTGATTTTGTATTAAAAAATTGAGATTTGTACTAAAGAATATAAATTCCCAGAAGAGCATAGAAATGTTTCCAATGACATCTCTTCAGTTATGATAACTTATTCATAACCCCCAAATGTGAGCAACTGTAACTTAGTCTCATTAATTCTAGAAAATGTTTCTCAAAATGTATAACTGATTCTGAATTTAGGTACAGATGTAATTTATACATGCCAGACATTTAGCCTGCCTAGCCAAATAGCTCTTAATCAGAAATGATCTAATGTTGTTAAATCAAATGAGCACATATACATTGTTATTTAATGTATGATGTAATATTTCGATGAGATGGAATTTTACAAATCAGTGAGTGCAGATTGTTTCTAATGCTCTAGTTATTTTTTGAATGTCTATTCAACTAAATCCCTTTATAGCTTGCAGTTTATCCACTTTATATGGCCTTCTATTTGTTCAAATGAACTTTTAGAATAATGAGTTAATGATTATATCCATTTTAACTAGTTTACATATACTTTGATTTTGGTATCGGAGTGGGAATTATTTGATTTCAGATATTTCTGATCACTTGCTCTGAAAATACCATTTGCTAGTCTTTAAAAAAAATTACAACTCTGTTACTTTATAGCAGAATAACTAGTATTGATGTTTTTCTCAAAAATTGGCATTATATGATTCTTCATTTTTACTGATTTCGCAGAAGACAGAATGCAATAACTCTTTTCATTCAACAGGAAGGGACAAAATACTATAGATAAGTTATTACGAATATATTTAAAATACGTAGTTATATTTTAATAATATTCCCACAGAAATCCTTTGTCTTATGTCATAATTAGAAGAATACATGGTATTTGCAGCAGTACCCCAGGTTTATATTTACACATAAAAATTGAACCAGTAAACTGTTTTTTCATTGAATTATAAATGTGCACTAAACCAATCTTATTTGGATTTAAATTCAAATAACCGCATATATGGAGATTCAAAGTGCAACCATGACTTTGTGTTCATCAATTTTACAGCTAAAGAGGTATTCTCACGAAAAGTATAATAACAAAATCAGTTTAGAACTTTTCTGCTGAGAAAACCAGCTTACCAAAAATAAATCTTTCTATTTCAACACAGTCAGCAGAAATAATATTTTAAAAGTAAAAACTCCAAAAGTGATGAGGGAACCATTTCAGTAAAGGGGCTTGCAGATGTGGATTACCTGACTGAGTTCAAATATACTAGCATGGAAGGTGTGTATGCATTTATGTGTTTGAAATTGAACAATATATTCCTACTTTCAGTCATGTGTGGTCATTCACTTAGATCAATAGATTCACCTGTTGAGAAAGCATGAAAATGCACTCCTGACATGATTGTGATCACATTAGTTTTCAGGAAAGAAGCTTAGATAACATATCTTTGTGTATAATTCAATGATGCCAAAAATTTATAAAAACATAGAAGATAGCTTTTAATTGAGCTTTTCCTCACATATCTTCATGTAAAACTTTCAATATAGGAAATATTATTTGTGGTTAAACATTATTCTCTTGATTTCTCCAGAAAATCGATTGCTAATGTGCAATAATCAGGCACACTACAGGGACTATTTTAGAATACCTGAGAAATCAGTAACTTTCTAAAACATGCATGAACTTCTCTTTTGAAATGCCATCAAATAGCTTAAACTAAAAACCTAAGAAGAACTTTGCTTAAGAAACTCCAGTTTGGTGTGTCCTGTCAATCTTAGTGGTAGGCTGGGGCGGTAAATTCCATACCGTTCGCGGAATTTGTCGAATTTGTGAAATTTTGCGTTCCGCGGAGATCGCGGAATTGCACAAAATTCTGCGTTCCCTGACATTGCGAAATTTTTTGCTTGTTCGCGTTCTCAAAATGTGTGTTTACGAGATATTTCCCCCGAGCACGCAAACAGCAATTGCGAATAGCAAAATAGCATCGCGAACAAGCAGTTCAGCATGTTCGCAAAATTTCTGCATGTCCGCAGAGATTTTTTACTGTTTTGCGGAGATTTGCTTAATGCGATTACGCGAATTCCGCCCACCCTTAATTAGTTGTACAGAATTTTAACTGTGAATGTTCTTGAGGATAGATTTCAAAAATTGAAAACCTCAAAGCAGGAGACACTTAGCACCTATTTTATCTCTTATTTTGAGAAGGTGATATGGCATTGTCTCTGCTTCTTGAAGTTGGATTACCCTCAGTAGTTACAGGTATATAGGCAGCTAACACTGGCAGTTAAAAACATTTTAATTTTGTGATTACTATTAATAATGGTACATCTATCAAAATATCCATAGTTTACATAGAAGATGCTCACCTGTGTATTCCGATAATACACTGTCTTTTCCAAGTATACCATTTCCACCCACAGCAGAGACTTTGAAGGTGTACAGGTTGCCAGGTATTAAATTTGTGATGGAGACATTTTCATACATTGTTGTTACATTTGATTCTGGATTTCCTAAAACTTGCACTAAATAGGAGCTTTTGTTGCCAGTCGGTGGTAGCCAGCTCAAAGAAATTGAATCAATGGTGATGTATGTCAAACTTAGATTGTTGGTTACATTGGGTACTGAAATAGAAAAGTAGAACGTGAAGTATCAATCAGAGAACCTTTTCCATATTTGTCAGAAATATTTTTTACACCAGATAAATTACAGAAAAACATGAAGAAGTTACCTATCATTGGGAAGAATTGCCATGATAGATCTCTAATAGGGTGAAATAGTTTGTAACACTTCTGGCGCATTGATTTTGTATTAAAAAACTTGAGATTTGTACTAAAGAATATAAATTCCCAGAAGAGCATAGAAATGTTTCCAATGACATCTCTTCAGTTATGATAACTTATTCATAACCCCCAAATGTGAGCAACTGTAACTTAGTCTCATTAATTCTAGAAAATGTTTCTCAAAATGTATAACTGATTCTGAATTTAGTTACAGATGTAATTTATACATGCCAGACATTTAGCCTGCCTAGCCAAATAGCTCTTAATCAGAAATGATCTAATGTTGTTAAATCAAATGAGCACATATACATTGTTATTTCATGTATGATGTAATATTTCGATGAGATGGAATTTTACAAATCAGTGAGTGCAGATTGTTTCTAATGCTCTAGTTATTTTTTGAATGCCTATTCAACTAAATCCCTATATATCTTGCAGTTTATCCACTTTATATGGCCTTCTATTTGTTCAAATGAACTTTTAGAATAATGAGTTAATGAATATATCCATTTTAACTAGTTTACATATACTTTGATTTTGGTATCGGAGTGGGAATTATTTGATTTCAGATATTTCTGATCACTTGCTCTGAAAATACCATTTGCTAGTCTTTAAAAAAAATTAAAATCTGTTACTTTATAGCAGAATAACTAGTATTGATGTTTTTCTCATAAATTGGCATTATATGATTCTTCATTTTTACTGATTTCGCAGAAGACAGAATGCAATAACTCTTTTCATTCAACAGGAAGGGACAAAATACTATTGATAAGTTATTACGAATATATTTAAAATACATAGTTATATTTTAATAATATTCCCACAGAAATCCTTTGTCTTATGTCATAATTAGAAGAATACATGGTATTTGCAGCAGTACCCCAGGTTTATATTTACACATAAAAATTGAACCAGTAAACTGTTTTTTCATTGAATTATAAATGTGCACTAAACCAATCTTATTTGGATTTAAATTCAAATAACCGCATATATGGAGATTCAAAGTGCAACCATGACTTTGTGTTCATCAATTTTACAGCTAAAGAGGTATTCTCACGAAAAGTATAATAACAAAATCAGTTTAGAACTTTTCTGCTGAGAAAACCAGCTTACCAAAAATAAATAATTCTATTTCAACACAGTCAGCAGAAATAATAATTTAAAAGTAAAAACTCCAAAAGTGATGAGGGAACCATTTCAGTAAAGGGGCTTGCAGATGTGGATTACCTGACTGAGTTCAAATATACTAGCATGGAAGGTGTGTATGCATTTATGTGTTTGAAATTGAACAATATATTCCTACTTTCAGTCATGTGTGGTCATTCACTTAGATCAATAGATTCACCTGTTGAGAAAGCATGAAAATGCACTCCTGACATGATTGTGATCACATTAGTTTTCAGGAAAGAAGCTTAAATAACATATCTTTGTGTATAATTCAATGATGCCAAAAATTTATAAAAACATAGAAGATAGCTTTTAATTGAGCTTTTCTTCACATATCTTCATGTAAAACTTTCAATATAGGAAATATTATTTGTGGTTAAACATTATTCTCTTGATTTCTCCAGAAAATCGATTGCTAATGTGCAATAATCAGGCACACTACAGGGACTATTTTAGAATACCTGAGAAATCAGTAACTTTCTAAAACATGCATGAACTTCTCTTTTGAAATGCCATTAAATAGCTTAAACTAAAAACCTAAGAAGAACTTTGCTTAAGAAACTCCAGTTTGGTGTGTCCTGTCAATCTTAGTGGTAGGCTGGGGCGGTAAATTCTATACCGTTCGCGGAATTTGTCGAATTTGTGAAATTTTGCGTTCCGCGGAGATCGCGGAATTGCACAAAATTCTGCGTTCCCTGACATTGCGAAATTTTTTGCTTGTTCGCGTTTTCAAAATGTGTGTTTACGAGACATTTCCCCCGAGCACGCAAACAGCAATTGCGAATAGCAAAATAGCATCGCGAACAAGCAGTTCAGCATGTTCGCAAAATTTCTGCATGTCCGCAGAGATTTTTTACTGTTTTGCGGAGATTTGCTTAATGCGATTACGCGAATTCCGCCCACCCTTAATTAGTTGTACAGAATTTTAACTGTGAATGTTCTTGAGGATAGATTTCAAAAATTGAAAACCTCAAAGCAGGAGACACTTAGCACCTATTTTATCTCTTATTTTGAGAAGGTGATATGGCATTGTCTCTGCTTCTTGAAGTTGGATTACCCTCAGTAGTTACAGGTATATAGGCAGCTAACACTGGCAGTTAAAAACATTTTAATTTTGTGATTACTATTAATAATGGTACATCTATCAAAATATCCATAGTTTACATAGAAGATGCTCACCTGTGTATTCCGATAATACACTGTCTTTTCCAAGTATACCATTTCCACCCACAGCAGAGACTTTGAAGGTGTACAGGTTGCCAGGTATTAAATTTGTGATGGAGACATTTTCATACATTGTTGTTACATTTGATTCTGGATTTCCTAAAACTTGCACTAAATAGGAGCTTTTGTTGCCAGTCGGTGGTAGCCAGCTCAAAGAAATTGAATCAATGGTGATGTATGTCAAACTTAGATTGTTGGTTACATTGGGTACTGAAATAGAAAAGTAGAACGTGAAGTATCACTCAGAGAACCTTTTACATATTTGTCAGAAATATTTTTTACACCAGATAAATTACAGAAAAACATGAAGAAGTTACCTATCATTGGGAAGAATTGCCATGATAGATCTCTAATAGGGTGAAATAGTTTGTAACACTTCTGGCGCATTGATTTTGTATTAAAAAACTTGAGATTTGTACTAAAGAATATAAATTCCCAGAAGAGCATAGAAATGTTTCCAATGACATCTCTTCAGTTATGATAACTTATTCATAACCCCCAAATGTGAGCAACTGTAACTTAGTCTCATTAATTCTAGAAAATGTTTCTCAAAATGTATAACTGATTCTGAATTTAGTTACAGATGTAATTTATACATGCCAGACATTTAGCCTGCCTAGCCAAATAGCTCTTAATCAGAAATGATCTAATGTTGTTAAATCAAATGAGCACATATACATTGTTATTTCATGTATGATGTAATATTTCGATGAGATGGAATTTTACAAATCAGTGAGTGCAGATTGTTTCTAATGCTCTAGTTATTTTTTGAATGCCTATTCAACTAAATCCCTATATATCTTGCAGTTTATCCACTTTATATGGCCTTCTATTTGTTCAAATGAACTTTTAGAATAATGAGTTAATGAATATATCCATTTTAACTAGTTTACATATACTTTGATTTTGGTATCGGAGTGGGAATTATTTGATTTCAGATATTTCTGATCACTTGCTCTGAAAATACCATTTGCTAGTCTTTAAAAAAAATTACAACTCTGTTACTTTATAGCAGAATAACTAGTATTGATGTTTTTCTCATAAATTGGCATTATATGATTCTTCATTTTTACTGATTTCGCAGAAGACAGAATGCAATAACTCTTTTCATTCAACAGGAAGGGACAAAATACTATAGATAAGTTATTACGAATATATTTAAAATACATAGTTATATTTTAATAATATTCCCACAGAAATCCTTTGTCTTATGTCATAATTAGAAGAATACATGGTATTTGCAGCAGTACCCCAGGTTTATATTTACACATAAAAATTGAACCAGTAAACTGTTTTTTCATTGAATTATAAATGTGCACTAAACCAATCTTATTTGGATTTAAATTCAAATAACCGCATATATGGAGATTCAAAGTGCAACCATGACTTTGTGTTCATCAATTTTACAGCTAAAGAGGGATTCTCACGAAAAGTATAATAACAAAATCAGTTTAGAACTTTTCTGCTGAGAAAACCAGCTTACCAAAAATAAATCTTTCTATTTCAACACAGTCAGCAGAAATAATAATTTAAAAGTAAAAACTCCAAAAGTGATGAGGGAACCATTTCAGTAAAGGGGCTTGCAGATGTGGATTACCTGACTGAGTTCAAATATACTAGCATGGAAGGTGTGTATGCATTTATGTGTTTGAAATTGAACAATATATTCCTACTTTCAGTCATGTGTGGTCATTCACTTAGATCAATAGATTCACCTGTTGAGAAAGCATGAAAATGCACTCCTGACATGATTGTGATCACATTAGTTTTCAGGAAAGAAGCTTAAATAACATATCTTTGTGTATAATTCAATGACGCCAAAAATTTATAAAAACATAGAAGATTGCTTTTAATTGAGCTTTTCCTCACATATCTTCATGTAAAACTTTCAATATAGGAAATATTATTTGTGGTTAAACATTATTCTCTTGATTTCTCCAGAAAATCGATTGCTAATGTGCAATAATCAGGCACACTACAGGGACTATTTTAGAATACCTGAGAAATCAGTAACTTTCTAAAACATGCATGAACTTCTCTTTTGAAATGCCATTAAATAGCTTAAACTAAAAACCTAAGAAAAACTTTGCTTAAGAAACTCCAGTTTGGTGTGTCCTGTCAATCTTAGTGGTAGGCTGGGGCGGTAAATTCTATACCGTTCGCGGAATTTGTCGAATTTGTGAAATTTTGCGTTCCGCGGAGATCGCGGAATTGCACAAAATTCTGCGTTCCCTGACATTGCGAAATTTTTTGCTTGTTCGCGTTTTCAAAATGTGTGTTTACGAGACATTTCCCCCGAGCACGCAAACAGCAATTGCGAATAGCAAAATAGCATCGCGAACAAGCAGTTCAGCATGTTCGCAAAATTTCTGCATGTCCGCAGAGATTTTTTACTGTTTTGCGGAGATTTGATTAATGCGATTACGCGAATTCCGCCCACCCTTAATTAGTTGTACAGAATTTTAACTGTGAATGTTCTTGAGGATAGATTTCAAAAATTGAAAACCTCAAAGCAGGAGACACTTAGCACCTATTTTATCTCTTATTTTGAGAAGGTGATATGGCATTGTCTCTGCTTCTTGAAGTTGGATTACCCTCAGTAGTTACAGGTATATAGGCAGCTAACACTGGCAGTTAAAAACATTTTAATTTTGTGATGATTACTATTAATAATGGTACATCTATCAAAATATCCATAGTTTACATAGAAGATGCTCACCTGTGTATTCCGATAATACACTGTCTTTTCCAAGTATACCATTTCCACCCACAGCAGAGACTTTGAAGGTGTACAGGTTGCCAGGTATTAAATTTGTGATGGAGACATTTTCATACATTGTTGTTACATTTGATTCTGGATTTCCTAAAACTTGCACTAAATAGGAGCTTTTGTTGCCAGTCGGTGGTAGCCAGCTCAAAGAAATTGAATCAATGGTGATGTATGTCAAACTTAGATTGTTGGTTACATTGGGTACTGAAATAGAAAAGTAGAACGTGAAGTATCACTCAGAGAACCTTTTACATATTTGTCAGAAATATTTTTTACACCAGATAAATTACAGAAAAACATGAAGAAGTTACCTATCATTGGGAAGAATTGCCATGATAGATCTCTAACAGGGTGAAATAGTTTGTAACACTTCTGGCGCATTGATTTTGTATTAAAAAACTTGAGATTTGTACTAATGAATATAAATTCCCAGAAGAGCATAGAAATGTTTCCAATGACATCTCTTCAGTTATGATAACTTATTCATAACCCCCAAATGTGAGCAACTGTAACTTAGTCTCATTAATTCTAGAAAATGTTTCTCAAAATGTATAACTGATTCTGAATTTAGTTACAGATGTAATTTATACATGCCAGACATTTAGCCTGCCTAGCCAAATAGCTCTTAATCAGAAATGATCTAATGTTGTTAAATCAAATGAGCACATATACATTGTTATTTCATGTATGATGTAATATTTCGATGAGATGGAATTTTACAAATCAGTGAGTGCAGATTGTTTCTAATGCTCTAGTTATTTTTTGAATGTCTATTCAACTAAATCCCTATATATCTTGCAGTTTATCCACTTTATATGGCCTTCTATTTGTTCAAATGAACTTTTAGAATAATGAGTTAATGATTATATTCATTTTAACTAGTTTACATATACTTTGATTTTGGTATCGGAGGTGGAATTATTTGATTTCAGATATTTCTGATCACTTGCTCTGAAAATACCATTTGCTAGTCTTTAAAAAAAATTACAACTCTGTTACTTTATAGCAGAATAACTAGTATTGATGTTTTTCTCATAAATTGGCATTATATGATTCTTCATTTTTACTGATTTCGCAGAAGACAGCATGCAATAACTCTTTTCATTCAACAGGAAGGGACAAAATACTATAGATAAGTTATTACGAATATATTTAAAATACATAGTTATATTTTAATAATATTCCCACAGAAATCCTTTGTCTTATGTCATAATTAGAAGAATACATGGTATTTGCAGCAGTACCCCAGGTTTATATTTACACATAAAAATTGAACCAGTAAACTGTTTTTTCATTGAATGTAAATGTGCACTAAACCAATCTTATTTGGATTTAAATTCAAATAACCGCATATATGGAGATTCAAAGTGCAACCATGACTTTGTGTTCATCAATTTTACAGCTAAAGAGGTATTCTCACGAAAAGTATAATAACAAAATCAGTTTAGAACTTTTCTGCTGAGAAAACCAGCTTACCAAAAATAAATCTTTCTATTTCAACACAGTCAGCAGAAATAATAATTTAAAAGTAAAAACTCCAAAAGTGATGAGGGAACCATTTCAGTAAAGGGGCTTGCAGATGTGGATTACCTGACTGAGTTCAAATATACTAGCATGGAAGGTGTGTATGCATTTATGTGTTTGAAATTGAACAATATATTCCAACTTTCAGTCATGTGTGGTCATTCACTTAGATCAATAGATTCACCTGTTGAGAAAGCATGAAAATGCACTCCTGACATGATTGTGATCACATTAGTTTTCAGGAAAGAAGCTTAAATAACATATCTTTGTGTATAATTCAATGATGCCAAAAATTTATAAAAACATAGAAGATAGCTTTTAATTGAGCTTTTCCTCACATATCTTCATGTAAAACTTTCAATATAGGAAATATTATTTGTGGTTAAACATTATTCTCTTGATTTCTCCAGAAAATCGATTGCTAATGTGCAATAATCAGGCACACTACAGGGACTATTTTAGAATACCTGAGAAATCAGTAACTTTCTAAAACATGCATGAACTTCTCTTTTGAAATGCCATCAAATAGCTTAAACTAAAAACCTAAGAAGAACTTTGCTTAAGAAACTCCAGTTTGGTGTGTCCTGTCAATCTTAGTGGTAGGCTGGGGCGGTAAATTCCATACCGTTCGCGGAATTTGTCGAATTTGTGAAATTTTGCGTTCCGCGGAGATCGCGGAATTGCACAAAATTCTGCGTTCCCTGACATTGCGAAATTTTTTGCATGTTCGCGTTCTCAAAATGTGTGTTTACGAGATATTTCCCCCGAGCACGCAAACAGCAATTGCGAATAGCAAAATAGCATCGCGAACAAGCAGTTCAGCATGTTCGCAAAATTTCTGCATGTCCGCAGAGATTTTTTACTGTTTTGCGGAGATTTGCTTAATGCGATTACGCAAATTCCGCCCACCCTTAATTAGTTGTACAGAATTTTAACTGTGAATGTTCTTGAGGATAGATTTCAAAAATTGAAAACCTCAAAGCAGGAGACACTTAGCACCTATTTTATCTCTTATTTTGAGAAGGTGATATGGCATTGTCTCTGCTTCTTGAAGTTGGATTACCCTAAGTAGTTACAGGTATATAGGCAGCTAACACTGGCAGTTTAAAACATTTTAATTTTGTGATTACTATTAATAATGGTACATCTATCAAAATATCCATAGTTTACATAGAAGATGCTCACCTGTGTATTCCGATAATACACTGTCTTTTCCAAGTATACCATTTCCACCCACAGCAGAGACTTTGAAGGTGTACAGGTTGCCAGGTATTAAATTTGTGATGGAGACATTTTCATACATTGTTGTTACATTTGATTCTGGATTTCCTAAAACTTGCACTAAATAGGAGCTTTTGTTGCCAGTCGGTGGTAGCCAGCTCAAAGAAATTGAATCAATGGTGATGTATGTCAAACTTAGATTGTTGGTTACATTGGGTACTGAAATAGAAAAGTAGAACGTGAAGTATCACTCAGAGAACCTTTTACATATTTGTCAGAAATATTTTTTACACCAGATAAATTACAGAAAAACATGAAGAAGTTACCTATCATTGGGAAGAATTGCCATGATAGATCTCTAATAGGGTGAAATAGTTTGTAACACTTCTGGTGCATTGATTTTGTATTAAAAAACTTGAGATTTGTACTAAAGAATATAAATTCCCAGAAGAGCATAGAAATGTTTCCAATGACATCTCTTCAGTTATGATAACTTATTCATAACCCCCAAATGTGAGCAACTGTAACTTAGTCTCATTAATTCTAGAAAATGTTTCTCAAAATGTATAACTGATTCTGAATTTAGTTACAGATGTAATTTATACATGCCAGACATTTAGCCTGCCTAGCCAAATAGCTCTTAATCAGAAATGATCTAATGTTGTTAAATCAAATGAGCACATATACATTGTTATTTCATGTATGATGTAATATTTCGATGAGATGGAATTTTACAAATCAGTGAGTGCAGATTGTTTCTAATGCTCTAGTTATTTTTTGAATGTCTATTCAACTAAATCCCTATATATCTTTCAGTTTATCCACTTTATATGGCCTTCTATTTGTTCAAATGAACTTTTAGAATAATGAGTTAATGATTATATCCATTTTAACTAGTTTACATATACTTTGATTTTGGTATCGGAGTGGGAATTATTTGATTTCAGATATTTCTGATCACTTGCTCTGAAAATACCATTTGCTAGTCTTTAAAAAAAATTACAACTCTGTTACTTTATAGCAGAATAACTAGTATTGATGTTTTTCTCATAAATTGGCATTATATGATTCTTCATTTTTACTGATTTCGCAGAAGACAGCATGCAATAACTCTTTTCATTCAACAGGAAGGGACAAAATACTATAGATAAGTTATTACGAATATATTTAAAATACATAGTTATATTTTAATATTATTCCCACAGAAATCCTTTGTCTTATGTCATAATTAGAAGAATACATGGTATTTGCAGCAGTACCCCAGGTTTATATTTACACATAAAAATTGAACCAGTAAACTGTTTTTTCATTGAATGTAAATGTGCACTAAACCAATCTTATTTGGATTTAAATTCAAATAACCGCATATATGGAGATTCAAAGTGCAACCATGACTTTGTGTTCATCAATTTTACAGCTAAAGAGGTATTCTCACGAAAAGTATAATAACAAAATCAGTTTAGAACTTTTCTGCTGAGAAAACCAGCTTACCAAAAATAAATCTTTCTATTTCAACACAGTCAGCAGAAATAATAATTTAAAAGTAAAAACTCCAAAAGTGATGAGGGAACCATTTCAGTAAAGGGGCTTGCAGATGTGGATTACCTGACTGAGTTCAAATATACTAGCATGGAAGGTGTGTATGCATTTATGTGTTTGAAATTGAACAATATATTCCTACTTTCAGTCATGTGTGGTCATTCACTTAGATCAATAGATTCACCTGTTGAGAAAGCATGAAAATGCACTCCTGACATGATTGTGATCACATTAGTTTTCAGGAAAGAAGCTTAAATAACATATCTTTGTGTATAATTCAATGATGCCAAACATTTATAAAAACATAGAAGATAGCTTTTAATTGAGCCTTTCCTCACATATCTTCATGTAAAACTTTCAATATAGGAAATATTATTTGTGGTTAAACATTATTCTCTTGATTTCTCCAGAAAATCGATTGCTAATGTGCAATAATCAGGCACACTACAGGGACTATTTTAGAATACCTGAGAAATCAGTAACTTTCTAAAACATGCATGAACTTCTCTTTTGAAATGCCATCAAATAGCTTAAACTAAAAACCTAAGCAGAACTTTGCTTAAGAAACTCCAGTTTGGTGTGTCCTGTCAATCTTAGTGGTAGGCTGGGGCGGTAAATTCCATACCGTTCGCGGAATTTGTCGAATTTGTGAAATTTTGCATTCCGCGGAGATCGCGGAATTGCACAAAATTCTGCGTTCCCTGACATTGCGAAATTTTTTGCTTGTTCGCGTTCTCAAAATGTGTGTTTACGAGATATTTCCCCCTAGCACGCAAACAGCAATTGCGAACAGCAAAAAAGCATCACGAACAAGCAGTTCAGCATGTTCGCAGAATTTCTGCATTTCCGCAGAGATTTTTTACTGTTTTGCGGAGATTTGCTTAACGCGATTACGCGAATTCCGCCCACCCCTAATTAGTTGTACAGAATTGTAACTGTGAATGTTCTTGAGGATAGATTTCAAAAATTGAAAACCTCAAAGCAGGAGACACTTAACACCTATTTTATCTCTTATTTTGAGAAGGTGATATGGCATTGTCTCTGCTTCTTGAAGTTGGATTACCCTCAGCAGTTACAGGTATATAGGCAGCTAAGACTGGCAGTTAAAAACATTTTAATTTTGTGATTACTATTAATAATGGTACATCTATCAAAATATCCATAGTTGACATAGAAGATGCTCACCTGTGTATTCCGATAATACACTGTCTTTTCCAAGTATACCATTTCCACCCACAGCAGAGACTTTGAAGGTGTACAGGTTGCCAGGTATTAAATTTGTGATGGAGACATTTTCATACATTGTTGTTACATTTGATTCTGGATTTCCTAAAACTTGCACTAAATAGGAGCTTTTGTTGCCAGTCGGTGGTAGCCAGCTCAAAGAAATTGAATCAATGGTGATGTATGTCAAACTTAGATTGTTGGTTACATTGGGTACTGAAATAGAAAAGTAGAACGTGAAGTATCACTCAGAGAACCTTTTACATATTTGTCAGAAATATTTTTTACACCAGATAAATTACAGAAAAACATGAAGAAGTTACCTATCATTGGGAAGAATTGCCATGATAGATCTCTAATAGGGTGAAATAGTTTGTAACACTTCTGGCGCATTGATTTTGTATTAAAAAATTGAGATTTGTACTAAAGAATATAAATTCCCAGAAGAGCATAGAAATGTTTCCAATGACATCTCTTTAGTTATGATAACTTATTCATAACCCCCAAATGTGAGCAACTGTAACTTAGTCTCATTAATTCTAGAAAATGTTTCTCAAAATGTATAACTGATTCTGAATTTAGGTACAGATGTAATTTATACATGCCAGACATTTAGCCTGCCTAGCCAAATAGCTCTTAATCAGAAATGATCTAATGTTGTTAAATCAAATGAGCACATATACATTGTTATTTCATGTATGATGTAGTATTTCGATGAGATGGAATTTTACAAATCAGTGAGTGCAGATTGTTTCTAATGCTCTAGTTATTTTTTGAATGTCTATTCAACTAAATCCCTTTATAGCATGCAGTTTATCCACTTTATATGGCCTTCTATTTGTTCAAATGAACTTTTAGAATAATGAGTTAATGATTATATCCATTTTAACTAGTTTACATATACTTTGATTTTGGTATCGGAGTGGGAATTATTTGATTTCAGATATTTCTGATCACTTGCTCTGAAAATACCATTTTCTAGTCTTTAAAAAAAATTACAACTCTGTTACTTTATCACAGAATAAATAGTTTTATTGTTTTTCTCATAAATTGGCATTATATGATTCTTCATTTTTACTGATTTCGCAGAAGACAGCATGCAATAACTCTTTTCATTCAACAGGAAGGGACAAAATACTATAGATAAGTTATTACGAATATATTTAAAATACATAGTTATATTTTAATAATATTCCCACAGAAATCCTTTGTCTTATGTCATAATTAGAAGAATACATGGTATTTGCAGCAGTACCCCAGGTTTATATTTACACATAAAAATTGAACCAGTAAACTGTTTTTTCATTGAATTATAAATGTGCACTAAACCAATCTTATTTGGATTTAAATTCAAATAACCGCATATATGGAGATTCAAAGTGCAACCATGACTTTGTGTTCATCAATTTTACAGCTAAAGAGGTATTCTCACGAAAAGTATAATAACAAAATCAGTTTAGAACTTTTCTGCTGAGAAAACCAGCTTACCAAAAATAAATCTTTCTATTTCAACACAGTCAGCAGAAATAATAATTTAAAAGTAAAAACTCCAAAAGTGATGAGGGAACCATTTCAGTAAAGGGGCTTGCAGATGTGGATTACCTGACTGAGTTCAAATATACTAGCATGGAAGGTGTGTATGCATTTATGTGTTTGAAATTGAACAATATATTCCTACTTTCAGTCATGTGTGGTCATTCACTTAGATTGGAAAGGGGCGACCACTCGGTCCCCCCGAACGTATGGCGGAGTGCCTCGATCCCCCCGGGAAGCCATTTTTGGGCGGGAGGCGCGTCTCGGCTGGTATGCCCGAAGCGGCGTAGCCGGGGCGCGCCTTTTCCCGCCCTAGAGTGGGCTGGCCTAGACACCGACGTAGCCAGCCCCCGCCCTAGGGGCAGGCAGGGGCGGGTTCTCGCCCGCCCTGAAGACGGATAAAAAGAGACGCAAGACCAGAAGACGTCCTCTTGTTCTTGTGCTCCGAAGCTGCACCTCCTCGCTACCCGTGAGCTCGGGACAGAACGAAGAGCCAATTTTGAGCGTTTTGATCCTTTTCTTTGTCTTCTAGATACTTCGTCGGAGAAATGCCAAAGAAAGTCGCAAAGAGAATGACGACCGACCAGATGGTGCGGGCTCTTTGCAAAGAGGTGTCCGACATAAAGAAACGGTTGGCGAAACGGGACGGGGAGGAGGGTTCGGGCCCTGCGCCGGCTGGAGGGAGACCTAAGAGGCCGAGAAGGGTTCCAGCCGGTGGAGACGTCCCGGTCCCCTCTGTACCGCTCGAGGCGCCGACCCCAGGACCAATGGAGGGGAATCCAATCCCCGTTGTCGTCACCCCGACATCCAAAGAAGACATGCCCCCCGAGCTGGCAGCACAGCTAGCAGCTTGGTTGGGGGATAGTAGTGATGGCACCACGGCTGCCGAGGCACAGGCGCTGATAAAAGGGCTTCGTGAGAAGAGAGATGCAGCTAAAGTGACTGCGCCGTTGGCGGGAATAGACAAGCCGCAAGCGGCCGAAGCTGCGTCCGGTGCAGGTAAGCGGCCATTGCCGATTGCAAGGGACGAGTCAGCACCCTCTCGTAGAGAGAGATTGGGACAACATGTGCCTTTAGCTATAAAAGAAAAGATCTGGGCTGGGGAGTACGTGAATATTTTCTCCTTGCTTGTTGATCATTATGAGGTGGAGCATGTTAAAAGTCAGAAGGACTTAATGCATCCGAGTGTTTGGCGCGCAAAAATGGCCGCCTTTAAGGTAAATGAGAATATTGGCAACTGGGGCAATGCGTGGGGTATTTTTACATCGATTTTGGGGGAACGTAGGCCCGAGTTGCTTTCTGAATTTCCCATTTATCAATCACGAATTATGGGTTACTCGACAGCGTATCAAGGTAACCATTGGTTTTGTTATGACAATCTGTTCAGGAAAGAAAAGGAACATAACAAGGGTTTGACTTGGGATTGTTACGATTCTGTAACATGGGATAAAATGAAAGAATCAGGAATGTTAAAAATGCCATTGGTTGGGAGCAATGTTGTAGATTACTCCCGCCAAAATGTGGGGACGCCCTTTCGACCAAGTACGAGCACCGACGATCAGTCGAGGCCCGCAGGCAATACAGGGAGGAAGGGTTTCTGCTTTAATTTCAACAAAGGGAAGTGTACCAGACCTCCGGGATCGTGTAAATTCAAACATGAGTGTAGTACGTGTGGGTCGTCCCATCCTGAGTCATCGTGTAGAGCCAGAACGGGTGAGAATGGGGGTAAGGGAGGCGCCAAACAGGTCTAAACTAGTCCGAGGGGCGCCTTTACCAACCCCGATTGATACCTTGGCAATGATTCCCTGGCTCAGTGAATACCCGGATCGTACTTCTGCTGGGGTGCTGCGGAACGGTTTTTCACATGGTTTCCGCATCCCGGTGGGGGACTTTCAGGGTGTAGGGATTTGCAAAAATCAACTTTCTGTTTTACAACATACATCTGTGGTGCAAGAAAAAATTCAGAAAGAGGTTAGCCGGGGACGGGTCGCTGGCCCGTTTAGTGTACTCCCGGGACCGGATTTTGTTTGTTCTCCGTTAGGGGTGGTCCCCAAGAAGGACCCAGGTGAGTTTCGTTTGATCCATAATTTGTCTGCTCCACACGGCCTTTCGGTGAACGACGCAATTGATCCAGAAGTTTGTTCGGTGCGATACGAATCGTTTGATGAGGCAGTAGCCATCTTGAATCGCCTGGGGCCCGGGACGTTGATGGCGAAATCAGATATCGAGTCAGCGTTCCGGTTGCTCCCGGTACACCCAGACGATCAGCGTCTTTTGGGATTCGGGTTCCAGGGGTCATTTTACATGGATAGGTGTATGCCAATGGGATGCTCTATATCATGTGCTTATTTTGAGCAATTCAGTACTTTCCTGCAATGGGTGTTCACTAAGAAAACGGGTTTCCGAAATGTAATGCACTACCTTGACGACTTTTTGTTCCTCGGTCCCGCCGGAAATCCCGAATGTGCTCAGGCCTTAGCTGAATTCTGTGTGTTGATGGGTCATTTTGGCGTGCCATTGGCACCGGGTAAAACTATGGGTCCCACGACTTGCCTCGAGTTTTTGGGGATCGAGTTGGACTCAAGGGAGGGGTGTTTCCGTTTACCAGCTAGCAAAGTGTTAAAATTCAGGGCAGCCCTCCAAGTATGTTTGAATGCATCTAAGGTTACACTGCATCAGTTGCAACAATTAGTGGGAAAGTTGAACTTTGCCTTGAGGGTGATCCCAATGGCTCGCCCTTTTTCCCGCTCAATTGCCCAAGCGATGGTTGGCCTAAAGGAGGGTCATCATCGCACGAGGTTATCGGCTGAGGTCCGCCAGGACATGCGGATTTGGTTAGCATTTTTGGCGGACTTCAATGGCCGAGTCGTCTGGAACAAGCCAGCCGTGTCCTCAGAAGAGCTTGGGCTATGGACAGATTCAGCAGGAAGCATAGGCTTTGGCGCCATCTTCGGCACAAAGTGGTCTGCTCAAAGGTGGCCCCTATGGTGGCACGAGAAGGGGCTAACGAGTAATATTGCTTTCCTTGAACTATTTCCCATTCTGGTGGCCCTGAGAACCTGGCCAGAAGGGTTCAGAGATCATTCTGTCGTGTTCTGGTCCGACAATATGACCGTGGTAGAATGCATCAATAGTCAGGCAGCCCATTGTAAATTGATTTTGAGGCTGCTCAAAGAAATTGTCCTACTGTGTATGCAACTGAACGTGGTATTCAGAGCAAAACATGTCCCAGGGGTGATGAATCAGGCTGCTGATGCACTGTCTCGTTTTCACATGCAGGCTTTCTCGGGTTTCCTTCCTTCAGCGGACCCAGAGCCGGCACCCTTCCCCGAAGCTCTCTGGTCTCTCGGTGCCCCGAACTTCGTCACCTCGTGGGAGAGAGTCTAGCACCCAGGACAAGGAAGGCATATGAAGGGGCGTTCCAGGCCTATTTAGCCTTTTTGGGGGCAGAGAGAGGGGGACTTTGGGGTCAGGAAGAGTGGGTAGTACTTTTTCTGATGTCCTTACGTAGGGCTGGGAAATCGGTGGCTACGGCCCAAAGGCATCGTGCCGCCATTTCTTTTGTCGCCAGGGCCCATGGCATCCTGGACCCAACAGCGTCTTTTACAGTACAGAAAGCGCTGCGTGGGTGGCAACGCCTAGAGGGTCGCAGAGTAGACGTAAGACGACCGATAGGTTTAGACAGGTTGTCCCAGTTACTGGCCACACTCCCTAACACATGCTCGTCCCCTTTCGAGACCTGTTTGTTCCGGACTGCATTTACGCTGGCATTTCACGGAGGATTCTGCCTCTCATTTTTCTGAGTTATTCTTATTGATTATTGATAGCAAATTAAGTATAGGTAATCGATATTACCACAGTTCTGGCGCCCGAACAGGGACCCCTCCCCCACCCCACGCGCCGGTGGTGTGTTGCAGGCCTAGCCCCCTGCCCACAGCCGGACGGACACTTACGCGTACCCGCAGGATTTCCTGTATCTCCCTCAGGCCAACGGAGGTGACTGAGGCTGCGATCAACACCCAGACGAGGCGGTGAGGCGTGCGGAGGATCCCGACCTGAGCCTAGCTGAGAGAGCAAGATCCGTGGTATACCGAGGCCCGCCAGGTTCCGAAGTTTCCGAAGTATCTGCGTCGAGTCCGAATCCAGTCCGAGTCGAGTCCAGTCCAGAGTTTTCCGAGGCCTTCTGTTTCCGTGCTTCCTGGTGAGTACCGTTGCTAGGGACGCATCCTGACGTGCGCATTAGTTTGTGCCGGTCAAGTCGGGTTCGGGTACACGAACCTGTTCTGCACTGTTCAGCAGTGTATCTGTACTGTATAGCAGTACATCTAGTTTGCACCTGTAAAAGGTGTATCTGTGCCGTTTAGCGGTACATCCTGTTGCACTTGTCACTGTTATCGATTAATGTGGTTTGTTTTTGAAATGTTTTAATGTGTCATTCAAATGTCGTGGTATGAGTGAATGTTCGATTTTCATTGTTGTGCTTAAACGTGTCTTATGTATAGCATGTTAGTGTCCACATCTGAGTAAGAACCTAGTAGCCAGATTTCAGAATGCCGTTGTTTTCCAAATTAAGACAAATAAAAACCCGTAAGGGGGTTCTAGAAGAAGCTGTTCCCATTCCACCTAGGGACACTCCAGGGTACTTTATGTACCATAAGCATGGCTTAGATGCTGTTTTATTTCTTGACTTATGGGTAGACTACACTAAAGAACTGTTAGAGAATCAGAGATGGCCCGCTGCTGGGACATGGGATGCGGATTGCATCATGAGAGTAGAGGAAGCGTTATGGAAAAAGAAAGCTAGACAGTCACAGAAAGATGCCATCGAGTTATGGCGTAAAGAGTCGCACAGGCGCACAGAAAAAGCTCATAGATTAGAAGAGAAGAGTAAGGAGGACCCCGAAAAGGTCCGAGAAAACGCATTAGTTGAGGAAGGTATCAGAGTGAAGTTAGAACAAGTAGACAGACAGCGAAATACGCTTATGAATGGCATGTTCCCCATCTTGTCAAAGGGCCTGCCCAAGGCCTCTCCAGAAATACCGAAGGACCTACCACCCCCATTGCTCCCGACTAAAACACATCCGAGGACAGCAAAGGACGTTTTCCTTTCTTCCTACTTAGACGATGTTGTTCCCACCTATGTTAATACCCCAGCTCCATTGCCCCCCGCGCCTGCGCCTAACGGTCTGAATCCTTATGGCCTTTCTCCCCGACAAGCTACTCCTCCCCCGAATCCTCCTGCTCCTGGTCTTCCAGTTCTCCCTCCACCTCCTCCTACTTCCCTTGATACAGACCCTTTCGGAGCCGGTGCCTCAGGAGGCGCGTCCGGAGGGGCAGGTTACCGGACCCCACCACCAAACCCTCGCCTGAGTCTTAGAGAGGTGTCACAACAGCGTACACCCAAAACAGATATTACAATTTATGGAGATCGCCTTGAAGATTGTAGATATGACCCGGTACCTGGTAAAAAGAATGACATAGAAATGTTACTCGCATCAGTACGTTTACGTCGAGTCACGAACTTCCTAATGACACTACCTGGAATGACAGAACATATGGATCAAATATATAAGTTTGTGCAGACAGGAGTAGGGCCTGAATGCATTAAGGAGGCCATGGCCCATCAGAAAGTGGAAACTAAAGCCAAGTTATTACGGTTTCTTATAAACTGTTTTATTCGAGAAGCAGATAGGCCGGGTGCGAACCCGGCTGACCTGAAAGCACTCCATAGGTGGGGCCGACATATAGCCGATGGACAGCATGACAAGGAAGCCAGTATAGATAACATGTACCGAAGGATCAGAACTTCGATAACTAAGATGCATGAGCAAAGAAAGACCGAACCAGCAGTAGATTCAGACAAACAAGAATCCGACGAGGAGGAGGCAGAGGAAGAACCAGAAACACCAGTACAGGCACAAACACTAGTTCAAGAACAAATGCCAGTTAGAGACATGATAGCGTATGTAGGTAAAGGAAGACCGTTTAAAGATCCGGTGCGTCTAGTGCGCCCGGAATGTAAAAGAATATATCAGGAAGCCATGTGTAATCCTAAAACTCCCGAACACTTATTCCAAGCCACCGACCGAGTACTTCAAGAGCGCATGGGGTATCATGAACTTGATTCCATGGATGAACAAGAATTAGCCAGGTCAGCCGTGCAATGGGCTGACAGTTCTGAGAAATATGGTGATGATGTGCTAGCGCACACGTTTCTGAATTTGACACCGAGTGAACAGCGTTTAGCTGGTATGTACATGATACAGCATCTGCTCTTATTGTATAAAAGTCAACATTCTGATCCAGGACCCCTGCGCGATATACTAATTGAACTGGTCACGAACAGATGGAGAGGTCTAAGTACTGACCTGATTAAAGTAATTCTAGAACACCGCCACAAGTATAATACATTCTTAAATCCGCAGGTTACCCCAGTACCCGTTATGGAGCGAAAGACCATGTATTACATGGATAGACAGAATCCGTTGCGAGAAGTGCACCCCGTGCAGAACGCAGACCACACGCTCAGACGCGTGTTTGTGTATACTCCTGTAACTAAAATCGAATTATTGGAAATGAAGAAACTAGTACCCAGTCACGATAAAGATCCTGCAGGTTTCCACCGTGAAATAAAGGATATGTTATTAATGGGCGATTACACTTATCCCGACCTTATGAAAATATTGAAAGTATTGTTGCCTCCAGGCATATACGAGAAACTGAAAGAAAAAGAATGGGAGGTGGGTAATGCAAAGATTGATTGGGCTGCATTACAAGATGAAGAGAATACCCGAGTGCCAGGCCTAGGGCTAGCATTACCGGGTTTATTAATACAGGTGTTGCCACGTTTATTGAGTACGAAAAAGGAAGATTGGGGTGCAATTTCAGCATGCAAACAGAAACCTGATGAAGACACTAGTGATTTTTACACACGATTTGAGAAATGTTTTGGTATTAACAGTGGTTTGAAACCGAGTAGCGAGTCATATCCACATCTTTTTGTAACGAAATTAGTCGAGAATTCTCTACCCCAGGTTAAGAATAGAGTACTGAAAGTAGAAAGCACTTGGCAAGCTAATACTCCTTCGCAAATGTTACAAATGTTACAGTATCACCAGAATAGACTCAGAGAAGAACAAGAACATGAACAGAGACGTATGAAAGATACGAAAATGAAAATGTTAGTTGCCCAGTCAGTTCCTGCTGATGGTCAGAAAAAGGGTGCGAACCAAGCTAGTAATGCGTCAGTTCCTGTAAAGGGTGTATGTAATTATTGTAAGCAGCCAGGTCATTATATAAATGAATGTCCCGTTCTGAAACATAATATTGCCACGGGCAAGACAAAAGAGAGACCGCGTCCTCCTAGACAAGATCAGACTTCACAACAAGTACCCCAGAATACACAGCAGATCGCACCAATGTCGGCTCCTTCACAGACAGTAGCGATACCTCAGCAACAGCCCATTACTGCAACACAAACCACGACACAGCAAATGTATCAGTATGCACAGAACGATTACCCTGATTACCAACGTTACACATGAGACAGCCTAGAGAGTGAATTCCGCTTGCCTCTTATTGAAGTTCCTGTAGATCAGAATGGTCCTTATGTACACAGTCAAGTTTTAGGGAAAGACAGAAAGTTTCTCATTGATACAGGGGCAAGCAGAACCACGATCAGTCACGATGAAGTACCAGGGGCACCCCTCTCAGGCTCACAGAACGTGTCCCTCGGATTTTCAGGAAAACCCATTATTAACGAAGTATCACAACCCCTCCCTCTTGCAGTAGGTCCTCTGACACGGACTACAGATTTATTGCTCACGAAATCATGTCCAGAAAATCTTTTAGGCATAAAAACACTGAAAGCTTTAGGAGCTATTATCTGTTGTTCTCCTGAGGGAGTACGATTATTTTTGCGAGATTTCAAAGGCCATTATGTATTGAGAGATATGGATCCCAGACTACAGAAAGTCCCTGCCCACCTGTGGGCGCAGGGCCCCACTGATGTAGGTTGCATGCACATAACCCCATATCGAGTCACACTCAAAGCAGGAGTGGTATTACCACGAATTCGACAATACAAGTTACCCCCGGATGCTGTAGTGGCTTTACTGAGAATCATTGACGAGCTCATCGCACAAGGAGTGGTCGTGGAAACGGACTCTAATGTGTGTAATTCTCCTATCATTCCTGTTCTTAAACGTACTGACCCAAATGCTCCCCCTGTTTATCGATTGGTTATTGATCTGCGCGAATTGAACAAATGCATTGTACCACAGTACCCTGTGGTCCCAGATATCTCTTCATTATTGACAGCTATTGATTCCGAAGCAGCGTTCTTTACTGTAATAGATCTCAAGAATGCTTTCTTCAGTGTTCCTATAGACCCGGAAAGCCAATTTTTGTTCGGATTCAGTTTAAATGGCCGATCTTTTAAATTTGCCCGTGCACCTCAAGGATTCACAGAAAGCCCCAGTATCTATAGTCAAGCACTGAAAAAACAACTCGACAGCATCCATATGCCAGTTCACACTGCTCTGCTTCAATATGTCGATGATCTGCTGATCACCGCTCGAAGCGAACCCGAATGCGAAAATGCATCCCTGATTGTTCTGAATTTCCTGGCCGACAAGGGGCACAAGGTGTCTCCTTCGAAGCTGCAATTCTGTGTTCAGCAAGTTGTCTGGGTCACTTGCTGTCCAAAGTGGGGAGACAGCTCACACCTGATCGCATTCAGTTAATTGTAAACATGTCACCGCCCAGAACACTAAAGGAGGTACGGGCCTTTATAGGCCTCACCTCATACTGTAGACAATGGATTCCCCAATATGCATTTCTAGCCAAGCCACTCATTCAGTTAACGACACAGGGGGCAGCGACTACGTCTGTCCTCCCTTGGACTCAGGAACATACACAAGCTTTTGAAGACTTAAAGAAAGCCTTATGTCAAGCACCTGTTTTAGCAACACCATGTTACAGTAAGCCTTTTACACTTTTTGTCACAGAACGTGAAGGTACTGCTTTGTCAGTCCTCACTCAGGAACAAGCAGGTTCACACAAGCCTTGTGCTTATTTTTCCAGTACACTAGACCCAGTAGCACAAGCCCTTCCAGCATGTTTGAAATCAGTTGCAGCAACAGCTTTAGCAATTAGACAGAGTGATTCTATCGTGTTAGGACATCCATTGACAGTACAGGTTCCACATTCTGTAGAAGTCCTCTTGAATCGGACTCAAACCCAGCACCTGACTATCGCAAGATTGACAGGTTATGAATTGACATTGTTTCAGCCACACATTGAAATCAGACGCTGCAGTACATTGAATCCAGCCACGTTATTGCCATTAAATGGAGTAGATCCATTAGCACATGATTGCATTGAAGTTATCACTATCACAACAAAGCCTAGACAAGACTTAACAGATGTTCCGTTACCAGATCCAGACCTGACACTTTATGTGGATGGTTCATGTATGAGAACAAAGACAGGTGAATTAGTGGCAGCCTACGCCGTCACGACAGACACAGAAGTCATTGAAACAAACTGTATTGACACTTTATCAGCTCAAGCTGCAGAGCTTATTGCTCTGACACAAGCATGTATTCAAGCTAAGAATAAGAGAGTCAACATATATACTGATTCACGTTATGCATTCGGAGTCGTACACGACTTCGGAGTCCTCTGGCGAGAGAGAGGTTACTTAACTTCTCACGGTGCCAACATCCAACATGGTCCCCTCATTCAAGCTCTGTTAGATGCAATACATCTACCCACTGCAATCTCTATCATGAAATGTAAGGCACATACTAAGGTTACTGATGCCATTTCCCAGGGTAACGACCTGGCAGACCGAACAGCAAAGCAAACTGCTCAGAACCGAACTCATGTAACTGATCAGACACAAATAAGGGTTCCAGCACACTGCATGACAGTTAGGGATCCCGCACATGATGTAATCGACATACAGTCACATGCAACACCGGATGAAATTAAGGAATGGACTAAACTAGGAGGGGTCCAAACAGACCAGGGATGGATGACGAAGGGAAAATCTACATGGTTTCTCCCCGATTCTATGGTACAAGTCATCATTAATACAATACATAGTCCCGCACACCTTGGAGAGAAAGCTATGCTAGATAGTATTCAACACATATGGTCCAATAAAAACTTACGGGCAGCAGCCAAACAGAAAGTGCGTACTTGCATGATCTGTGGTCAGTTCAATCCAGGTAAAAGCATCCCCGTAGAGCAAGGTGGATTTCAGCCTCCCGATCACCCTTTTGAAGTCCTCCAGATGGATTATATCCAGATGGAACGCTGCCGAGGTTTTAAATATGTCCTCGTAGTCGTGTGTGCTCTTTCCCGATGGATAGAGGCATACCCAGTTCCCGATTATACTGCTCCGACTACTGCCAAGCAGTTAGTCCGTGAATACTTCCCGCGGTATGGTTTGCCCCGTATCGTGTACTCAGATAATGGTCAGCCGTTCTCATCCGCACTTGTAGAAAATATTACACTCCTGTTAGGTTACAAGTGGAAGTTCCATTGTGTCCGGCATCCCGAGGCAGCAGGTCTCGTGGAGCGTCATAATCAAACATTGAAAATCCGACTTTCCAAGATCTGTAGAGACAAAGGTATAGACTGGATAGTTGCCTTGCCGGTCGCCCTCTTCTATATGAGGATGGTGGCCCATTCCCGTTCTGGGCTATCTCCGTATGAAGTGGTCTTCGGTAGGCCACCGAATATGTGGGGGACGCCCATTCCACGTAAAATAACTGATGTTGATTGTCTTATGCTGACAGATTACCTTGCCTCCTTGATGTCTGCACTACAATCTTGTCGTTCACAGGTAGCTGCAGCCTTTCCCGATAACACCGAGACGAAGCCCCATGAGGTGGTACCTGGTGACTTTGTGTACGTCAGAAATTTCGACCGGAAGAGTCCGCTGGAGCCCCGCTGGCAGTCGCCGAAGTTGGTTCTGCTTACGACGAGGACCGCTGTAAAAATCGAGGGCAGGAAGGGGTGGCTGCATTCCAGCCACGTAAAGAAATACTTTGGACTTCCTTCGGACTTGGACACTAAGCCCTGCCCTCCTTCACAAACTGACACAAAACTCCCTTTGGTCGAGAAAACTGCTTCAGAACTTTACAGACAAAAATTACGATCTAGCAAGTCAGACAGTTTAATTGTTTAAGTCCTCCCCTAGGTGAATCGGTTAAATTAGTTTCTGACATGTATCCCCTAGATCGAGATAGAGAGAGAGATAGACAAAGACAACATAAGAAAAATGCGTATTGCAAATCACTCCGTAGTCGCTGCATAGTGACACTACTTGTTATGTTTTTCCTATGTTTGCTGGTTATCACTGCTGGTATTCTTCTGCATATATACTACCCTATATTCAAGCATGCTACTTATAATGCTACTACTGAACATTCTTTTAGTGAATTACCGCCTCATGAATTGTCTTATAGACTTGCGCTGCGCAACAACACTTTCATTAGTATGTTACATCACTCTCACCAGACTACCAATGCTACTAATTGTTGGATATGTGGTCGACTCCCTCCTTACCAAGACAACAAGGGTGTTTTGCCCCTTTTCCCGTACCCGTTCACCCACAATGGTACATGCGCTGCATGGTTCAAAATGCTTAATTCTCTAGTATCTACTGCTGCTATTTATGAAGGTAACTGGGTTTGGGGAAACCTGAACATAGTCTTGCTTAAGGTATGCTACCCTGACAAGGAGGGACTCCCCGTTGCTACTGGAACTGATATAGAAAATGAAGTATATGGATTAGGTAATTACACAGTCACTTTCATGATTTTATCTGTTGAATCCGATGCTGCTCCTGTCCTGCCTGCTATGGCAGTCTTGCCTGTCACTGGTGAACTATGTGTTCGCAAGAATGGTTCTGTACACGTAGGTCATAGTAAATGCACCACTATAGTCGAATTTACTGATCATGGTAGATCCACGTTTAGGGCTTTACGTCATTCCTATTTTGTTTGCGGTCGTACTGCATATGTCCGTCTGCCTTTAGACTGGGATGGTACCTGTTATATTGCATTCCTTCTGCCACCCGTATTCCTAGCCCCTCCTGATTATCATAGAAACACCAATCTAGTAAAACATAGATACCAGAGAGATCTCCCGCTTGTCGATTATACTGAAACTGCCTGGGAGAAATATACAGATTTCAATAAAGGTTTCTTCCCCTACTTAGGTGCTGTCTTTAACAGTAAACTGATACGAAAATTAACTAGAACCCTCGAAGCAGTAGTGAATGAAACCACTTCAGCACTAGGTAACTTAACGGAGGAGCAGTCCGCTATGCGGGTTGTTGTTCTTCAAAATCGTCTTGTTATTGACGTCATCTTGGCAGATAGGGGTGGAGCTTGTAAGGTCATCGGGTCAAGCTGCTGTATTTTTATACCTAATAACGCGCCAACGGTGTACAAAGCTATTACACGTCTTCATAAAATCGCAAGTTTAATTCATCAGAATCCAGGCACCTGGACTTGGTCCGGTTGGTTCTGGACAACGTTGTCAGCCTGGGGGTGGAAGATCCTATCCCTCCTAGGTATTGGTTTTCTCGTAGTATTCAGTTGTTGCCTGTGTCTCCAATGCGGACCGGCAATTTGTGGTTTGTGTGCCACTTCATGTGTTCCACATTCAAGTTCCCATTCAAAGCGCATAAAGCAAGAAGAGCAAATAATGTTAAGTGAACAAGTCGATCAATTGATGAATATCGATGTATCATGAAGGGTCCGTGGGGAACAAGGAGGGAATGAGGAAATATAATTTTTGGTCAAGTTGTGTTCCCCAGCGAGAACCCCACCGTCTCCATGTACTAGCTTGCAGTGCATGTAATTTCCCTCCTGTGCCAGCTACGAAGACGCAAATACATTTGCGTCCATCTTTAACTTGTCCTCTTTCAGATCCGCCATGAACGGATTGAATATTCAGTTCCTATCTATGCCGTGCCACCGTCTTTTTGTGGTACACTTTGCACGTTTTTCAGCTCTGGCGAAAGTAGGCCCAGATTCTGCCATGAAGCCTTTTTCGAGTTCTCTCCTGTTTCCTGACTCCGAGGGCCGCAGCCCAGGCTACCTCTGTGCCAGTGGCCCCCACCTTACTTCTTGCGCGACTCCGGTGCATAGCCTAACCTCTGCCTGCCAAGACTGTATTCAACCTTCGAATTATCTGCTCCACTCCTCGAAAACACATTCCTGTCTCGTAGCTCAAGTAAACATCCTCCCAGCTACAGGAGCAGAGGGCCAGGCTCTTCTGTCTCCGTGCAAGTAATTCATAGACTCCGTTGCCATGGTAGGCCCATGCCCCCTCACCCCGCATGCCGACATGTAGACACATGTACACGCATTCATATTCAGAATAGGGTAGTCTATGTCTAGAGACCTTTTCCCTTCCAGATACTACTGTTCCTTAAACATATGATATCAGATACGATTTGGGACTAGGTTGATCTGACATCCCAGACTTATGTCTCCACTTATGTCTACACTTGTAGTGCTAAAAGTCAAGTCCCCTTCGCCCTCCAGTTACACGTCAGATCCACGCCAAACAGCTGCGCGCGCATCTCTGCCATATAATTATGCTGACACTGCAGGATTCTCTAGTGGTTCCGCCTACTTGTGACATCATGTTAAATGACGTATCCGGTGTACACCTTCATGCACGCCTATTGCCATGCCTCTTTTGTGACGTTTTCATGTTTTATCTCTCCTTTTTCAGCAGTCACGCCTACTATTACGCCTACTGTATGCTCATACATTGTAATGCATTGACTATATATATGCACTTTTGTAAACAATATGTGTTCTGTCTTCCCTTCCTGAACCCTGTGTGGTGAATGGAATGGTTATGCCACCTTGGCTCGAGCCAATAACCCAATTCCTTTTACAGGAATAAAACCCTTTTGAGTTAACCTCAATATCTCGGATTCTGCCTCTCATTTTTCTGAGTTATTCTTATTGATTATTGATAGCAAATTAAGTATAGGTAATCGATATTACCACAGGGGCTATGAGAGTTAGTGAGCTAGTTGCAAGGAACAAACAGGATGTGACGGGGGGCTTGTGCAGGGAACATGTTCAGATCAGGGGTGATGCGATGATTGTCTCCTTTCTCAGGTCCAAGACTGACCAAGATGGGAGAGGGGACTGCACGATCATTCGCAGGAACCCCGAGTCATCCATGTGTCCGGTACAGTGCTTAGAAGATTACCTAGCACGAAGGGTGGCATCATGGGGGGGGACATTGTTGAGGCATGCAGACGCCACTCCGCTGACGAGGTTTCAGTTTCAGCGGGTGCTTGCAATGGCCATTGCCGCAGCGGGCTTGGACCCGGGCGAATTTGGGACCCATTCCTTTCGAATAGGGGCTGCCACTGAAGCTACAGCCAGGGGTCTTAATGTAGAACAAGTGAAACGTGTGGGGCGCTGGTCCTCCAACTGTTATAAGAGGTACGTGCGATTGCACATGTTGTGAAGCTGTAATCATGTACTCACGCTTCTTGTCTTTTGTTTGTTTTCAGTTGCGCAAGCCTACGCGGCAGGGCGGACTGTGCAGTCGACCCAACACCAGGCCAGCGGTCGCACGTCACCGGCTGTGAGGAAGGAGGTGTGGGTCGTGGGCCACTCATACGTGAGACGGGCCGCAGACGTATTCAAAGCAGGTGACATGATTCACGTACCTGGGGAATACGGGTACAGAGTGTCCTTCTACGGAAGGGGCGGTCTCTGTATTGACCAGTTTCAGGAATTTTTTGAGGGTTTGTTAGAGCGGATGAGGTCACCGCCGTCCATAGTCATAGTGCATTTGGGGGGCAATGATTTGGTCACCACCGGTAGACGACTTCTCCTGGAGGCTATGCTTTCCACGGTAAGTTGGTTAGCGAGGAGAGTTCCGGGGTGCATAATTGCGTGGTCTCATATGATCCCACGGAAAGTGTGGCGGGGGGCTATCTCGATCCCTGCTTTGAATCATTCTGTTAGAAAATTGAATAACAAAGTGAGTAGGTTGTTCCGTTCCAAGACATTGCATTCGATCTCGCATAGTTGTATTAATGATGACAGTATGTATCTGGGGGATGGTGTGCATTTGTCGAGGGTGGGGAATGAGTTACTCATAGGTGACTTCCTAGCTTGGTTAAAATCGTTAAAACATGACCTTTAGGTAGGAGTTTTGTGGGGGGTCCGGATAGCCGGTCAACTATCCGGACCTGTGGCGGTAAGGTCATGATCGGTGAGCACTAATTGGTAGATCCCTATGAGTGGGCGTCACCCAACACGGATGGGAGCGCTCGGGAGAGGTGGCCATTGGCCCCTCAATGGGGAGGCGGTCCCGTCTAAGGGCGGGTCGCCGGAAGTAAAGGAAAGGCGGTCAAGGCCCCTTCCTTTGTAGGAGGGGTTACAGCCCCCTCCTGGGGGAATTTCCCGGGGCCAGTGTCATCTGCGACGGCAGATGCGGTAAGTTGTGTGGGGTGGGGGGAGGTCCACGATACCTTCTAGATACCACACACAAGTCTTCGAACGACCTTTAAATGGCGTCGAGTCTTAAGTGCCCCCGTCAAGTCAAGGGAAATTGTTAGTAGTTGCACTTGAGGTAAGCCTCTGTGCTGTCGCCCCTCCCAAGTGGGAGGGGTAAGTCTGGTTAGGGATCTTGACACCGGTTATGACCTTGCCGTTGGCCCTTAAACGTTAGGATGTACAATTTCAGTGTTTCTAGAGAATGTTTTTGTAGGATGCTAGTTCGGCTAGGAGAACCTCTGTATTAGAGAATATGTTAAGGTTAGCCAAATATCGCAATGTGATAATGAAATTGTACATAACATGAAACGTTTAATGTTTTAATTTTTTGTTTTAATAAATACGGCCGGGAGGGTCACTCCCTCCCACATCCAAAAACTTTAAGAACTGTTTCCGGTTTCCCTCCTTTTGGGGATTGTGTTGAGAGGGGGTGGCGGGTATCTCAGCCATATGGAAAGGGGCGACCACTCGGTCCCCCCGAACGTATGGCGGAGTGCCTCGATCCCCCCGGGAAGCCATTTTTGGGCGGGAGGCGCGTCTCGGCTGGTATGCCCGAAGCGGCGTAGCCGGGGCGCGCCTTTTCCCGCCCTAGAGTGGGCTGGCCTAGACACCGACGTAGCCAGCCCCCGCCCTAGGGGCAGGCAGGGGCGGGTTCTCGCCCGCCCTGAAGACGGATAAAAAGAGACGCAAGACCAGAAGACGTCCTCTTGTTCTTGTGCTCCGAAGCTGCACCTCCTCGCTACCCGTGAGCTCGGGACAGAACGAAGAGCCAATTTTGACCCACCCACCAGCCCCTGAGGACAGCAAGTCGTTGTGCAATAAAGTGAAATTTTATGAGTATGTTTTACGTTTCGTTTACAGGCTGTGAAAGTATCAGTTTGTTGTTGATCATAATAAAGTATGGTGAATGTCGTATAAGTTGTTACGATTAAAATGATTTGATGTAGTGTTGCATTTTAAGCATGTTCTTTCGGTCGTAGCGACCAATGTTTTCTTAGGTTTGAGTAAGAATTGTCGTATTTATTTTTGGTAGGCGGTAAGGTCATGATCGGTGAGCACTAATTGGTAGATCCCTATGAGTGGGCGTCACCCAACACGGATGGGAGCGCTCGGGAGAGGTGGCCATTGGCCCCTCAATGGGGAGGCGGTCCCGTCTAAGGGCGGGTCGCCGGAAGTAAAGGAAAGGCGGTCAAGGCCCCTTCCTTTGTAGGAGGGGTTACAGCCCCCTCCTGGGGGAATTTCCCGGGGCCAGTGTCATCTGCGACGGCAGATGCGGTAAGTTGTGTGGGGTGGGGGGAGGTCCACGATACCTTCTAGATACCACACACAAGTCTTCGAACGACCTTTAAATGGCGTCGAGTCTTAAGTGCCCCCGTCAAGTCAAGGGAAATTGTTAGTAGTTGCACTTGAGGTAAGCCTCTGTGCTGTCGCCCCTCCCAAGTGGGAGGGGTAAGTCTGGTTAGGGATCTTGACACCGGTTATGACCTTGCCGTTGGCCCTTAAACGTTAGGATGTACAATTTCAGTGTTTCTAGAGAATGTTTTTGTAGGATGCTAGTTCGGCTAGGAGAACCTCTGTATTAGAGAATATGTTAAGGTTAGCCAAATATCGCAATGTGATAATGAAATTGTACATAACATGAAACGTTTAATGTTTTAATTTTTTGTTTTAATAAATACGGCCGGGAGGGTCACTCCCTCCCACATCCAAAAACTTTAAGAACTGTTTCCGGTTTCCCTCCTTTTGGGGATTGTGTTGAGAGGGGGTGGCGGGTATCTCAGCCATACAATAGATTCACCTGTTGAGAAAGCATGAAAATGCACTCCTGACATGATTGTGATCACATTAGTTTTCAGGAAAGAAGCTTAAATAACATATCTTTGTGTATAATTCAATGATGCCAAAAATTTATAAAAACATAGAAGATAGCTTTTAATTGAGCTTTTCCTCACATATCTTCATGTAAAACTTTCAATATAGGAAATATTATTTGTGGTTAAACATTATTCTCTTGATTTCTCCAGAAAATCGATTGCTAATGTGCAATAATCAGGCACACTACAGGGACTATTTTAGAATACCTGAGAAATCAGTAACTTTCTAAAACATGCATGAACTTCTCTTTTGAAATGCCATTAAATAGCTTAAACTAAAAACCTAAGAAGAACTTTGCTTAAGAAACTCCAGTTTGGTGTGTCCTGTCAATCTTAGTGGTAGGCTGGGGCGGTAAATTCTATACCGTTCGCGGAATTTGTCGAATTTGTGAAATTTTGCGTTCCGCGGAGATCGCGGAATTGCACAAAATTCTGCGTTCCCTGACATTGCGAAATTTTTTGCTTGTTCGCGTTTTCAAAATGTGTGTTTACGAGACATTTCACACGAGCACGCAAACAGCAATTGCGAATAGCAAAATAGCATCGCGAACAAGCAGTTCAGCATGTTCGCAAAATTTCTGCATGTCCGCAGAGATTTTTTACTGTTTTGCGGAGATTTGCTTAATGCGATTACGCGAATTCCGCCCACCCTTAATTAGTTGTACAGAATTTTAACTGTGAATGTTCTTGAGGATAGATTTCAAAAATTGAAAACCTCAAAGCAGGAGACACTTAGCACCTATTTTATCTCTTATTTTGAGAAGGTGATATGGCATTGTCTCTGCTTCTTGAAGTTGGATTACCCTCAGTAGTTACAGGTATATAGGCAGCTAACACTGGCAGTTAAAAACATTTTAATTTTGTGATTACTATTAATAATGGTACATCTATCAAAATATCCATAGTTTACATAGAAGATGCTCACCTGTGTATTCCGATAATACACTGTCTTTTCCAAGTATACCATTTCCACCCACAGCAGAGACTTTGAAGGTGTACAGGTTGCCAGGTATTAAATTTGTGATGGAGACATTTTCATACATTGTTGTTACATTTGATTCTGGATTTCCTAAAACTTGCACTAAATAGGAGCTTTTGTTGCCAGTCGGTGGTAGCCAGCTCAAAGAAATTGAATCAATGGTGATGTATGTCAAACTTAGATTGTTGGTTACATTGGGTACTGAAATAGAAAAGTAGAACGTGAAGTATCACTCAGAGAACCTTTTACATATTTGTCAGAAATATTTTTTACACCAGATAAATTACAGAAAAACATGAAGAAGTTACCTATCATTGGGAAGAATTGCCATGATAGATCTCTAATAGGGTGAAATAGTTTGTAACACTTCTGGCGCATTGATTTTGTATTAAAAAACTTGAGATTTGTACTAAAGAATATAAATTCCCAGAAGAGCATAGAAATGTTTCCAATGACATCTCTTCAGTTATGATAACTTATTCATAACCCCCAAATGTGAGCAACTGTAACTTAGTCTCATTAATTCTAGAAAATGTTTCTCAAAATGTATAACTGATTCTGAATTTAGTTACAGATGTAATTTATACATGCCAGACATTTAGCCTGCCTAGCCAAATAGCTCTTAATCAGAAATGATCTAATGTTGTTAAATCAAATGAGCACATATACATTGTTATTTCATGTATGATGTAATATTTCGATGAGATGGAATTTTACAAATCAGTGAGTGCAGATTGTTTCTAATGCTCTAGTTATTTTTTGAATGCCTATTCAACTAAATCCCTATATATCTTGCAGTTTATCCACTTTATATGGCCTTCTATTTGTTCAAATGAACTTTTAGAATAATGAGTTAATGAATATATCCATTTTAACTAGTTTACATATACTTTGATTTTGGTATCGGAGTGGGAATTATTTGATTTCAGATATTTCTGATCACTTGCTCTGAAAATACCATTTGCTAGTCTTTAAAAAAAATTACAACTCTGTTACTTTATAGCAGAATAACTAGTATTGATGTTTTTCTCATAAATTGGCATTATATGATTCTTCATTTTTACTGATTTCGCAGAAGACAGAATGCAATAACTCTTTTCATTCAACAGGAAGGGACAAAATACTATAGATAAGTTATTACGAATATATTTAAAATACATAGTTATATTTTAATAATATTCCCACAGAAATCCTTTGTCTTATGTCATAATTAGAAGAATACATGGTATTTGCAGCAGTACCCCAGGTTTATATTTACACATAAAAATTGAACCAGTAAACTGTTTTTTCATTGAATGTAAATGTGCACTAAACCAATCTTATTTGGATTTAAATTCAAATAACCGCATATATGGAGATTCAAAGTGCAACCATGACTTTGTGTTCATCAATTTTACAGCTAAAGAGGTATTCTCACGAAAAGTATAATAACAAAATCAGTTTTGAACTTTTCTGCTGAGAAAACCAGCTTACCAAAAATAAATCTTTCTATTTCAACACAGTTAGCAGAAATAATAATTTAAAAGTAAAAACTCCAAAAGTGATGAGGGAACCATTTCAGTAAAGGGGCTTGCAGATGTGGATTACCTGACTGAGTTCAAATATACTAGCATGGAAGGTGTGTATGCATTTATGTGTTTGAAATTGAACAATATATTCCAACTTTCAGTCATGTGTGGTCATTCACTTAGATCAATAGATTCACCTGTTGAGAAAGCATGAAAATGCACTCCTGACATGATTGTGATCACATTAGTTTTCAGGAAAGAAGCTTAAATAACATATCTTTGTGTATAATTCAATGATGCCAAAAATTTATAAAAACATAGAAGATAGCTTTTAATTGAGCTTTTCCTCACATATCTTCATGTAAAACTTTCAATATAGGAAATATTATTTGTGGTTAAACATTATTCTCTTGATTTCTCCAGAAAATCGATTGCTAATGTGCAATAATCAGGCACACTACAGGGACTATTTTAGAATACCTGAGAAATCAGTAACTTTCTAAAACATGCATGAACTTCTCTTTTGAAATGCCATCAAATAGCTTAAACTAAAAACCTAAGAAGAACTTTGCTTAAGAAACTCCAGTTTGGTGTGTCCTGTCAATCTTAGTGGTAGGCTGGGGCGGTAAATTCCATACCGTTCGCGGAATTTGTCGAATTTGTGAAATTTTGCGTTCCGCGGAGATCGCGGAATTGCACAAAATTCTGCGTTCCCTGACATTGCGAAATTTTTTGCATGTTCGCGTTCTCAAAATGTGTGTTTACGAGATATTTCCCCCGAGCACGCAAACAGCAATTGCGAATAGCAAAATAGCATCGCGAACAAGCAGTTCAGCATGTTCGCAAAATTTCTGCATGTCCGCAGAGATTTTTTACTGTTTTGCGGAGATTTGCTTAATGCGATTACGCAAATTCCGCCCACCCTTAATTAGTTGTACAGAATTTTAACTGTGAATGTTCTTGAGGATAGATTTCAAAAATTGAAAACCTCAAAGCAGGAGACACTTAGCACCTATTTTATCTCTTATTTTGAGAAGGTGATATGGCATTGTCTCTGCTTCTTGAAGTTGGATTACCCTAAGTAGTTACAGGTATATAGGCAGCTAACACTGGCAGTTTAAAACATTTTAATTTTGTGATTACTATTAATAATGGTACATCTATCAAAATATCCATAGTTTACATAGAAGATGCTCACCTGTGTATTCCGATAATACACTGTCTTTTCCAAGTATACCATTTCCACCCACAGCAGAGACTTTGAAGGTGTACAGGTTGCCAGGTATTAAATTTGTGATGGAGACATTTTCATACATTGTTGTTACATTTGATTCTGGATTTCCTAAAACTTGCACTAAATAGGAGCTTTTGTTGCCAGTCGGTGGTAGCCAGCTCAAAGAAATTGAATCAATGGTGATGTATGTCAAACTTAGATTGTTGGTTACATTGGGTACTGAAATAGAAAAGTAGAACGTGAAGTATCACTCAGAGAACCTTTTACATATTTGTCAGAAATATTTTTTACACCAGATAAATTACAGAAAAACATGAAGAAGTTACCTATCATTGGGAAGAATTGCCATGATAGATCTCTAATAGGGTGAAATAGTTTGTAACACTTCTGGCGCATTGATTTTGTATTAAAAAACTTGAGATTTGTACTAAAGAATATAAATTCCCAGAAGAGCATAGAAATGTTTCCAATGACATCTCTTCAGTTATGATAACTTATTCATAACCCCCAAATGTGAGCAACTGTAACTTAGTCTCATTAATTCTAGAAAATGTTTCTCAAAATGTATAACTGATTCTGAATTTAGTTACAGATGTAATTTATACATGCCAGACATTTAGCCTGCCTAGCCAAATAGCTCTTAATCAGAAATGATCTAATGTTGTTAAATCAAATGAGCACATATACATTGTTATTTCATGTATGATGTAATATTTCGATGAGATGGAATTTTACAAATCAGTGAGTGCAGATTGTTTCTAATGCTCTAGTTATTTTTTGAATGTCTATTCAACTAAATCCCTATATATCTTGCAGTTTATCCACTTTATATGGCCTTCTATTTGTTCAAATGAACTTTTAGAATAATGAGTTAATGATTATATCCATTTTAACTAGTTTACATATACTTTGATTTTGGTATCGGAGTGGGAATTATTTGATTTCAGATATTTCTGATCACTTGCTCTGAAAATACCATTTGCTAGTCATTAAAAAAAATTACAACTCTGTTACTTTATAGCAGAATAACTAGTATTGATGTTTTTCTCATAAATTGGCATTATATGATTCTTCATTTTTACTGATTTCGCAGAAGACAGCATGCAATAACTCTTTTCATTCAACAGGAAGGGACAAAATACTATAGATAAGTTATTACGAATATATTTAAAATACATAGTTATATTTTAATATTATTCCCACAGAAATCCTTTGTCTTATGTCATAATTAGAAGAATACATGGTATTTGCAGCAGTACCCCAGGTTTATATTTACACATAAAAATTGAACCAGTAAACTGTTTTTTCATTGAATGTAAATGTGCACTAAACCAATCTTATTTGGATTTAAATTCAAATAACCGCATATATGGAGATTCAAAGTGCAACCATGACTTTGTGTTCATCAATTTTACAGCTAAAGAGGTATTCTCACGAAAAGTATAATAACAAAATCAGTTTAGAACTTTTCTGCTGAGAAAACCAGCTTACCAAAAATAAATCTTTCTATTTCAACACAGTCAGCAGAAATAATAATTTAAAAGTAAAAACTCCAAAAGTGATGAGGGAACCATTTCAGTAAAGGGGCTTGCAGATGTGGATTACCTGACTGAGTTCAAATATACTAGCATGGAAGGTGTGTATGCATTTATGTGTTTGAAATTGAACAATATATTCCTACTTTCAGTCATGTGTGGTCATTCACTTAGATCAATAGATTCACCTGTTGAGAAAGCATGAAAATGCACTCCTGACATGATTGTGATCACATTAGTTTTCAGGAAAGAAGCTTAAATAACATATCTTTGTGTATAATTCAATGATGCCAAACATTTATAAAAACATAGAAGATAGCTTTTAATTGAGCCTTTCCTCACATATCTTCATGTAAAACTTTCAATATAGGAAATATTATTTGTGGTTAAACATTATTCTCTTGATTTCTCCAGAAAATCGATTGCTAATGTGCAATAATCAGGCACACTACAGGGACTATTTTAGAATACCTGAGAAATCAGTAACTTTCTAAAACATGCATGAACTTCTCTTTTGAAATGCCATCAAATAGCTTAAACTAAAAACCTAAGCAGAACTTTGCTTAAGAAACTCCAGTTTGGTGTGTCCTGTCAATCTTAGTGGTAGGCTGGGGCGGTAAATTCCATACCGTTCGCGGAATTTGTCGAATTTGTGAAATTTTGCATTCCGCGGAGATCGCGGAATTGCACAAAATTCTGCGTTCCCTGACATTGCGAAATCTTTTGCTTGTTCGCGTTCTCAAAATGTGTGTTTACTTGATATTTCCCCCGAGCACGCAAACAGCAATTGCGAATAGCAAAAAAGCATCGCGAACAAGCAGTTCAGCATGTTCGCAGAATTTCTGCATGTCCGCAGAGATTTTTTACTGTTTTGCAGAGATTTGCTTAACGCGATTACGCGAATTCCGCCCACCCCTAATTAGTTGTACAGAACTTTAACTGTGAATGTTCTTGAGGATAGATTTCAAAAATTGAAAACCTCAAAGCAGGAGACACTTAGCACCTATTTTATCTCTTATTTTGAGAAGGTGATATGGCATTGTCTCTGCTTCTTGATGTTGGATTACCCTCAGCAGTTACAGGTATATAGGCAGCTAACACTGGCAGTTAAAAACATTTTAATTTTGTGATTACTATTAATAATGGTACATCTATCAAAATATCCATAGTTTACATAGAAGATGCTCACCTGTGTATTCCGATAATACACTGTCTTTTCCAAGTATACCATTTCCACCCACAGCAGAGACTTTGAAGGTGTACAGGTTGCCAGGTATTAAATTTGTGATGGAGACATTTTCATACATTGTTGTTACATTTGATTCTGGATTTCCTAAAACTTGCACTAAATAGGAGCTTTTGTTGCCAGTCGGTGGTAGCCAGCTCAAAGAAATTGAATCAATGGTGATGTATGTCAAACTTAGATTGTTGGTTACATTGAATACTGAAATAGAAAAGTAGAACGTGAAGTATCACTCAGAGAACCTTTTACATATTTGTCAGAAATATTTTTTACACCTGATAAATTACAGAAAAACATGAAGAAGTTACCTATCATTGGGAAGAATTGCCATGATAGATCTCTAATAGGGTGAAATAGTTTGTAACACTTCTGGCGCATTGATTTTGTATTAAAAAATTGAGATTTGTACTAAAGAATATAAATTCCCAGAAGAGCATAGAAATGTTTCCAATGACATCTCTTCAGTTATGATAACTTATTCATAACCCCCAAATGTGAGCAACTGTAACTTAGTCTCATTAATTCTAGAAAATGTTTCCCAAAATGTATAACTGATTCTGAATTTAGGTACAGATGTAATTTGTACATGCCAGACATTTAGCCTGCCTAGCCAAATAGCTCTTAATCAGAAATGATCTAATGTTGTTAGATCAAATGAGCACCTATACATTGTTATTTCATGTATGATGTAATAATTCGATGAGATGGAATTTTACAAATCAGTGAGTGCAGATTGTTTCTAATGCTCTAGTTATTTTTTGAATGAATACATCTATCAAAATATCCATAGTTTACATAGAAGATGCTCACCTGTGTATCCCGATAATACACTGTCTTTTCCAAGTATACCATTTCCACCCACAGCAGAGACTTTGAAGGTGTACAGGTTGCCAGGTATTAAATTTGTGATGGAGACATTTTCATACATTATTGTTACATTTGATTCTGGATTTCCTAAAACTTGCACTAAATAGGAGCTTTTGTTGCCAGTCGGTGGTAGCCAGCTCAAAGAAATTGAATCAATGGTGATGTATGTCAAACTTAGATTGTTGGTTACATTGGGTACTGAAATAGAAAAGTAGAATGTGAAGTATCACTCAGAGAACCTTTTACATATTTGTCAGAAATATTTTTTACACCAGATAAATTACAGAAAAACATGAAGAAGTTACCTATCATTGGGAAGAATTGCCATGATAGATCTCTAAAAGGGTGAAATTGTTTGTAACACTTCTGGCGCATTGATTTCGTATTAAAAAATTGAGACTTGTACTGAAGAATATAAATTCTTAGAAGAGCATAGAAATGTTTCCAATGACATCTCTTCAGTTATGATAACTTATTCATAACCCCCAAATGTGAGCAACTGTACCTTAGTCTCATTAATTCTAGAAAATGTTTCCCAAAATGTATAACTGATTCTGAATTTAGGTACCAATGTAATTTATACATGCCAGACATTTAGCCTGCCTAGCCAAATAGCTCTTAATGAGAAATGATCTAATGTTGTTAAATCAAATGAGCACATCTACATTGTTATTTCATGTATGATGTAATATTTCGATGAGATGGAATTTTCCAAATCAGTGAATGCAGATTGTTTCTAATGCTCTAGTTATTTTTTGAATGTCTATTCAACTAAATCCCTATATATCTTGCAGTTTATCCACTTTATATGGACTTCTATTTGTTCAAATGAACTTTTAGAATAATGAGTTAATGATTATATCCATTTTAACTAGTTTACATATACTTTGATTTTGGTATCGGAGTGGGAATTATTTGATTTCAGATATTTCTGATCACTTGCTCTGAAAATACCATTTGCTAGTCTTTAAAAAAAATTACAACTCTGTTACTTTATAGCAGAATAACTAGTATTGATGTTTTTCTCATAAATTGGCATTATATGATTCTTCATTTTTACTGATTTCGCAGAAGACAGCATGCAATAACTCTTTTCATTCAACAGGAAGGGACAAAATACTATAGATAAATTATTACGAATATATTTAAAATACATAGTTATATTTTAATAATATTCCCACAGAAATCCTTTGTCTTATGTCATAATTAGAAGAATACGGTATTCACCTGTTACAACGCATTTTTTACAACGCAGTACTGTTACAACGGAATGTAAATGTGCACTAAACCAATCTTATTTGGATTTAAATTCAAATAACCGCATATATGGAGATTCAAAGTGCAACCATGACTTTGTGTTCATCAATTTTACAGCTAAAGAGGTATTCTCACGAAAAGTATAATAACAAAATCAGTTTAGAACTTTTCTGCTGAGAAAACCAGCTTACCAAAAATAAATCTTTCTATTTCAACACAGTCAGCAGAAATAATAATTTAAAAGTAAAAACTCCAAAAGTGATGAGGGAACCATTTCAGTAAAGGGGCTTGCAGATGTGGATTACCTGACTGAGTTCAAATATACTAGCATGGAAGGTGTGTATGCATTTATGTGTTTGAAATTGAACAATATATTCCTACTTTCAGTCATGTGTGGTCATTCACTTAGATCAATAGATTCACCTGTTGAGAAAGCATGAAAATGCACTCCTGACATGATTGTGATCACATTAGTTTTCAGGAAAGAAGCTTAAATAACATATCTTTGTGTATAATTCAATGATGCCAAACATTTATAAAAACATAGAAGATAGCTTTTAATTGAGCCTTTCCTCACATATCTTCATGTAAAACTTTCAATATAGGAAATATTATTTGTGGTTAAACATTATTCTCTTGATTTCTCCAGAAAATCGATTGCTAATGTGCAATAATCAGGCACACTACAGGGACTATTTTAGAATACCTGAGAAATCAGTAACTTTCTAAAACATGCATGAACTTCTCTTTTGAAATGCCATCAAATAGCTTAAACTAAAAACCTAAGCAGAACTTTGCTTAAGAAACTCCAGTTTGGTGTGTCCTGTCAATCTTAGTGGTAGGCTGGCGCGGTAAATTCAATACCGTTCGCGGAATTTGTCGAATTTGTGAAATTTTGCGTTCCGCGGAGATCGCGGAATTGCACAAAATTCTGCGTTCCCTGACATTGCGAAATTTTTTGCTTGTTCGCGTTCTCAAAATGTGTGTTTACGAGATATTTCCCCCTAGCACGCAAACAGCAATTGCGAACAGCAAAAAAGCATCACGAACAAGCAGTTCAGCATGTTCGCAGAATTTCTGCATGTCCGCAGAGATTTTTTACTGTTTTGCGGAGATTTGCTTAACGCGATTACGCGAATTCCGCCCACCCCTAATTAGTTGTACAGAATTGTAACTGTGAATGTTCTTGAGGATAGATTTCAAAAATTGAAAACCTCAAAGCAGGAGACACTTAACACCTAATTTATCTCTTATTTTGAGAAGGTGATATGGCATTGTCTCTGCTTCTTGAAGTTGGATTACCCTCAGCAGTTACAGGTATATAGGCAGCTAAGACTGGCAGTTAAAAACATTTTAATTTTGTGATTACTATTAATAATGGTACATCTATCAAAATATCCATAGTTGACATAGAAGATGCTCACCTGTGTATTCCGATAATACACTGTCTTTTCCAAGTATACCATTTCCACCCACAGCAGAGACTTTGAAGGTGTACAGGTTGCCAGGTATTAAAGTTGTGATGGAGACATTTTCATACATTGTTGTTACATTTGATTCTGGATTTCCTAAAACTTGCACTAAATAGGAGCTTTTGTTGCCAGTCGGTGGTAGCCAGCTCAAAGAAATTGAATCAATGGTGATGTATGTCAAACTTAGATTGTTGGTTACATTGGGTACTGAAATAGAAAAGTAGAACGTGAAGTATCAATCAGAGAACCTTTTACATATTTGTCAGAAATATTTTTTACACCAGATAAATTACAGAAAAACATGAAGAAGTTACCTATCATTGGGAAGAATTGCCATGATAGATCTCTAATAGGGTGAAATAGTTTGTAACACTTCTGGCGCATTGATTTTGTATTAAAAAACTTGAGATTTGTACTAAAGAATATAAATTCCCAGAAGAGCATAGAAATGTTTCCAATGACATCTCTTCAGTTATGATAACTTATTCATAACCCCCAAATGTGAGCAACTGTAACTTAGTCTCATTAATTCTAGAAAATGTTTCTCAAAATGTATAACTGATTCTGAATTTAGTTACAGATGTAATTTATACATGCCAGACATTTAGCCTGCCTAGCCAAATAGCTCTTAATCAGAAATGATCTAATGTTGTTAAATCAAATGAGCACATATACATTGTTATTTCATGTATGATGTAATATTTCGATGAGATGGAATTTTACAAATCAGTGAGTGCAGATTGTTTCTAATGCTCTAGTTATTTTTTGAATGCCTATTCAACTAAATCCCTATATATCTTGCAGTTTATCCACTTTATATGGCCTTCTATTTGTTCAAATGAACTTTTAGAATAATGAGTTAATGAATATATCCATTTTAACTAGTTTACATATACTTTGATTTTGGTATCGGAGTGGGAATTATTTGATTTCAGATATTTCTGATCACTTGCTCTGAAAATACCATTTGCTAGTCTTTAAAAAAAATTACAACTCTGTTACTTTATAGCAGAATAACTAGTATTGATGTTTTTCTCATAAATTGGCATTATATGATTCTTCATTTTTACTGATTTCGCAGAAGACAGAATGCAATAACTCTTTTCATTCAACAGGAAGGGACAAAATACTATAGATAAGTTATTACGAATATATTTAAAATACATAGTTATATTTTAATAATATTCCCACAGAAATCCTTTGTCTTATGTCATAATCAGAAGAATACATGGTATTTGCAGCAGTACCCCAGGTTTATATTTACACATAAAAATTGAACCAGTAAACTGTTTTTTCATTGAATTATAAATGTGCACTAAACCAATCTTATTTGGATTTAAATTCAAATAACCGCATATATGGAGATTCAAAGTGCAACCATGACTTTGTGTTCATCAATTTTACAGCTAAAGAGGTATTCTCACGAAAAGTATATTAACAAAATCAGTTTAGAACTTTTCTGCTGAGAAAACCAGCTTACCAAAAATAAATCTTTCTATTTCAACACAGTCAGCAGAAATAATAATTTAAAAGTAAAAACTCCAAAAGTGATGAGGGAACCATTTCAGTAAAGGGGCTTGCAGATGTGGATTACCTGACTGAGTTCAAATATACTAGCATGGAAGGTGTGTATGCATTTATGTGTTTGAAATTGAACAATATATTCCTACTTTCAGTCATGTGTGGTCATTCACTTAGATCAATAGATTCACCTGTTGAGAAAGCATGAAAATGCACTCCTGACATGATTGTGATCACATTAGTTTTCAGGAAAGAAGCTTAAATAACATATCTTTGTGTATAATTCAATGATGCCAAAAATTTATAAAAACATAGAAGATAGCTTTTAATTGAGCTTTTCCTCACATATCTTCATGTAAAACTTTCAATATAGGAAATATTATTTGTGGTTAAACATTATTCTCTTGATTTCTCCAGAAAATCGATTGCTAATGTGCAATAATCAGGCACACTACAGGGACTATTTTAGAATACCTGAGAAATCAGTAACTTTCTAAAACATGCATGAACTTCTCTTTTGAAATGCCATTAAATAGCTTAAACTAAAAACCTAAGAAAAACTTTGCTTAAGAAACTCCAGTTTGGTGTGTCCTGTCAATCTTAGTGGTAGGCTGGGGCGGTAAATTCTATACCGTTCGCGGAATTTGTCGAATTTGTGAAATTTTGCGTTCCGCGGAGATCGCGGAATTGCACAAAATTCTGCGTTCCCTGACATTGCGAAATTTTTTGCTTGTTCGCGTTTTCAAAATGTGTGTTTACGAGACATTTCCCCCGAGCACGCAAACAGCAATTGCGAATAGCAAAATAGCATCGCGAACAAGCAGTTCAGCATGTTCGCAAAATTTCTGCATGTCCGCAGAGATTTTTTACTGTTTTGCGGAGATTTGCTTAATGCGATTACGCGAATTCCGCCCACCCTTAATTAGTTGTACAGAATTTTAACTGTGAATGTTCTTGAGGATAGATTTCAAAAATTGAAAACCTCAAAGCAGGAGACACTTAGCACCTATTTTATCTCTTATTTTGAGAAGGTGATATGGCATTGTCTCTGCTTCTTGAAGTTGGATTACCCTAAGTAGTTACAGGTATATAGGCAGCTAACACTGGCAGTTTAAAAGATTTTAATTTTGTGATTACTATTAATAATGGTACATCTATCAAAATATCCATAGTTTACATAGAAGATGCTCACCTGTGTATTCCGATAATACACTGTCTTTTCCAAGTATACCATTTCCACCCACAGCAGAGACTTTGAAGGTGTACAGGTTGCCAGGTATTAAATTTGTGATGGAGACATTTTCATACATTGTTGTTACATTTGATTCTGGATTTCCTAAAACTTGCACTAAATAGGAGCTTTTGTTGCCAGTCGGTGGTAGCCAGCTCAAAGAAATTGAATCAATGGTGATGTATGTCAAACTTAGATTGTTGGTTACATTGGGTACTGAAATAGAAAAGTAGAACGTGAAGTATCACTCAGAGAACCTTTTACATATTTGTCAGAAATATTTTTTACACCAGATAAATTACAGAAAAACATGAAGAAGTTACCTATCATTGGGAAGAATTGCCATGATAGATCTCTAATAGGGTGAAATAGTTTGTAACACTTCTGGCGCATTGATTTTGTATTAAAAAACTTGAGATTTGTACTAAAGAATCTAAATTCCCAGAAGAGCATAGAAATGTTTCCAATGACATCTCTTCAGTTATGATAACTTATTCATAACCCCCAAATGTGAGCAACTGTAACTTAGTCTCATTAATTCTAGAAAATGTTTCTCAAAATGTATAACTGATTCTGAATTTAGTTACAGATGTAATTTATACATGCCAGACATTTAGCCTGCCTAGCCAAATAGCTCTTAATCAGAAATGATCTAATGTTGTTAAATCAAATGAGCACATATACATTGTTATTTCATGTATGATGTAATATTTCGATGAGATGGAATTTTACAAATCAGTGAGTGCAGATTGTTTCTAATGCTCTAGTTATTTTTTGAATGTCTATTCAACTAAATCCCTATATATCTTGCAGTTTATCCACTTTATATGGCCTTCTATTTGTTCAAATGAACTTTTAGAATAATGAGTTAATGATTATATCCATTTTAACTAGTTTACATATACTTTGATTTTGGTATCGGAGTGGGAATTATTTGATTTCAGATATTTCTGATCACTTGCTCTGAAAATACCATTTGCTAGTCTTTAAAAAAAATTACAACTCTGTTACTTTATAGCAGAATAACTAGTATTGATGTTTTTCTCATAAATTGGCATTATATGATTCTTCATTTTTACTGATTTCGCAGAAGACAGCATGCAATAACTCTTTTCATTCAACAGGAAGGGACAAAATACTATAGATAAGTTATTACGAATATATTTAAAATACATAGTTATATTTTAATATTATTCCCACAGAAATCCTTTGTCTTATGTCATAATTAGAAGAATACATGGTATTTGCAGCAGTACCCCAGGTTTATATTTACACATAAAAATTGAACCAGTAAACTGTTTTTTCATTGAATGTAAATGTGCACTAAACCAATCTTATTTGGATTTAAATTCAAATAACCGCATATATGGAGATTCAAAGTGCAACCATGACTTTGTGTTCATCAATTTTACAGCTAAAGAGGTATTCTCACGAAAAGTATAATAACAAAATCAGTTTAGAACTTTTCTGCTGAGAAAACCAGCTTACCAAAAATAAATCTTTCTATTTCAACACAGTCAGCAGAAATAATAATTTAAAAGTAAAAACTCCAAAAGTGATGAGGGAACCATTTCAGTAAAGGGGCTTGCAGATGTGGATTACCTGACTGAGTTCAAATATACTAGCATGGAAGGTGTGTATGCATTTATGTGTTTGAAATTGAACAATATATTCCTACTTTCAGTCATGTGTGGTCATTCACTTAGATCAATAGATTCACCTGTTGAGAAAGCATGAAAATGCACTCCTGACATGATTGTGATCACATTAGTTTTCAGGAAAGAAGCTTAAATAACATATCTTTGTGTATAATTCAATGATGCCAAACATTTATAAAAACATAGAAGATAGCTTTTAATTGAGCCTTTCCTCACATATCTTCATGTAAAACTTTCAATATAGGGAATATTATTTGTGGTTAAACATTATTCTCTTGATTTCTCCAGAAAATCGATTGCTAATGTGCAATAATCAGGCACACTACAGGGACTATTTTAGAATACCTGAGAAATCAGTAACTTTCTAAAACATGCATGAACTTCTCTTTTGAAATGCCATCAAATAGCTTAAACTAAAAACCTAAGCAGAACTTTGCTTAAGAAACTCCAGTTTGGTGTGTCCTGTCAATCTTAGTGGTAGGCTGGGGCGGTAAATTCCATACCGTTCGCGGAATTTGTCGAATTTGTGAAATTTTGCATTCCGCGGAGATCGCGGAATTGCACAAAATTCTGCGTTCCCTGACATTGCGAAATTTTTTGCTTGTTCGCGTTCTCAAAATGTGTGTTTACGAGATATTTCCCCCTAGCACGCAAACAGCAATTGCGAACAGCAAAAAAGCATCACGAACAAGCAGTTCAGCATGTTCGCAGAATTTCTGCATGTCCGCAGAGATTTTTTACTGTTTTGCGGAGATTTGCTTAACGCGATTACGCGAATTCCGCCCACCCCTAATTAGTTGTACAGAATTGTAACTGTGAATGTTCTTGAGGATAGATTTCAAAAATTGAAAACCTCAAAGCAGGAGACACTTAACACCTATTTTATCTCTTATTTTGAGAAGGTGATATGGCATTGTCTCTGCTTCTTGAAGTTGGATTACCCTCAGCAGTTACAGGTATATAGGCAGCTAAGACTGGCAGTTAAAAACATTTTAATTTTGTGATTACTATTAATAATGGTACATCTATCAAAATATCCATAGTTGACATAGAAGATGCTCACCTGTGTATTCCGATAATACACTGTCTTTTCCAAGTATACCATTTCCACCCACAGCAGAGACTTTGAAGGTGTACAGGTTGCCAGGTATTAAATTTGTGATGGAGACATTTTCATACATTGTTGTTACATTTGATTCTGGATTTCCTAAAACTTGCACTAAATAGGAGCTTTTGTTGCCAGTCGGTGGTAGCCAGCTCAAAGAAATTGAATCAATGGTGATGTATGTCAAACTTAGATTGTTGGTTACATTGGGTACTGAAATAGAAAAGTAGAACGTGAAGTATCACTCAGAGAACCTTTTACATATTTCTCAGAAATATTTTTTACACCAGATAAATTACAGAAAAACATGAAGAAGTTACCTATCATTGGGAAGAATTGCCATGATAGATCTCTAATAGGGTGAAATAGTTTGTAACACTTCTGGCGCATTGATTTTGTATTAAAAAATTGAGATTTGTACTAAAGAATATAAATTCCCAGAAGAGCATAGAAATGTTTCCAATGACATCTCTTTAGTTATGATAACTTATTCATAACCCCCAAATGTGAGCAACTGTAACTTAGTCTCATTAATTCTAGAAAATGTTTCTCAAAATGTATAACTGATTCTGAATTTAGGTACAGATGTAATTTATACATGCCAGACATTTAGCCTGCCTAGCCAAATAGCTCTTAATCAGAAATGATCTAATGTTGTTAAATCAAATGAGCACATATACATTGTTATTTCATGTATGATGTAGTATTTCGATGAGATGGAATTTTACAAATCAGTGAGTGCAGATTGTTTCTAATGCTCTAGTTATTTTTTGAATGTCTATTCAACTAAATCCCTTTATAGCATGCAGTTTATCCACTTTATATGGCCTTCTATTTGTTCAAATGAACTTTTAGAATAATGAGTTAATGATTATATCTATTTTAACTAGTTTACATATACTTTGATTTTGGTATCGGAGTGGGAATTATTTGATTTCAGATATTTCTGATCACTTGCTCTGAAAATACCATTTGCTAGTCTTTAAAAAAATTACAACTCTGTTACTTTATCACAGAATAAATAGTTTTATTGTTTTTCTCATAAATTGGCATTATATGATTCTTCATTTTTACTCATTTCGCAGAAGACAGCATGCAATAACTCTTTTCATTCAACAGGAAGGGACAAAATACTATAGATCAGGTATTACGAATATATTTAAAATACATAGTTATATTATAATAATATTCCCACAGAAATCCTTTGTCTCATGTCATAATTAGAAGAATAGATGGTATTTGCAGCAGTACCCCAGGTTTATATTTACACATAAAAATGGAACCAGTAAACTGTTTTTTCATTGAATGTAAATGTGCACTAAACCAATCTTATTTGGATTTAAATTCAAATAACCACATATATGGAGATTCAAAGTGCAACCATGACTTTTTGTTCATCAATTTTACAGCTAAAGAGGTATTCTCACGAAAAGTATAATAACAAAATCAGTTTCGAACTTTTCTGCTGAGAAAACCAGCTTACCAAAAATAAATCTTTCTATTTCAACACAGTCAGCAGAAATAATAATTTAAAAGTAAAAACTCCAAAAGTGATGAGGGAACCATTTCAGTAAAGGGGCTTGCAGATGTGGATTACCTGACTGGGTTCAAATATACTAGCATGGAAGGTGTGTATGCATTTATGTGTTTGAAATTGAACAATATATTCCTACTTTCAGTCATGTGTGGTCATTCACTTAGATCAATAGATTCACCTTTTGAGAAAGCATGAAAATGCACTCCTGACATGATTGTGATCACATTAGTTTCCAGGAAAGAAGCTTAAATAACATATCTTTGTGTATAATTCAATGATGCCAAAAATGTATAAAAACATAGAAGATAGCTTTTAATTGAGCTTTTCCTCACATATCTTCATGTAAAACTTTCAATATAGGAAATATTATTTGTGGTTAAACATTATTCTCTTGATTTCTCCAGAAAATCGATTGCTAATGTGCAATAATCAGGCACACTACAGGGACTATTTTAGAATACCTGAAAAATCAGTAACTTTCTAAAACATGCATGAACTTCTCTTTTGAAATGCCATCAAATAGCTTAAACTAAAAACCTAAGCAGAACTTTGCTTAAGAAACTCCAGTTTGGTGTGTCCTGTCAATCTTAGTGGTAGGCTGGGGTGGTAAATTCCATACCATTCGCAGAATTTGTCGAATTTGTGAAATTTTGCGTTCCGCGGAGATCGCGGAATTGCACAAAATTCTGCGTTCCCTGACATTGCGAAATCTTTTGCTTGTTCGCGTTCTCAAAATGTGTGTTTACTTGATATTTCCCCCGAGCACGCAAACAGCAATTGCGAATAGCAAAAAAGCATCGCGAACAAGCCGTTCAGCATGTTTGCAGAATTTCTGCATGTCCGCAGAGATTTTTTACTGTTTTGCGGAGATTTGCTTAACGCGATTACGCGAATTCCGCCCACCCCTAATTAGTTGTACAGAACTTTAACTGTGAATGTTCTTGAGGATAGATTTCAAAAATTGAAAACCTCAAAGCAGGAGACACTTAGCACCTATTTTATCTCTTATTTTGAGAAGGTGATATGGCATTGTCTCTGCTTCTTGATGTTGGATTACCCTCAGCAGTTACAGGTATATAGGCAGCTAACACTGGCAGTTAAAAACATTTTAATTTTGTGATTACTATTAATAATGGTACATCTATCAAATTATCCATAGTTTACATAGAAGATGCTCACCTGTGTATTCCGATAATACACTGTCTTTTCCAAGTATACCATTTCCACCCACAGCAGAGACTTTGAAGGTGTACAGGTTGCCAGGTATTAAATTTGTGATGGAGACATTTTCATACATTGTTGTTACATTTGATTCTGGATTTCCTAAAACTTGCACTAAATAGGAGCTTTTGTTGCCAGTCGGTGGTAGCCAGCTCAAAGAAATTGAATCAATGGTGATGTATGTCAAACTTAGATTGTTGGTTACATTGAATACTGAAATAGAAAAGTAGAACGTGAAGTATCACTCAGAGAACCTTTTACATATTTGTCAGAAATATTTTTTACACCTGATAAATTACAGAAAAACATGAAGAAGTTACCTATCATTGGGAAGAATTGCCATGATAGATCTCTAATAGGGTGAAATAGTTTGTAACACTTCTGGCGCATTGATTTTGTATTAAAAAATTGAGATTTGTACTAAAGAATATAAATTCCCAGAAGAGCATAGAAATGTTTCCAATGACATCTCTTCAGTTATGATAACTTATTCATAACCCCCAAATGTGAGCAACTGTAACTTAGTCTCATTAATTCTAGAAAATGTTTCCCAAAATGTATAACTGATTCTGAATTTAGGTACAGATGTAATTTGTACATGCCAGACATTTAGCCTGCCTAGCCAAATAGCTCTTAATCAGAAATGATCTAATGTTGTTAAATCAAATGAGCACCTATACATTGTTATTTCATGTATGATGTAATAATTCGATGAGATGGAATTTTACAAATCAGTGAGTGCAGATTGTTTCTAATGCTCTAGTTATTTTTTGAATGAATACATCTATCAAAATATCCATAGTTTACATAGAAGATGCTCACCTGTGTATTCCGATAATACACTGTCTTTTCCAAGTATACCATTTCCACCCACAGCAGAGACTTTGAAGGTGTAAAGGTTGCCAGGTATTAAATTTGTGATGGAGACATTTTCATACATTATTGTTACATTTGATTCTGGATTTCCTAAAACTTGCACTAAATAGGAGCTTTTGTTGCCAGTCGGTGGTAGCCAGCTCAAAGAAATTGAATCAATGGTGATGTATGTCAAACTTAGATTGTTGGTTACATTGGGTACTGAAATAGAAAAGTAGAATGTGAAGTATCACTCAGAGAACCTTTTACATATTTGTCAGAAATATTTTTTACACCAGATAAATTACAGAAAAACATGAAGAAGTTACCTATCATTGGGAAGAATTGCCATGATAGATCTCTAATAGGGTGAAATTGTTTGTAACACTTCTGGCGCATTGATTTCGTATTAAAAAATTGAGACTTGTACTGAAGAATATAAATTCTTAGAAGAGCATAGAAATGTTTCCAATGACATCTCTTCAGTTATGATAACTTATTCATAACCCCCAAATGTGAGCAACTGTACCTTAGTCTCATTAATTCTAGAAAATGTTTCCCAAAATGTATAACTGATTCTGAATTTAGGTACCGATGTAATTTATACATGCCAGACATTTAGCCTGCCTAGCCAAATAGCTCTTAATGAGAAATGATCTAATGTTGTTAAATCAAATGAGCACATCTACATTGTTATTTCATGTATGATGTAATATTTCGATGAGATGGAATTTTCCAAATCAGTGAATGCAGATTGTTTCTAATGCTCTAGTTATTTTTTGAATGTCTATTCAACTAAATCCCTATATATCTTGCAGTTTATCCACTTTATATGGCCTTCTATTTGTTCAAATGAACTTTTAGAATAATGAGTTAATGATTATATCCATTTTAACTAGTTTACATATACTTTGGTTTTGGTATCGGAGTGGGAATTATTTGATTTCAGATATTTCTGATCACTTGCTCTGAAAATACCATTTGCTAGTCTTTAAAAAAAATTACAACTCTGTTACTTTATAGCAGAATAACTAGTATTGATGTTTTTCTCATAAATTGGCATTATATGATTCTTCATTTTTACTGATTTCGCAGAAGACAGCATGCAATAACTCTTTTCATTCAACAGGAAGGGACAAAATACTATAGATAAGTTATTACGAATATATTTAAAATACATAGTTATATTTTAATAATATTCCCACAGAAAACCTTTGTCTTATGTCATAATTAGAAGAATACATGGTATTTGCAGCAGTACCCCAGGTTTATATTTACACATAAAAATTGAACCAGTAAACTGTTTTTTCATTGAATGTAAATGTGCACTAAACCAATCTTATTTGGATTTAAATTCAAATAACCGCATATATGGAGATTCAAAGTGCAACCATGACTTTGTGTTCATCAATTTTACAGCTAAAGAGGTATTCTCACGAAAAGTATAATAACAAAATCAGTTTAGAACTTTTCTGCTGAGAAAACCAGCTTACCAAAAATAAATCTTTCTATTTCAACACAGTCAGCAGAAATAATAATTTAAAAGTAAAAACTCCAAAAGTGATGAGGGAACCATTTCAGTAAAGGGGCTTGCAGATGTGGATTACCTGACTGAGTTCAAATATACTAGCATGGAAGGTGTGTATGCATTTATGTGTTTGAAATTGAACAATATATTCCTACTTTCAGTCATGTGTGGTCATTCACTTAGATCAATAGATTCACCTGTTGAGAAAGCATGAAAATGCACTCCTGACATGATTGTGATCACATTAGTTTTCAGGAAAGAAGCTTAAATAACATATCTTTGTGTATAATTCAATGATGCCAAACATTTATAAAAACATAGAAGATAGCTTTTAATTGAGCCTTTCCTCACATATCTTCATGTAAAACTTTCAATATAGGAAATATTATTTGTGGTTAAACATTATTCTCTTGATTTCTCCAGAAAATCGATTGCTAATGTGCAATAATCAGGCACACTACAGGGACTATTTTAGAATACCTGAGAAATCAGTAACTTTCTAAAACATGCATGAACTTCTCTTTTGAAATGCCATCAAATAGCTTAAACTAAAAACCTAAGCAGAACTTTGCTTAAGAAACTCCAGTTTGGTGTGTCCTGTCAATCTTAGTGGTAGGCTGGGGCGGTAAATTCAATACCGTTCGCGGAATTTGTCGAATTTGTGAAATTTTGCGTTCCGCGGAGATCGCGGAATTGCACAAAATTCTGCGTTCCCTGACATTGCGAAATTTTTTGCTTGTTCGCGTTCTCAAAATGTGTGTTTACGAGATATTTCCCCCTAGCACGCAAACAGCAATTGCGAACAGCAAAAAAGCATCACGAACAAGCAGTTCAGCATGTTCGCAGAATTTCTGCATGTCCGCAGAGATTTTTTACTGTTTTGCGGAGATTTGCTTAACGCGATTACGCGAATTCCGCCCACCCCTAATTAGTTGTACAGAATTGTAACTGTGAATGTTCTTGAGGATAGATTTCAAAAATTGAAAACCTCAAAGCAGGAGACACTTAACACCTAATTTATCTCTTATTTTGAGAAGGTGATATGGCATTGTCTCTGCTTCTTGAAGTTGGATTACCCTCAGCAGTTACAGGTATATAGGCAGCTAAGACTGGCAGTTAAAAACATTTTAATTTTGTGATTACTATTAATAATGGTACATCTATCAAAATATCCATAGTTGACATATAAGATGCTCACCTGTGTATTCCGATAATACACTGTCTTTTCCAAGTATACCATTTCCACCCACAGCAGAGACTTTGAAGGTGTACAGGTTGCCAGGTATTAAATTTGTGATGGAGACATTTTCATACAATATTGTTACATTTGATTCTGGATTTCCTAAAACTTGCACTAAATAGGAGCTTTTGTTGCCAGTCGGTGGTAGCCAGCTCAAAGAAATTGAATCAATGGTGATGTATGTCAAACTTAGATGTTTGGTTACATTGGGTACTGAAATAGAAAAGTAGAACGTGAAGTATCACTCAGAGAACCTTTTACATATTTGTCAGAAATATTTTTTACACCAGATAAATTACAGAAAAACATGAAGAAGTTACCTATCATTGGGAAGAATTGCCATGATAGATCTCTAATAGGGTGAAATTGTTTGTAACACTTCTGGCGCATTGATTTCGTATTAAAAAATTGAGACTTGTACTGAAGAATATAAATTCTTAGAAGAGCATAGAAATGTTTCCAATGACATCTCTTCAGTTATGATAACTTATTCATAACCCCCGAATGTGAGCAACTGTAACTTAGTCTCATTAATTCTAGAAAATGTTTCCCAAAATTTATAACTGATTCTGAATTTAGGTACCGATGTAATTTATACATGCCAGACATTTAGCCTGTCTAGCCAAATAGCTCTTAATGAGAAATGATCTAATGTTGTTAAATCAAATGAGCACATCTACATTGTTATTTCATGTATGATGTAATATTTCGATGAGATGGAATTTTCCAAATCAGTGAATGCAGATTGTTTCTAATGCTCTAGTTATTTTTTGAATGTCTATTCAACTAAATCCCTATATATCTTGCAGTTTATCCACTTTATATGGCCTTCTATTTGTTCAAATGAACTTTTAGAATAATGAGTTAATGATTATATCCATTTTAACTAGTTTACATATACTTTGATTTTGGTATCGGAGTGGGAATTATTTGATTTCAGATATTTCTGATCACTTGCTCTGAAAATACCATTTGCTAGTCTTTAAAAAAAATTACAACTCTGTTACTTTATAGCAGAATAACTAGTATTGATGTTTTTCTCATAAATTGGCATTATATGATTCTTCATTTTTACTGATTTCGCAGAAGACAGCATGCAATAACTCTTTTCATTCAACAGGAAGGGACAAAATACTATAGATAAGTTATTACGAATATATTTAAAATACATAGTTATATTTTAATAATATTCCCACAGAAATCCTTTGTCTTATGTCATAATTAGAAGAATACATGGTATTTGCAGCAGTACCCCAGGTTTATATTTACACATAAAAATTGAACCAGTAAACTGTTTTTTCATTGAATGTAAATGTGCACTAAACCAATCTTATTTGGATTTAAATTCAAATAACCGCATATATGGAGATTCAAAGTGCAACCATGACTTTGTGTTCATCAATTTTACAGCTAAAGAGGTATTCTCACGAAAAGTATAATAACAAAATCAGTTTAGAACTTTTCTGCTGAGAAAACCAGCTTACCAAAAATAAATCTTTCTATTTCAACACAGTCAGCAGAAATAATAATTTAAAAGTAAAAACTCCAAAAGTGATGAGGGAACCATTTCAGTAAAGGGGCTTGCAGATGTGGATTACCTGACTGAGTTCAAATATACTAGCATGAAAGGTGTCTATGCATTTATGTGTTTGAAATTGAACAATATATTCCTACTTTCAGTCATGTGTGGTCATTCACTTAGATCAATAGATTCACCTGTTGAGAAAGCATGAACATGCACTCCTGACATGATTGTGATCACATTAGTTTTCAGGAAAGAAGCTTAAATAACATATCTTTGTGTATAATTCAATGATGCCAAACATTTATAAAAACATAGAAGATAGCTTTTAATTGAGCCTTTCCTCACATATCTTCATGTAAAACTTTCAATATAGGAAATATTATTTGTGGTTAAACATTATTCTCTTGATTTCTCCAGAAAATCGATTGCTAATGTGCAATAATCAGGCACACTACAGGGACTATTTTAGAATACCTGAGAAATCAGTAACTTTCTAAAACATGCATGAACTTCTCTTTTGAAATGCCATCAAATAGCTTAAACTAAAAACCTAAGCAGAACTTTGCTTAAGAAACTCCAGTTTGGTGTGTCCTGTCAATCTTAGTGGTAGGCTGGGGCGGTAAATTCCATACCGTTCGCGGAATTTGTCGAATTTGTGAAATTTTGCGTTCCGCGGAGATCGCGGAATTGCACAAAATTCTGCGTTCCCTGACATTGCGAAATTTTTTGCTTGTTCGCGTTCTCAAAATGTGTGTTTACGAGATATTTCCCCCTAGCACGCAAACAGCAATTGCGAACAGCAAAAAAGCATCACGAACAAGCAGTTCAGCATGTTCGCAGAATTTCTGCATGTCCGCAGAGATTTTTTACTGTTTTGCGGAGATTTGCTTAACGCGATTACGCGAATTCCGCCCACCCCTAATTAGTTGTACAGAATTGTAACTGTGAATGTTCTTGAGGATAGATTTCAAAAATTGAAAACCTCAAAGCAGGAGACACTTAACACCTATTTTATCTCTTATTTTGAGAAGGTGATATGGCATTGTCTCTGCTTCTTGAAGTTGGATTACCCTCAGCAGTTACAGGTATATAGGCAGCTAACACTGGCAGTTAAAAACATTTTAATTTTGTGATTACTATTAATAATGGTACATCTATCCAAATATCCATAGTTTACATAGAAGATGCTCACCTGTGTATTCCGATAATACACTGTCTTTTCCAAGTATACCATTTCCACCCACAGCAGAGACTTTGAAGGTGTACAGGTTGCCAGGTATTAAATTTGTGATGGAGACATTTTCATACATTGTTGTTACATTTGATTCTGGATTTCCTAAAACTTGCACTAAATAGGAGCTTTTGTTGCCAGTCGGTGGTAGCCAGCTCAAAGAAATTGAATCAATGGTGATGTATGTCAAACTTAGATTGTTGGTTACATTGGGTACTGAAATAGAAAAGTAGAACGTGAAGTATCACTCAGAGAACCTTTTACATATTTGTCAGAAACATTTTTTACACCAGATAAATTACAGAAAAACATGAAGAAGTTACCTATCATTGGGAAGAATTGCCATGATAGATCTCTAATAGGGTGAAATAGTTTGTAACACTTCTGGCGCATTGATTTTGTATTAAAAAATTGAGATTTGTACTAAAGAATATAAATTCCCAGAAGAGCATAGAAATGTTTCCAATGACATCTCTTCAGTTATGATAACTTATTCATAACCCCCAAATGTGAGCAACTGTAACTTAGTCTCATTAATTCTAAAAAATGTTTCTCAAAATGTATAACTGATTCTGAATTTAGGTACAGATGTAATTTATACATGCCAGACATTTAGCCTGCCTAGCCAAATAGCTCTTAATCAGAAATGATCTAATGTTGTTAAATCAAATGAGCACATCTACATTGTTATTTCATGTATGATGTAGTATTTCGATGAGATGGAATTTTACAAATCAGTGAGTGCAGATTGTTTCTAATGCTCTAGTTATTTTTTGAATGTCTATTCAACTAAATCCCTTTATAGCTTGCAGTTTATCCACTTTATATGGCCTTCTATTTGTTCAAATGAACTTTTAGAATAATGAGTTAATGATTATATCCATTTTAACTAGTTTACATATACTTTGATTTTGGTATCGGAGTGGGAATTATTTGATTTCAGATATTTCTGATCACTTGCTCTGAAAATACCATTTGCTAGTCTTTAAAAAAAATTACAACTCTGTTACTTTATCGCAGAATAAATAGTTTTATTGTTTTTCTCATAAATTGGCATTATATGATTCTTCATTTTTACTCATTTCGCAGGAGACAGCATGCAATAACTCTTTTCATTCAACAGGAAGGGACAAAATACTATAGATAAGTTATTACGAATATATTTAAAATACATAGTTATATTATAATAATATTCCCACAGAAATCCTTTGTCTTATGTCATAATTAGAAGAATACATGGTATTTGCAGCAGTACCCCAGGTTTATATTTACACATAAAAATGGAACCAGTAAACTGTTTTTTCATTGAATGTAAATGTGCACTAAACCAATCTTATTTGGATTTAAATTCAAATAACCGCATATATGGAGATTCAAAGTGCAACCATGACTTTTTGTTCATCAATTTTACAGCTAAAGAGGTATTCTCACGAAAAGTATAATAACAAAATCAGTTTAGAACTTTTCTGCTGAGAAAACCAGCTTACCAAAAATAAATCTTTCTATTTCAACACAGTCAGCAGAAATATTAATTTAAAAGTAAAAACTCCAAAAGTGATAAGGGAACCATTTCAGTAAAGGGGCTTGCAGATGTGGATTACCTGACTGAGTTCAAATATACTAGCATGGAAGGTGTGTATGCATTTATGTGTTTGAAATTGAACAATATATTCCTACTTTCAGTCATGTGTGGTCATTCACTTAGATCAATAGATTCACCTGTTGAGAAAGCATGAAAATGCACTCCTGACATGATTGTGATCACATTAGTTTCCAGGAAAGAAGCTTAAATAACATATTTTTTGTGTATAATTCAATGATGCCAAAAATTTATAAAAACATAGAAGATAGCTTTTAATTGAGCTTTTCCTCACATATCTTCATGTAAAACTTTCAATATAGGAAATATTATTTGTGGTTAAACATTATTCTCTTGATTTCTCCAGAAAATCGATTGCTAATGTGCAATAATCAGGCACACTACAGGGACTATTTTAGAACACCTGAAAAATCAGTAACTTTCTAAAACATGCAAGAACTTCTCTTTTGAAACGCCATCAAATAGCTTAAACTAAAAACCTAAGCAGAACTTTGCTTAAGAAACTCCAGTTTGGTGTGTCCTGTCAATCTTAGTGGTAGGCTGGGGTGGTAAATTCCATACCGTTCGCAGAATTTGTCGAATTTGTGAAATTTTGCGTTCCGCGGAGATCGCGGAATTGCACAAAATTCTGCGTTCCCTGACATTGCGAAATCTTTTGCTTGCTCGCGTTCTCAAAATGTGTGTTTACTTGATATTTCCCCCGAGCATGCAAACAGCAATTGAGAATAGCAAAAAAGCATTGCGAACAAGCAGTTCAGCATGTTCGCAGAATTTCTGCATGTCCGCAGAGATTTTTTACTGTTTTGCGGAGATTTGCTTAACGCGATTACGCGAATTCCACCCACCCCTAATTAGTTGTACAGAATTTTAACTGTGAATGTTCTTGAGGATAGATTTCAAAAATTGAAAACCTCAAAGCAGGAGACACTTAGCACCTATTTTATCTCTTATTTTGAGAAGGTGATATGGCATTGTCTCTGCTTCTTGATGTTGGATTACCCTCAGCAGTTACAGGTATATAGGCAGCTAACACTGGCAGTTAAAAACATTTTAATTTTGTGATTACTATTAATAATGGTACATCTATCCAAATATCCATAGTTTACATAGAAGATGCTCACTTGTGTATTCCGATAATATACTGTCTTTTCCAAGTATACCATTTCCACCCACAGCAGAGACTTTGAAGGTGTACAGGTTGCCAGGTATTAAATTTGTGATGGAGACATTTTCATACATTGTTGTTAAATTTGATTCTGGATTTCCTAAAACTTGCACTAAATAGGAGCTTTTGTTGCCAGTCGGTGGTAGCCAGCTCAAAGAAATTGAATCAATGGTGATGTATGTCAAACTTAGATTGTTGGTTACATTGGGTACTGAAATAGAAAAGTAGAACGTGAAGTATCACTCAGAGAACCTTTTACATATTTGTCAGAAATATTTTTTACACCAGATAAATTACAGAAAAACATGAAGAAGTTACCTATCATTGGGAAGAATTGCCATGATAGATCTCTAATAGGGTGAAATAGTTTGTAACACTTCTGGCGCATTGATTTTGTATTAAAAAATTGAGATTTGTACTAAAGAATATAAATTCCCAGAAGAGCATAGAAATGTTTCCAATGACATCTCTTCAGTTATGATAACTTATTCATAACCCCCAAATGTGAGCAACTGTAACTTAGTCTCATTAATTCTAGAAAATGTTTCCCAAAATGTATAACTGATTCTGAATTTAGGTACAGATGTAATTTATACATGCCAGACATTTAGCCTGCCTAGCCAAATAGCTCTTAATCAGAAATGATCTAATGTTGTTAAATCAAATGAGCAAATACACATTGTTATTTCATGTATGATGTAATATTTCGATGAGATGGAATTTTACAAATCAGTGAGTGCAGATTGTTTCTAATGCTCTAGTTATTTTTTGAATGAATACATCTATCAAAATATCCATAGTTTACATAGAAGATGCTCACCTGTGTATTCCGATAATACACTGTCTTTTCCAAGTATACCATTTCCACCCACAGCAGAGACTTTGAAGGTGTAAAGGTTGCCAGGTATTAAATTTGTGATGGAGACATTTTCATACATTATTGTTACATTTGATTCTGGATTTCCTAAAACTTGCACTAAATAGGAGCTTTTGTTGCCAGTCGGTGGTAGCCAGCTCAAAGAAATTGAATCAATGGTGATGTGTGTCAAACTTAGATTGTTGGTTACATTGGGTACTGAAATAGAAAAGTAGAACGTGAAGTATCACTCAGAGAACCTTTTACATATTTGTCAGAAATCTTTTTTACACCAGATAAATTACAGAAAAACATGAAGAAGTTACCTATCATTGGGAAGAATTGCCATGATAAATCTCTAATAGGGTGAAATTGTTTGTAACACTTCTGGCGCATTGATTTCGCATAAAAAAATTGAGACTTCTACTGAAGAATATAAATTCTTAGAAGAGCATAGAAATGTTTCCAATGACATCTCTTCAGTTATGATAACTTATTCATAACCCCCAAATGTGAGCAACTGTAACTTAGTCTCATTAATTCTAGAAAATGTTTCCCAAAATGTATAACTGATTCTGAATTCAGGTACAGATGTAATTTATACATGCCAGACATTTAGCCTGCCTAGCCAAATAGCTCTTAATGAGAAATGATCTAATGTTGTTAAATCAAATGAGCACATCTACATTGTTATTTCATGTATGATGTAATATTTTGATGAGATGGAATTTTCCAAATCAGTGAATGCAGATTGTTTCTAATGCTCTAGTTATTTTTTGAATGTCTATTCAGCTAAATCCCTTTATAGCTTGCAGTTTATCCACTTTATATGGCCTTCTATTTGTTCAAATGAACTTTTAGAATAATGAGTTAATGATTATATCCATTTTAACTAGTTTACATATACTTTCATTTTGGTATCGGAGTGGGAATTATTTGATTTCAGATATTTCTGATCACTTGCTCTGAAAATACCTTTTGCTAGTCTTTAAAAAAAATTACAACTCTGTTACTTTATAGCAGATTAACTAGTATTGATGTTTTTCTCATAAATTGGCATTATATGATTCTTCATTTTTACTGATTTCGCAGAAGACAGCATGCAATAACTCTTTTTATTCAACAGGAAGGAACAAAATACTATAGATAAGTTATTACGAATATATTTAAAATACATAGTTATATTTTAATAATATTCCCACAGAAATCCTTTGTCTTATGTCATAATTAGAAGAATACATGGTATTTGCAGCAATACCCCAGCTTTATATTTACACATAAAAATGGAACCAGTAAACTGTTTTTTCATTGAATGTAAATGTGCACTAAACCAATCCTTTTTGGATTTAAATTCAAATAACCGTATATATGGAGATTAAAAGTGAAACCATGACTTTGTGTTCAGCAATTTTACAGCTAAAGAGGTATTCTCACGAAAAGTATAATAACAAAATCAGTTTAGAACTTTTCTGCTGAGAAAACCAGCTTACCAAAAATAAATCTTTCTATTTCAACACAGTCAGCAGAAATAATATTTTAAAAGTAAAAACTCCAAAAGTGATAAGGGAACCATTTCAGTAAAGGGGCTTGCAGATGTGGATTACCTGACTGAGTTCAAATATACTAGCATGGAAGGTGTGTATGCATTTATGTGTTTGAAATTGAACAATATATTCCTACTTTCAGTCATGTGTGGTCATTCACTTAGATCAATAGATTCACCTGTTGAGAAAGCATGAAAATGCACTCCTGACATGATTGTGATCACATTAGTTTCCAGGAAAGAAGCTTAAATAACATATTTTTTGTGTATAATTCAATGATGCCAAAAATTTATAAAAACATAGAAGATAGCTTTTAATTGAGCTTTTCCTCACATATCTTCATGTAAAACATTCAATATAGGAAATAATATTCGTGGTTAAACATTATTCTCTTGATTTCTCCAGAAAATCGATTGCTAATATGCAATAATCAGGCACACTACAGGGACTATTTTAGAATACCTGAGAAATCAGTAACTTTCTAAAACATGCATGAACTTCTCTTTTGAAATGCCATCAAATAGCTTAAACTAAAAACCTAAGCAGAACTTTGCTTAAGAAACTCCAGTTTGGTGTGTCCTGTCAATCTTAGTGGTAGGCTGGGGCGGTAAATTCCATACCGTTCGCGGAATTTGTCGAATTTTTGAAATTTTGCGTTCCGGGGAGATCGCGGAATTGCACAAAATTCTGCGTTCCCTGACATTGCGAAATTTTTTGCTTGTTTGCGTTCTCAAAATGTGTGTTTGCGAGATATTTCCCCCGAGCACGCAAACAGCAATTGCGAACAGCAAAAAAGCATCGCGAACAAGCAGTTCAGCATGTTTGCAGAATTTCTGCATGTCCGCAGAGATTTTTTACTGTTTTGCGGAGATTTGCTTAACGGGATGACGCGAATTCCGCCCACCCCTAATTAGTCGAACAGAATTTTAACTGTGAATATTCTTGAGGATAGATTTCAAAAATTGAAAACCTCAAAGCAGGAGACACTTAGCACCTATTTTATCTCTTATTTTGAGAAGGTGATATGGCATTGTCTCTGCTTCTTGAAGTTGGATTACCTTCAGCAGTTACAGGTATATAGGCAGCTAACACTGGCAGTTAAAAACATTTTAATTTTGTGATTACTATTAATAATGGTACATCTATCAAAATATCCATAGTTTACATAGAAGATGCTCACCTGTGTATTCCGATAATACACTGTCTTTTCCAAGTATACCATTTCCACCCACAGCATAGACTTTGAAGGTGTACAGGTTGCCAGGTATTAAATTTGTGATGGAGACATTTTCATACATTGTTGTTACATTTGATTCTGGATTTCCTAAAACTTGCACTACATAGGAGCTTTTGTTGCCAGTCGGTGGTAGCCAGCTCAAAGAAATTGAATCAATGGTGATGTATGTCAAACCTAGATTGTTGGTTACATTGGGTACTGAAATAGAAAAGTAGAACGTGAAGTATCACTCAGAGAACCTTTTACATATTTGTCTGAAATATTTTTTACACCAGATAAATTACAGAAAAACATGAAGAAGTTACCTATCATTGGGAAGAATTGCCATGATAGATCTCTAATAGGGTAAATTATTTTCTGCCTCTGCCCCCAATGTGATAGAATAGACTTCTGTGGACATAGTCGTAACCCCGATATCGCTTCCTCCACCCCCGATTAACCCCTGCATATACTGCAATGCTGCAGCCATTTGATACAGCCTAAAATCAGGGGCCCCCCATCCCCCTCTTTCTCTTGGAAGGGTCATATATCTGTAAGCCCGTCTTGTTTTCCCATGTGCCCAAATTAATCTATTAAGTACCCTCTCTAACAAATTAAACCATCTAACCTCAAAAACTAAAGGGATAGAGCGAAAGAAATATAAAAATTTAGGCAAAATTAACATTTTGATTACATTCGTGCATCCCATAAGAGAAAGGTGCAAATTATTCATCCTCTCTAGATCTTTTTTGACTTTATCAATTAGAGGGGCCAAATTCAGCTCTACTATCTTATCCAGGCTCTCCGTTAATAGCACCCCTAAATATACTGCTGAGTTAACCACCCTGTCATCAATACATGCAGTATATCTATTTTTAATAATCTGTGTTTTTAGTCTATTTAAACTATACCCTGATATCTTTCCGAACCTCTGGGCCTCTATCTCCACCTCTTTTATAGCTAAGGTGGGGTTAGGAGTTAGAATTGCTACGTCATCTGCGTAGGCTAAGGTCTTCACCGTACAGTTATTTATCCTCATTGGTGGTATCTCTTGATTAGCTTCAAGCCTTCGCAGTAATGGTTCCAAATATAACGCAAACAGCAGGGGAGAGGAGGGACATCCCTGTCTAGTCCCCCTAGCAATTTTTACTTTATCAGAAAGCCCCCCATTAACTCTTACTCTTGCTGTTGGGGCATTGTAAAGTACCCGTATAGCTTTTATAAAAGGTTCCCCCATCCCGCACCACCTCATAACCTGCCAAAGACAATCCCAGGCGACCCTGTCAAATGCTTTCTCGGCATCTAGGAAGAGTGCTGCAACAGGGTCCCCTAAGATATCTGCAGAGTCAAACATCGTAACCACAGTCCTTACATGTTGCGTAGTCCCTTTTCCAGGAATGAATCCATGCTGGATGGGGGTTACCAACTGCTCGATGATCCCATCCAGCCTTTTTGCTAAGATTTTGGAGTATATTTTAATATCCGAATTCATTAATGTGATTGGCCTATATGACCCTGGTGTTTCGGGCTTCCCTTTTTTCAAAATTACTATTATATCAGCCCCTCCCCATGACTCCGGACTGGGTTCCCCTATCTGTGCTTGTTGCATTATCAGGAACATATCTGCCAGGAGCACATTTTTTAATATTTGGTAAAATTCGAGCGGAATTTGGTCTGGCCCTGCCGCTTTACCTGCCGGTAAACTACCAAGAGCTTCCTCAAATTCTTCTAGCTGTAGTGGTCCATCTAATATTTCCCTATCTTCTTCGGACATTATTGGTGGGGATATATCGCTCAAATATTTATCAATCTCCACTAGGTTCGGGGGATCTTCTGGAGTATATAAATCTGCATAGAATTTTCTAAAAGCATCTCTTATTAAATTAGTCTCCATAACCAGGTTTCCCTGCGCATCCCTTAATTCTTTTACTCCCGCTTCAGCTGCTCTCTGCCTAGTTCTAATTGCCAGCACGCGCCCCACCTTCTCACTAAGTTCGTATGTCTTTTCCTTTTTAGTCAAGAAATTATCTGCCGCCTGCCTAGCGAGTCCTTCCACTGCTTCAGCTTTTAGAGCTATAATTCTAAGCAGGCAATCCTCTAAGGGTAGATTGTGTCTTATAGCCCTACTTAAATTTCCTTCCTCTCTTAATAATCTCTGTCATACCTCCTCTCTCTTTTCCCTTTCTATTTTTTGTCTTCCCAAGACGAAGCTAATTGTTTCTCCCCTTATTCCCGCCTTGAATGTGTCCCAGACTACTCCTGAGGCTGCTGTCCCCCTATTGATATCCCAAAACCATTTGATCCAATCTGTCATATGCTCCCTATATACAGGATCCTTTAAGAGGCCTCTCTCAAAAGTCCACTGTGTAGGTGTTCTTGGTGTTTGATTACTTTTAATGGTAAGAATCACTGGACTATGGTCTGAAATCACCCTGGGAAGCTTCTCCACTTGTGTCTCAGATAATAAACAATTAGTTATCAAAAAATAGTCAAGCCTAACCATTACTTTATGTGGGGCAGAAAAAAAGGTGCTTCCATCAAGGTGGGGATGTAGTTTTACCCAAGGGTCAACCAGGGCATTATGTGAGACCATATCTGCTAGAGCCCTAAATACTTTCCTGTTCCTCCCCCGGTAGGTCGCATCTGTTCGTGTAAATGAGCTCTCTAGGTCGTGAATATTAAAATCTCCACAGCATACTATGGGTTCAGACCACTGGGCTAACTCCGCATCAAGAAACTGGAATACATCTGGGTCATCTTCTGTGGATCCATAGATTGTAACTAGTGTTAATTTCTGGCCCCTAAAACATATTTCTAAGATAGCCCATCTTCCCCATTTATCTTCCTTCTTCTTCCCTACTACCACATCCCTTTGTCTACCCAGAATTGCTACACCTCTGGTCATGTAAAACTTTCAATATAGGAAATAAAATTTGTGGTTAAACATTATTCTCTTGATTTCTCCAGAAAATCGATTGCTAATGTGCAATAATCAGGCACACTACAGGGACTATTTTAGAATACCTGAGAAATCAGTAACTTTCTAAAACATGCATGAACTTCTCTTTTGAAATGCCATCAAATAGCTTAAACTAAAAACCTAAGCAGAACTTTGCTTAAGAAACTCCAGTTTGGTATGTCCTGTCAATCTTAGTGGTAGGCCGGGTCGGTAAATTCCATACTGTCCGCGGAATTTGTGGAATTTGTGTAATTTTGCGTTCCGCAGAGTTGTTGAATTGCACAAAATTCTGCGTTCCCTGACATTGCGAAATTTTTCGCTTGTTCGCGTTCTCAAAATGTGTGTTTGCAAGATATTTCCCCCCGAGCGCGCAAACAGCAATAGCGAACAGCAAAAAAGCATAGCGAACAAGCAATTCAGCATGTTCAAAGAATTTCTGCATGTCCGCAGAGATTTTTTTACTGTTTTGCGGAGATTTGCTTAACGCGATTACGCGAATTCCGCCCACCCCTAATTAGTTGTACAGAATTTTAACTGTGAATGTTCTTGAGGATAGATTTCAAAAATTGAAAACCTCAAAGCAGTAGACACTTAGCACCTATTTTATCTCTTATTTTGAGAAGGTGATATGGCATTGTCTCTGCTTCTTGAAGTTGGATTACCCTCAGCAGTTACAGGTATATAGGCAGCTAACACTGGCATTTAAAAACATTTTAATTTTATGATTACTATTAATAATGGTACATCTATCAAAATATCCATAGTTTACATAGAAGATGCTCACCTGTGTATTCCGATAATACACTGTCTTTTCCAAGTACACCATTTCCACCCACAGCAGAGACTTTGAAGAAGTACAGGTTGCCAGGTATTAAATTTGTGATGGAGACATTTTGATACATTGTTGTTACATTTGATTCTGGATTTCCTAAAACTTGCACTAAATAGGAGCTTTTGTTGCCAGTCGGTGGTAGCCAGCTCAAAGAAATTGAATCAATGGTGATGTATGTCAAACTTAGATTGTTGGTTACATTGGGTACTGAAATAGAAAAATAGAACGTGAAGTATCACTCAGAGAACCTTTTACATATTTGTCAGAAATATTTTTTACACCAGATAAATTACAGAAAAACATGTAGAAGTTACCTATCATTGGGAAGAATTGCCATGATAGATCTCTAATAGGGTGAATTAGTTTGTAACACTTCTGGCGCATTGATTTTGTATTAAAAAATTGAGACTTGTACTAAAGAATCTAAATTCCCAGAAAAGCATAGAAATGTTTCCAATGACATCTCTTCAGTTATGATAACTTATTCAAAACCCCCAAATGTGAGCAACTGTAACTTAGTCTCATTAATTCTAGAAAATGTTTCCCAAAATGTATAACTGATTCTGAATTTAGGTACAGATGTAATTTATACATGCCAGACATTTAGCCTGCCTAGCCAAATAGCTCTTAATCAGAAATTATCTAATGTTGTTAAATCAAATGAGTACATATACATTGTTATTTCATGTATGATGTAATATTTCGATGAGATGGAATTTTTCAAATCAGTGAGTGCAGATTGTTTCTAATGCTCTAGTTATTTTTTGAATGTCTATTCACTAAATCCCTTTATAGCTTGCAGTTTATCCACTTTATATGACCTTCTATTTGCTCAAATGAACTTTTAGAATAATGAGTTAATGATTATATCCATTTTAACTAGTTTACATATACTTTGATTTTGGTATCGGAGTGGGAATTATTTGATTTCAGATATTTCTGATCACTTGCTCTGAAAAGACCTTTTGCTAGTCTTTAAAAAAATTACAACTCTGTTACTTTATAGCGGATTAACTAGTATTGATGTTTTTCTCATAAATTGGAATTATATGATTCTTCCTTTATACTGATTTCGCAGAAGGCAGCATGCAAAAACTCTTTTCATTCAACAGGAAGGGACAACATACTATAGATAAGGTATTACGAATATATTTAAAATACATAGTTATATTTTAATAATATTCCCACAGAAATCCTTTGTCTTATGTCATAATTAGAAGAATACATGGTATTTGCAGCAGTACCCCAGGTTTATATTTACACATAAAAATGGAACCAGTAAACTGTTTTGTTCATTAAATGTAAATGTGCACTAAACCAATCTTATTTGGATTTAAATTCAAATAACCACATATATGGTGATTCAAAGTGCAACCATGACTTTGTGTTCAGCAATTTTACAGCTAAATAGGTATTCTCACGAAAAGTATAATAACAAAATCAGTTTAGAACTTTCCTGCTGAGAAAACCAGCTTACCAAAAATAAATCTTTCTATTTCAACACAGTCAGCAGAAATAATAATTTGAAAGCAAAAACTCCAAAAGTGATGAGGGAACCATTTCAGTAAAGGGGCTTGCAGATGTGGATTACCTGACTGAGTTCAAATATACTAGCATGGAAGGTGTGTATGCATTTATGTGTTTGAAATTGAACAATATATTCCTACTTTCAGTCATGTGTGGTCATTCACTTAGATCAATAGATTCACCTGTTGAGAAAGCATGAAAATGCACTCCTGACATGATTGTGATCACATTAGTTTCCAGGAAAGAAGCTTAAATAACATATCTTTCCGTATAATTCAATGATGCCAAAAATGTATAAAAACATAGAAGATAGCTTTTAATTGAGCTTTTCCTCACATATCTTCATGTAAAACTTTGAATATAGGAAATATTATTCGTGGTTAAACATTATTCTCTTGATTTCTCCAGAAAATCGATTGCTAATGTGCAATAATCAGGCACACTACAGGGACTATTTTAGAATACCTGAGAAATCAGTAACTTTCTAAAACATGCATGAACTTCTCTTTTGAAATGCCATCAAATAGCTTAAACTAAAAACCTAAGCAGAACTCTGCTTAAGAAACTCCAGTTTGGTGTGTCCTGTCAATCTTAGTTGTCGGCCAGGGCGGTAAATTCCATACCGTCTGCGGAATTTGCGGAATTTGTGTAATTTTGCGTTCCGCGGAGATCGGGGAATTGCACAAAATTCTGCATTCCCCGACATTGCGAAATTTTTGGCTTGTTCGTGTTCTCAAATTGTGTGTTTGCAAGATATTTCCCCCCAAGCACGCAAACAGCAATTGTGAATAGCAAAAAAGCATCGCGAACAAGCAATTCAGCATGTTCGCAGAATTTCTGCATGTCCGCAGAGATTTTTTACTGTTTTGCGGAAATTTGCTTAACGCGATTACGCGAATTCCGCCCACCCCTAATTAGTTGTACAGAATTTTAACTGTGAATGTTCTTGAGGATAGATTTCAAAAATTGAAAACCTCAAAGCAGGAGACACTTAGCACCTATTTTATCTCTTATTTTGAGAAGGTGATATGGCATTGTCTCTGCTTCCTGAAGTTGGATTGCCCTCAGCAGTTACAGGTATATAGGCAGCTAACACTGGCATTTAAAAACATTTTAATTTTGTTATTACTATTAATAATGGTACATCTATCAAAATATCCATAGTTTACATAGAAGATGCTCACCTGTGTATTCCGATAATACACTGTCTTTTCCAAGTACACCCTTTCCACCCACAGCAGAGACTTTGAAGGTGTACAGGTTGCCAGGTATTACATTTGTGATGGTGACATTTTCATACATTGTTGTTACATTTGATTCTGGATTTCCTAAAACTTGCACTAAATAGGAGCTTTTGTTGCCAGTCGGTGGTAGCCAGCTCAAAGAAATTGAATCAATGGTGATGTATGTCAAACTTAGATTGTTGGTTACATTGGGTACTGAAATAGAAAAATAGAACGTGAAGTATCACTCAGAGAAACTTTTACATATTTGTCAGAAATATTTTTTACACCAGATAAATTACAGAAAAACTTGTAGAAGTCACCTATCAATGGAAAGAATTGCCATGATAGATCTCTAATAGGGTGAAATAGTTTGTAACACTTCTGGCGCATTGATTTTGTATTAAAAAATTGAGACTTGTACTAAAGAATCTAAATTCCCGGAAGAGCATAGAAATGTTTCCAATGACATCTCTTCAGTTATGATAACTTATTCAAAACCCCCAAATGTGAGCAACTGTAACTTAGTCTCATTAATTCTAGAAAATGTTTCCCAAAATGTATAACTGATTCTGAATTTAGGTACAGATGTAATTTATACATGCCAGACATTTAGCCTGCCTAGCCAAATAGCTCTTAATCAGAAATGATCTAATGTTGTTAAATCAAATGAGTACATATACATTGTTATTTCATGTATGATGTAATATTTCGATGAGATGGAATTTTTCAAATCAGTGAGTGCAGATTGTTTCTAATGCTCTAGTTATTTTTTGAATGTCTATTCTACTAAATCCCTTTATAGCTTGCAGTTTATCCACTTTATATGGCCTTCTATTTGTTCAAATGAACTTTTAGAATAATGAGTTAATGATTATATCCATTTTAACTAGTTTACATATACTTTGATTTTGGTATCGGAGTGGGAATTATTTGATTTCAGATATTTCTGATCACTTGCTCTGAAAATACCTTTTGCTAGTCTTTAAAAAAAATTACAACTCTGTTACTTTATAGCGGATTAACTAGTATTGATGTTTTTCTCATAAATTGGAATTATATGATTCTTCCTTTTTACTGATTTCGCAGACGACAGCATGCAAAAACTCTTTTCATTCAACAGGAAGGGACAACATACTATAGATAAGGTATTACGAATATATTTAAAATACATACTTATATTTTAATAATATTCCCACAGAAATCCTTTGTCTTATGTCATAATTAGAAGAATACATGGTATTTGCAGCAGTATCCCAGGTTTATATTTACACATAAAAATGGAACCAGTAAACAGTTTTTTCATTAAATGTAAATGTGCACAAAACCAATCTTATTTGGATTTAAATTCAAATAACCGCATATATGGTGATTCAAAGTGCAACCATGACTTTGTGTTCAGCAATTTTACAGCTGAAGAGGTATTCTCACGAAAAGTATAATAACAAAATCAGTTTAGAACTTTTCTGCTGAGAAAACAAGCTTACCAAAAATTATGGCTGAGATACCCGCCACCCTCTCTCAACACAATCCCCAAGGATGGGAAACCGGAAACAGTTCTGAAGTCTTTGGAAGACGGGAGGGAGTAACCCTCCCGGCCGTATTTATTAAAATATGAAACAAAATTAAAACATTAAATAAACAGTTTCATATTATGTACAATTTCATTACCACATTGCGATGTTTGGCTAACCTTAACAGATTCTCTAATACAAAGGTTCTCCTAGCCGAACTAACATCCTACAAAACATTTACTTGAAATTTTGAAATTGTACATCCTAACGTTTAAGGGCCAACGGCAAGGTCGTAACCGGTGTCAAGATCCCTAACCCAGAAATATCGCCCTCACTTGTGAGGAGCGGCCCAGAGGCGTACCTCAAGTGCAATTACCAATTTCCCTTGACTTGACGGGGGCCCCAATAAAACTCGACGCCACTTAGAGGTCGTACGAGGACTCGTGTGAGGTATCTAGAAGGTAGCGTAGACCCCCCCCCCAAACCCCACACAACTTACCACATCTGCCGTCGCAGACGTCCTGGCCCCGGGAAATTCCCCAGGAGGGGGCTGTAACCCCTCCTACCCAGGAAGGGGCCTTGACCGCCTTTCCTTTTCTTTCGGCGACCCATCCTTAGAAGGGTCCGCCTCCCCGTTGAGGGGCCAATGGCCACCTCCCCCGAGCGCTCCCATCCGTGCTGGGTGACGCCCACTCATAGGGATCTTCCAATTAGTGCTCACCGATCATGACCTTACCGCCCGACCAAAATAAATACGACAATGCTAACTAAATAACTAAACTAAGAAAGACAGTAGCAACTACTACAATTTTATTAAAGCCTGCTTATCAATGAACACTAAAGCAGAATTTCTTTATTTGCGAAACGTAACACAAATCGACCATTCTTTATTACATAATCAAAATCATCACGATAAAACCACAACCTGTAAACGAAAATCAGAGTTATCCATCAACTTTATTCAAGAACCACTTGCTGTCCTCAGGGGCTGGTGGGTGGGTCAAAATTGGCTCTTCGTTCCGTCTCGAGCTCACGTGCAGCGAGGAGGTGCAGCTTCAGAGCACAGGAACAAGAGGATGCCTTCGGATCTTGCTTCTCCTTTTATCCGTCTTCAGGGCGGGCGTAAACCCGCCCCTGCCTGCCCCTAGGGCGTGGCCAGCCGGGTCAGTGTCTAGGCCAACCCCCTCTAGGGCGGGAAAAGGCGCGCCCCGGCTACGCCGCTTCGGGCATACCAGCCGAGACTCGCCTCCCGCCCAAGATGGCTTCCCGGGGGGATCGTGGTACTCTGCCATACGTTCGGGGGGACCGAGTGGTCGCCCCTTTCCATATGGCTGAGATACCCGCCACCCCCTCTCAACACAATCCCCAAGGATGGGAAACCGGAAACAGTTCTGAAGTCTTTGGAAGACGGGAGGGAGTAACCCTCCCGGCCGTATTTATTAAAATATGAAACAAAATTAAAACATTAAATAAACAGTTTCATATTATGTACAATTTCATTACCACATTGCGATGTTTGGCTAACCTTAACAGATTCTCTAATACAAAGGTTCTCCTAGCCGAACTAACATCCTACAAAACATTTACTTGAAATTTTGAAATTGTACATCCTAACGTTTAAGGGCCAACGGCAAGGTCGTAACCGGTGTCAAGATCCCTAACCCAGAAATATCGCCCTCACTTGTGAGGAGCGGCCCAGAGGCGTACCTCAAGTGCAATTACCAATTTCCCTTGACTTGACGGGGGCCCCAATAAAACTCGACGCCACTTAGAGGTCGTACGAGGACTCGTGTGAGGTATCTAGAAGGTAGCGTAGACCCCCCCCCAAACCCCACACAACTTACCACATCTGCCGTCGCAGACGTCCTGGCCCCGGGAAATTCCCCAGGAGGGGGCTGTAACCCCTCCTACCCAGGAAGGGGCCTTGACCGCCTTTCCTTTTCTTTCGGCGACCCATCCTTAGAAGGGTCCGCCTCCCCGTTGAGGGGCCAATGGCCACCTCCCCCGAGCGCTCCCATCCGTGCTGGGTGACGCCCACTCATAGGGATCTTCCAATTAGTGCTCACCGATCATGACCTTACCGCCACAGGCCGGATAGTTGACCGGCTATCCGGACCCCCCACAACACTCCTACCTAAAGGTCATGGTGTAACGTTTTTTAGCCACGCTAAGAAGTCTCCTATGAGTAACTCATTCCCCACCCGAGACAAATGCACTCCATCCCCCAAATACATACCATCATCATTAATACACCCGTGTGGAATAGAATGCAGTGCCTTGGAACGGAACAACCTACTCACTTTGTTATTAAGCTTCCTCACAGAATGATTTAAAGCAGGAACCGAAATAGCCCCCCGCCACACTTTTCGTGGGATCATATGGGACCATGCAATTGTGCACCCTGGAACTCTCCTCGCTAACCAACTTACAGTGGAAAGCATCGCCTCAAGAAGAAGTCGTCTACCAGTGGTGACCAAATCATTGCCCCCAAGATGTACTATGACTACGGACGGCGGTGACCTCGTCCGCCCTAGCAAACCCTCAAAAAATGATTGGAACTGGTCAATACAGAGACCGCCTCTTCCGTAGAAGGACACACTGTACCCGTATTCCCCAGCTACGTGAATCATATCACCTGCATTGAATACGTCCGCGGCACGTCTCACGTATGAGTGGCCCACGACCCACACCTCCTTTTTCACAGCCGGTGATGTCTGACCGCTGGCCCGGTGTTGGGTCGACTGCAAAGTCCGCCCCGCCTCGTAGGCTTGCGCAACTGAAAACCAAACAAAAACAAGAAGCGTGAGTACATTGCTACAGCTTCACAACATGTGCAACCGCACATACCTTTTATAACAATTGGAGGACCAACGCCCCACCCGTTTGACTTGTTCAACATCCAGACCCCTGGCTGTAGCTTCTGTAGCAGCCCCTATCCGAAAGGAATGGGTCCCAAACTCGCCCGGGTTCAAGCCCGCAGCGGCAATCGACATCGCAAGCACCCGCTGAAACTGAAACTTTGTCAGTGGGGTGGCGTCAGCGTGTCTCAACAAGGTCCCCCCCCATGATGCCACCCTTCGTGCTAAATAATCTTCTAGACACCTTACCGGGCACATGGAGGACCCGGGAATCCTGCGTATGATTACGCAGTCACCCATCCCACTTTGATCGGTCTTGGACCTGACAAATGAGACCGTCATCGTCTCCCCTCTGATCCGGACGTGCTCCTGGCACAATCCTCCTGTCACATCCTGCCTGTTCCTCGCCACTAGTTCGCTTACCCGCATAGCCCCATGGAATGCCAGCGTAAAAGCGGCTCGGAATAACACTGTCTCAAACTGAGATGAACACGTAGCAGGGAGTCTGGATAGCAACTGGGCCAGCCTATCTAAACCTATCGGGCGCCTTTCATCTACTCTGCGACCCTCAAGGCGTTGCCACCCTCGTAGCGCTTTCTGTACAACGAAAGACGCTGTCGGGTCAAGGATCCCGTGGGCCCTAGCAACAAAGGAAATGGCAGCCCGATGCCTCTGAGCCGTGGCCACCGATTTCCCGACCCGATGTAAGGACATCAGAAAATTCACCACCCACTCTTCCTGGCCCCAAAGCTCCTCTCTATCAGTCCCCAAAAAGGCCAAATAGGACCGGAACGCCCCTTCATATGCCTTCCTCGTCCTGGGTGCTAAACTCTCTCCCACGAGGTTACGAAGTTCGGGGCACCGAGAGACCAGAGAGCTTCGGGAAAGGGTGCCGGCTCCTGGTCCGCTGTGGGAAGAAAACCCCAGAAAGCCTGCATACGAAAACGAGACAGTGCCTCAGCTGCCTGGTTCATTACCCCTGGGACATGTCTTGCTTTGAATAACACATTCAATTGCATACACAGTAAAACAATTTCTTTGAGTAGTCTCAAAATCCACTTGCATCGTGCTGCCTGGCTATTGATACACTCGACCACGGTCATATTGTCAGACCAGAATACCACAGAGTGATCCATGAACCCTTCGGGCCAAGTTCTCAGGGCCACTAAAATGGGGAAAAGTTCCAAGAAAGCAATGTTACTTGTCAGCCCACTGTCATGCCACCATGTCGGCCACTTTTGTGCAGACCATCTTGTGCCGAAGATGGCACCAAAACCTATACTCCCTGCCGAATCCGTCCACAGCCCCAGCTCATCCGAGGACACGGCTGGTTTGTTCCAGACGACCCGACCATTGAAATCCGCCAGGAATGCCAACCAAATGCGCATGTCCTGGCGGACCTCAGCCGAGAGCCTCGTGCGATGATGGCCCTCCTTCAGGCAGACCATGGCTTGAGCAATCGAACGAGAAAAGGGGCGGGCCATTGGTATAACCCTCAGGGCAAAATTCAACTGGCCAACTAGCTGCTGTAACTGATGCAGCTTAACCTTGGATCCATTTATACATATTTTCAGAGATGTCCTGAACTTTGACACTTTTTCGGTAGGTAAACGAAAACACCCTTCCTCGGAATCCAACTCGATCCCCAGAAACTCGAGGCAAGTGGAAGGGCCCACAGTCTTACCAGGTGCCAATGGCACGCCAAACTGATTCATTAAAACACAAAATTGAGCCAAAGCCTGCCCACATTCCGGATCCCCGGCTGCCCCCAGGAACAAAAAATCATCAAGGTAATGCATCACATTTTGGAAACCCGTCTTCCTTGTGAAGACCCATTGTAGAAAAGTACTGAATTTTTCGAAATAGGCACAAGATATAGAGCACCCCATCGGCATACACCTATCCATGTAATAATGACCCTGAAACATGAAACCTAGGAGACGCTGATCGACTGGATGTACCGGGAGCAACCGGAACGCTGACTCGATATCAGATTTTGCCATCAGCGCCCCGGGCCCCAGGCGATTCAAAATGGCTACGGCCTCATCGAAGGATGCGTACCGCACCGAACACACTTCCGGGTCTATCGCTTCGTTTACGGAAAGACCACGTGGGGCTGATTCATTGTGTATCAGCCGAAACTCACCCGGGTCCTTCTTTGGGACCACACCTAAGGGGGAACAAACAAAGTTAGGAACCGGTGGTACACTAAACGGACCGGCGACTCGACCTCGAGTCACCTCTTTCCTGATCTTATCCTGTACCACGGTCGTATGCTGGAAGACCGATAGCTGATTTTTACATTTCGTTGCACCTTGAAAGTCCCCCACTGGGATGCGGAAACCATAAGAAAACCCGTTCCGCAACACCCCAGCAGAAGTACGATCCGGGTATTCACTGAGCCAAGGAATCATCGCCAAGGTATCAATCGGGGTAGGTAAAGGCGTCCCTCGGACTATATTAGACCTGTTTGGCGCCTCCTCTACCCCCGTTATCACCCGTTTTGGCTCTGCACGTGGACTCAGGATGGGATGATTGCCCACACCCACTACATTCGTGCCTAAATTTGCACGATCCCTGGGGCCTGGTACATTTACCCCTGTTGAAGTTCCAACAAACCCCCCTTTTTCCTGTATTTCCGGCAGGCCTCGAGTAATTGTCGGTACCTGTAGCTGATCGAAAGGGCGTCCCCGCATACTGGCGGTAGGATTCGCCAACGTTACTTCCCACCAATGGCACTTTCAACATACCAGTCTCCTTCATTTTATCCCAAGACACAGAATCATAACAATCCCAAGTTAAGCTTTTATCATGTTCTTTAGCCTTTCTAAACAGATTATCATAGCAGAACCAATGGTTACCCTCATGTGACACCGAGTACCCCATGATTCGAGACTGATAAATTGGCAATTCGTGCAGCAGATCGGGCCTTCGTTCCCCCAAGATCGATGTAAAGACCCCCCACGCTTTGCCCCAATTGCCAATATTTTCGTTCACCTTAAAGGCGGCCATTTTTGCGCGCCAAACACTCGGATGCATGAGATCCTTCTGGCCCTTAACATGCTCCATTTCATAGTGATCAGTAAGCAACGAGAAAATGTTCACATATTCTCCCGCCCATATCTTCTCCTTAATAGCCAAGGGAACATGCTGACCCACCCTTTCCCTACGAGAAGGTGCTGACTCATCCCTTGCAATCGGCAATGGCCGCTTACCTGAACCGGACGGCGTCTCTGCGACCGAACCTGTCCCCTGTGGCTTCTCTACTACCGCAGCCGGTGTGGATACCTTCGCTGCTTCCCGTGACTCACGCAGTTGCTTCATCAGCACCTGCGCGTCGACAGCCGTGGCGCCCTCACTATCTTTACCCAACCACGCTGCTAGTTGTGCTGCCAGCTCAGGCAGCATATCGTCCCCGGACACGGGGGTGACCACAACGGGAATCGGATTCCCTCCCTCCGGCACGGGGGTGGGTGTCTCTAGCGGGGCACTAGGGCCCGGGATGTCTTCCACAGCTCTCCCTCTCCTGGGCCTCTTGTTTTTCCCTCCCGGGGCCGCTCCCGCCAAAGGACGTTTCGGTCCCCCTTCCTCGTTTTCATCCATTCGCCTCTTTAACTCAGTCATCTCTTTCATAAGAACGCGCAGCATCTGGTCAGTAGTCATGCGCTTTCCCGCCTTCTTCGGCATTCTCCAACAGAGTATCTGGAAAACAAACAAGAAAGATTACAACGCTCAAAATTGGCTCTTCGTTCCGTCTCGAGCTCACGTGCAGCGAGGAGGTGCAGCTTCAGAGCACAGGAACAAGAGGATGCCTTCTGATCTTGCTTCTCCTTTTATCCGTCTTCAGGGCGGGCGTAAACCCGCCCCTGCCTGCCCCTAGGGCGTGGCCAGCCGCGTCAGTGTCTAGGCCAACCCCCTCTAGGGCGGGAAAAGGCGCGCCCCGGCTACGCCGCTTCGGGCATACCAGCCGAGACTCGCCTCCCGCCCAAGATGGCTTCCCGGGGGGATCGTTGTACTCTGCCATACGTTCGGGGGGACCGAGTGGTCGCCCCTTTCCAAAATCTTTCTATTTCAACACAGTCAGCAGAAATAATAATTTGAAAGCAAAAACTCCAAAAGTGATGAGGGAACCATTTCAGTAAAGGGGCTTGCAGATGTGGATTACCTGACTGAGTTCAAATATACTAGCATGGAAGGTGTGTATGCATTTATGTGTTTGAAATTGAACAATATATTCCTACTTTCAGTCATGTGTGGTCATTCACTAAGATCAATAGATTCACCTGTTGAGAAAGCATGAAAATGCACTCCTGACATGATTGTGATCACATTAGTTTCCAGGAAAGAAGCTTAAATAACATATCTTTCTGTATAATTCAATGATGCCAAAAATGTATAAAAACATAGAAGATAGCTTTTAATTGAGCTTTTCCTCACATATCTTCATGTAAAACTTTGAATATAGGAAATAATATTTGTGGTTAAACATTATTCTCTTGATTTCTCCAGAAAATCGATTGCTAATGTGCAATAATCAGGCACACTAGAGGGACTATTTTAGAATACCTGAGAAATCAGTAACTTTCTAAAACATGCATGAACTTCTCTTTTGAAATGCCATCAAATAGCTTAAACTAAAAACCTAAGCAGAACTCTGCTTAAGAAACTCCAGTTTGGTGTGTCCTGTCAATCTTAGTTGTAGGCCGGGGCGGTAAATTCCATACCGTCTGCGGAATTCGTGGAATTTGTGTAATTTTGCGTTCCGCGGAGATCGCGGAATTGCACAAAATTCTGCGTTCCCCGACATTGCGAAATTATTGGCTTGTTCGCGTTCTCAAAATGTGTGTTTGCGAGATATTTCCCCTCGAGCACGCAAACAGCAATTGCGAACAGCAAAAAAGCATTGCGAACAAGCAATTCAGCATGTTCGCAGAATTTCTGCATGTCCGCAGAGATTTTTTACTGTTTTGCGAAGATTTGCTTAATGCGATTACACGAATTCCGCCCACCCCTAATTAGTTGTACAGAATTTTAACTGTGAATGTTCTTGAGGATAGATTTAAAAAATTGAAAACCTAAAAGCAGGAGACACTTATCACCTATTTTATCTCTTATTTTGAGAAGGTGATATGGGATTGTCTCTGCTTCCTGAAGTTGGATTACCCTCAGCAGTTACAGGTATATAGGCAGCTAACACTGGCATTTAAAAACATTTTCATTTTGTTATTACTATTAATAATGGTACATCTATCAAAATATCCATAGTTTACATAGAAGATGCTCACCTGTGTATTCCGATAATACACTGTCTTTTCCAAGTACACCATTTTCACCCACAGCAGAGACTTTGAAGGTGTACAGGTTGCCAGGTATTAAATTTGTGATGGAGACATTTTCATACATTGTTGTTACATTTGATTCTGGATTTCCTAAAACTTGCACTAAATAGGAGCTTTTGTTGCCAGTCGGTGGTAGCCAGCTCAAAGAAATTGTATCAATGGTGATGTATGTCAAACTTAGATTGTTGGTTACATTGGGTACTGAAATAGAAAAATAGAACGTGAAATATCACTCAGAGAAACTTTTACATATTTGTCAGAAATATTTTTTACACCAGATAAATTACAGAAAAACACGTAGAAGTTACCTATCATTGGGAAGAATTGCCATGATAGATCTCTAATAGGGTGAAATAGTTTGTAACACTTCTGGCGCATTGATTTTGTATTAAAAAATTGAGACTTGTACTAAAGAATCTAAATTCCCAGAAAAGCATAGAAATGTTTCCAATGACATCTCTTCAGTTATGATAACTTATTCAAAACCCCCAAATGTGAGCAACTGTAACTTAGTCTCATTAATTCTAGAAAATGTTTCCCAAAATGTATAACTGATTCTGAATTTAGGTACAGATGTAATTTATACATGCCAGACATTTAGCCTGCCTAGCCAAATAGCTCTTAATCAGAAATTATCTAATGTTGTTAAATCAAATGAGTACATATACATTGTTATTTCATGTATGATGTAATATTTCGATGAGATGGAATTTTCCAAATCAGTGAGTGCAGATTGTTTCTAATGCTCTAGTTATTTTTTGAATGTCTATTCACTAAATCCCTTTATAGCTTGCAGTTTATCCACTTTATATGACCTTCTATTTGCTCAAATGAACTTTTAGAATAATGAGTTAATGATTATATCCATTTTAACTAGTTTACATATACTTTGATTTTGGTATCGGAGTGGGAATTATTTGATTTCAGATATTTCTGATCACTTGCTCTGAAAAGACCTTTTGCTAGTCTTTAAAAAAATTACAACTCTGTTACTTTATAGCGGATTAACTAGTATTGATGTTTTTCTCATAAATTGGAATTATATGATTCTTCCTTTATACTGATTTCGCAGAAGGCAGCATGCAAAAACTCTTTTCATTCAACAGGAAGGGACAACATACTATAGATAAGGTATTACGAATATATTTAAAATACAGAGTTATATTTTAATAATATTCCCACAGAAATCCTTTGTCTTATGTCATAATTAGAAGAATACATGGTATTTGCAGCAGTACCCCAGGTTTATATTTACACATAAAAATGGAACCAGTAAACTGTTTTGTTCATTAAATGTAAATGTGCACTAAACCAATCTTATTTGGATTTAAATTCAAATAACCACATATATGGTGATTCAAAGTGCAACCGTGACTTTGTGTTCAGCAATTTTACAGCTAAATAGGTATTCTCACGAAAAGTATAATAACAAAATCAGTTTAGAACTTTCCTGCTGAGAAAACCAGCTTACCAAAAATAAATCTTTCTATTTCAACACAGTCAGCAGAAATAATAATTTGAAAGCAAAAACTCCAAAAGTGATGAGGGAACCATTTCAGTAAAGGGGCTTGCAGATGTGAATTACCTGACTGAGTTCAAATATACTAGCATGGAAGGTGTGTATGCATTTATGTGTTTGAAATTGAACAATATATTCCTACTTTCAGTCATGTGTGGTCATTCACTTAGATCAATAGATTCACCTGTTGAGAAAGCATGAAAATGCACTCCTGACATGATTGTGATCACATTAGTTTCCAGGAAAGAAGCTTAAATAACATTATGGCTGAGATACCCGCCACCCCCTCTCAACACATTCCCCAAGAATGGGAAACCGGAAACGGTTCTGAACTTTTGGAAGACGGGAGGGAGTGACCCTCCCGGCCGTATTTATTAAAATATGAAACAAAATTAAAACATTAAAATAACAGTTTCATATTAATGTACAATTTCATTTCCACATTGCGATGTTTGGCTAACCTTAACATATTCTCTAATACAAAGGTTCTCCTAGCCGAACTAACATCCTACAAAACGTTTAACTTGAAATTGTACATCCTAACGTTTAAGGGCCAACGGCAAGGTCGTAACCGGTGTCAAGATCCCTAAACCAGACATATCCCCCTCACTTGTGAGGGGCGACCGCACAGAGGCGTACCTCAAGTGCATTTACCAATTTCCCTTGACTTGACGGGGGCCCCAATAAACTCGACGCCATTTAAAGGTCGTCCGAGGACTCGTGTGAGGTATCTAGAAGGTAGCGTAGACCCCCTCCCAAACCCCACACAACTTACCACATCTGCCGTCGCAGATGTCCCGGCCCCGGGAAATTCCCCAGGAGGGGGCTGTAACCCCTCCTACCCAGGAAGGGGCCTTGACCGCCTTTCCTTTCCTTTCGGCGGCCCATCCTTAGAAGGGACCGCCTCCCCGTTGAGGGGCCAATGGCCACCTCCCTCGAGCGCTCCCATCCGTAATGGGTGACGCCCACCCCTAGGGATCTTCCAATTACTGCTCACCGATCATGACCTTACCGCCACAGGCCGGATAGTTGACCGGCTATCCGGACCCCCCACAACACTCCTGCCTAAAGGTCATGTCACAAAGTCTTCAGCCAAGCTATCAGGTCTCCTATGAGTAACTCGTTCCCCATCCGGGACAAATGAACACCATCCCCCAAATACATACTATCCCCTTTTATACAACCATGCGGAATAGAATGCAATGTACTTGAACGGAACAATCTACTCATTTTATTATTAATTTTTCTTACTGAATGATTCAGAGCAGAAACCGAAATAGCCCCCCGCCACACTTTCCGTGGAATCATATGGGACCATGCGATTGTGCACCCTGGAACTCTTCTCGCTAACCAACTTACAGTGGAAAGCATCCCCTCGAGAAGAAGTCGTCTACCAGTGGTCACCAAATCGTTGCCTCCAAGATGTACTATGACTACAGACGGCGGTGACCTCGTCCGCCCTAACAAACCCTCGAAAAATGATTAAAACTGGTCAATACAGAGCCCGCCCTTTCCGTAGAAGGACACACTGTACCCGTATTCCCCAGCCACGTGAATCATGTCACCTGCTTTGAATACGTCCGCGGCACGCCTCACGTATGAGTGGCCCACGACCCACACCCCTTTTTTCACAGCCGGTGATGTCTGACCGCTGGCCCCCCGGTGTCGGGTCGACTGCACAGTCCGCCCCGCCTCGTAGGCTTGCGCAACTGAAAACCAAACAAAAACAAGAAGCGTGAGTACAACATTACAGCTTCACAACATGTGCAACCGCACATATCTCTTATAACAGTTTGAGGACCAACGCCCCACACGTTTTACTTGTTCAACATTCAGACCCCTGGCTGTAGCCTCTGTAGCAGCCCCTATCCTAAAGGAATGGGTCCCAAACTCGCCGGGGTTCAGGCCCGCGGCCGAAATTGACATCGCAAGCACCCGCTGAAACTGAAACCTCGTCAGTGGGGTGGCGTCAGCGTGTCTCAACAAGGTCCCCCCCCATGATGCCACCCTATGCGTTAAATATTCCTCCACGCACACCACAGGGCACATGGAAGACCCGGGAATCCTTTGTATGATTATGCTGTCCCCGATCGCACTTTGATCGGTCTTGGACCTGACAAACGAGACAGTCATTGTCTCCCCCCTGATCTGAACGTGCTTTCGGCACAGTCCCCCCATGGCATCCTGCTTATTCTTTGCCACCAGTTCGCCTACCCGCATAGCCCCATGGAATGCTAGCACAAAAGCGGCTCGGAATAACACTGATTCATACTGGGATGAACACGTTGCAGGAAGTACCGATAACAACAGAGCCAACCTATCCAAACCTATCGGGCGCCTTTCATCTACTCTGCGACCCTCAAGGCGTTGCCACCCACGTAGCGCTTTTTGCACCACGAAAGACGCAGTCGGGTCTTGGATCCCATGAGCCCTTGCCACAAAGGAGATGGCGGCCCGATGCCTCTGGGCCGTAGCCACTGATTTGCCTGCCTGATGTAAGGACAGCAGAAATTTTACCACTAACTCTTCCTGACCCCAAAACTCTCCCCTAGCAGTCCCCAGAAAGGCCCAATAGGATCGGAACGCCCCTTCATATGCCTTCCTCGTCCTGGGTGCTAAACTCTCTCCCACGAGGTTCTGTAGTTCGGGGCACCGAGAGACCAGAGAGCTTCGGGAAAGGGTGCCGCCACCGAGTCCGCTGTGGGCAGAAAACCCCAGAAGGCCTGCATACGAAAACGAGAAAGCGCATCAGCCGCTTGATTCATTACCCCCGGCACATGTCTTGCCCTAAATAGCACGTTCAATTGCATACACAATAACACAATTTCTTTGAGCAATCTCAGAATCCATTTGCATCGTGCTGCCTGGCTATTGATACACTCAACCACGGTCATGTTATCAGACCAAAATACCACAGAGTGATCCCTGAATCCCTCAGGCCAAGTTCTCAGGGCCACCAGAATGGGAAAAAGTTCAAGAAAGGCAATGTTACTCGTCAGCCCACTCTCATGCCACCATAACGGCCATTTTTGAGCCGACCATTGTGTGCCGAATATGGCACCAAAACCAACGCTCCCAGCCGAATCTGTCCACAGCCCCAGCTCTTCGGAGGACATCGCCGGTTTATTCCAGACAATTCGACCATTGAACTCCGCCAGAAATGCCAACCAAATGTGCATGTCCTGGCGAACTTCTGCCGATAGTCTCGTGCGATGATGACCCTCTTTCAGGCCGACCATGGCCTGAGCGATCGAGCGGGAAAAGGGGCGGGCCATCGGCATTACTCTCAGGGCAAAATTCAGCTGGCCCACCAATTGTTGTAATTGATGCAGTCTGACTTTAGACTCACTAATACACTTTTCCAGGGAAGCCCTGAATCTTAACACCTTTTCTCTTGGTAATCGAAAACAACCTTCCTCTGAATCGAGCTCGATCCCCAGGAACTCGAGGCAAGTCGAGGGACCCACAGTCTTACCTGGTGCCAGTGGCACACCAAAATGATTCATTAAGACACAAAATTCATTCAAAGCCTGTCCACATTCTGGATCTCCGGCCGCCCCCAAAAACAAAAAGTCATCGAGATAATGCATGACATGTTGAAAACCCGTCCTCTTTGTGAAGACCCATTGCAGAAAACAACTGAACTTTTCAAAATAGGCACAATATATAGAGCATCCCATCGGCATACATCTATCCATGTAATAGTGACCCTGAAACATGAAACCAAGGAGACGCTGATCGTCTGGGTGTACCGGGAGCAACCGGAACGCTGACTCAATATCTGATTTTGCCATCAGCGCACCGGGCCCTAGGCGATTCAACATGGCGACGGCCTCATCGAAAGATGCGTACCGCACCGAACACACTTCCGGGGCAATTGCATCATTCACGGAAAGACCACGTGGGGCTGATAAATTATGTATCAGTCGGAACTCACCCGGGTCCTTCTTAGGGACCACCCCTAAAGGGGAACAAACAAAGTTAGCACATGGTGGCTCATCAAATGGACCGGCGACTCGACCTCGAGTAACCTCCTTCCCAATCTTCTCCTGTACTACGGTCGTATGTTGCAAGACCGACAGTTGATTTTTACATTTTGCTACACCCTGAAAATCCCCCCCTGGGATGCGGAAACCATATGAAAACCCGTTCCGCAACACCCCAGCAGAAACATGATCCGGGTACTCGCTGAGCCAAGGAATCATTGCCATGGTATCAATCGGAGTAGGTAAAGGCGCCCCTCGGACTATTTCAGACCTGTTTGGCGCCTCCCCTACCACCGTTATCACCCGTTTTGGCTCTGCACATGGACTCAGGATGGGATGGCTGCCCACACCCTCCACACTCATGTCTAAACTTGCATGACCCCTGGGGCCTCGTACATTTACCCCTGTTAAAGTTCCAATAAATCCCCCTTTTACCTGCGTTGCCGTTCGGCTTCGAGTGGTAGTCATTAACTGTACTCGCTCGAAAGGGTGTCCCAGCATATTGGCGGGAGGATTCACCCCCGCTACTCCCTACCAATGGTAACTTCAACATACCAGTACTCTACATTTTTGACCACGAAACAGAATCGTAACAATCCCAAGTCAAGTTCTTGTCGTGTTCTTTCGCTTTTCTAAAAATATTATCGTAACAGAACCACTGATTGCCCCCATATGATACAGAATATTCCATGATTCGTGACTGATAAATAGGCAATTCGGACAACAACTCGGGCCTACGTTCACCCATGATAGCGGTAAAAATTCCCCATGCCCTGCCCCAATTGCCAATGTTTTCGTCAACCTTAAAGGCGGCCATCTTTGCGCGCCAAACACTCGGATGCATGAGCTCCTTTTGGCTCTTAACATGCTCCATCTCATAATGATCTTTAAGCAACGAGAACATGTTTACATACTCATCTGCCCACATCTTTTCCTTAATAGCCAGAGGTACATGCTGACCCAATTTTTCACTTCGTGAGGGTGCAGACTCATCCCTTGCAATCGGCAATGGCCGCTTACCTGAACCGGAAGCTGCGTCTGCCGCTGAACCTGCTCCTGTCGATTTTTCACCCGCCGGAGACGGCGTGATAACTGGCGATGGTGCCTTCACCGCCTCCCTATTTTCACGCAATTGCTTCATCAACACCCGTGCGTCGTCAGCCGTGGCGCCCTCGCCATTTTTCCCCAACCACGCTGCCAATTGTGCTGCCAACTCGGGCGGCATATCGTCCCCGGACACGGGGGTGACCACCACGGGAATCGGGTTCCCCTCTGTCGGCACCGGAGTGGGCTCTTCGAGTGGGGTATCGGGAACCGGGGTGTTTCCCCCCGCTGCCCCCCGTCTGGGCCTCTTGCCCTTCCCTCCTGGAGCGGCTCCTGCCGATGGTCGTTTCGGCCCCCCTTCCCCGTCTCTAGCCGCCACCTTCTTCTTTAGGTCGGTTACCTCCTTCATGAGCATACGGAGCATCTGGTCAGTAGTGACTCGCTTTCCAACTTTCTTAGGCATTCTCAGACAGAGTATCTGTAAGACAAAAGAAAGATTACCACGTTCAAAATTGGCTCTTCGTTCCCTCTCGAGCTCACGTGCAGCGAGGAGGTGCAGCTTCAGAGCACAGGAACAAGAGGATGCTTTCTTGGCTTGTTGCTCCTTTTATCCGTCTTCAGGGCGGGCGTAAACCCGCCCCTGCCTGCCCCAAAGGGCGTGGCCGGCCGCATCAGTGTCTAGGCCAGCCCCCTCCAGGGCGGGAAAAAGCGCGCCCCGGCTACGCCGCTTCGGGCATACCAGCCGAGACTCGCTTCCCGCCCAAGATGGCTTCCCGGGGGGATCGTGGTACTCCGCCATACGTTCGGGGGGACCGAATGGTCGCCCCTTTCCAATCTTTCTGTATAATTCAATGATGCCAAAAATGTATAAAAACATAGAAGACAGCTTTTAATTGAGCTTTTCCTCACATATCTTCATGTAAAACTTTGAATATAGGAAATATTATTCGTGGTTAAACATTATTCTCTTGATTTCTCCAGAAAATCGATTGCTAATGTGCAATAATCAGGCACACTACAGGGACTATTTTAGAATACCTGAGAAATCAGTAACTTTCTAAAACATGCATGAACTTCTCTTTTGAAATGCCATCAAATAGCTTAAACTAAAAACCTAAGCAGAACTCTGCTTAAGAAACTCCAGTTTGGTGTGTCCTGTCAATCTTAGTTGTCGGCCAGGGCGGTAAATTCCATACCGTCTGCGGAATTTGTGTAATTTTGCGTTCCGCGGAGATCGGGGAATTGCACAAAATTCTGCATTCCCCGACATTGCGAAATTTTTGGCTTGTTCGTGTTCTCAAATTGTGTGTTTGCAAGATATTTCCCCCCAAGCACGCAAACAGCAATTGTGAACAGCAAAAAAGCATCGCGAACAAGCAATTCAGCATGTTCGCAGAATTTCTGCATGTCCGCAGAGATTTTTTACTGTTTTGCGGAAATTTGCTTAACGCGATTACGCGAATTCCGCCCACCCCTAATTAGTTGTACAGAATTTTAACTGTGAATGTTCTTGAGGATAGATTTCAAAAATTGAAAACCTCAAAGCAGGAGACACTTAGCACCTATTTTATCTCTTATTTTGAGAAGGTGATATGGCATTGTCTCTGCTTCCTGAAGTTGGATTACCCTCAGCAGTTACAGGTATATAGGCAGCTAACACTGGCATTTAAAAACATTTTAGTTTTGTTATTACTATTAATAATGGTACATCTATCAAAATATCCATAGTTTACATAGAAGATGCTCACCTGTGTATTCCGATAATACACTGTCTTTTCCAAGTACACCATTTCCACCCACAGCAGAGACTTTGAAGGTGTACAGGTTGCCAGGTATTAAATTTGTGATGGAGACATTTTCATACATTGTTGTTACATTTGATTCTGGATTTCCTAAAACTTGCACTAAATAGGAGCTTTTGTTGCCAGTCGGTGGTAGCCAGCTCAAAGAAATTGAATCAATGGTGATGTATGTCAAACTTAGATTGTTGGTTACATTGGGTACTGAAATAGAAAAATAGAACGTGAAGTATCACTCAGAGAAACTTTTACATATTTGTCAGAAATATTTTTTACACCAGATAAATTACAGAAAAGCTTGTAGAAGTCACCTATCAATGGGAAGAATTGCCATGAAAGATCTCTAATAGGGTGAAATAGTTTGTAACACTTCTGGCGCATTGATTTTGTATTAAAAAATTGAGACTTGTACTAAAGAATCTAAATTCCCGGAAGAGCATAGAAATGTTTCCAATGACATCTCTTCAGTTATGATAACTTATTCAAAACCCCCAAATGTGAGCAACTGTAACTTAGTCTCATTAATTCTAGAAAATGTTTCCCAAAATGTATAACTGATTCTGAATTTAGGTACAGATGTAATTTATACATGCCAGACATTTAGCCTGCCTAGCCAAATAGCTCTTAATCAGAAATGATCTAATGTTGTTAAATCAAATGAGTACATATACATTGTTATTTCATGTATGATGTAATATTTCGATGAGATGGAATTTTTCAAATCAGTGAGTGCAGATTGTTTCTAATGCTCTAGTTATTTTTTGAATGTCTATTCTACTAAATCCCTTTATAGCTTGCAGTTTATCCACTTTATATGGCCTTCTATTTGTTCAAATGAACTTTTAGAATAATGAGTTAATGATTATATCCATTTTAACTAGTTTACATATACATTGATTTTGGTATCGGAGTGGGAATTATTTGATTTCAGATATTTCTGATCACTTGCTCTGAAAATACCTTTTGCTAGTCTTTAAAAAAAATTACAACTCTGTTACTTTATAGCGGATTAACTAGTATTGATGTTTTTCTCATAAATTGGAATTATATGATTCTTCCTTTTTACTGATTTCGCAGAAGACAGCATGCAAAAACTCTTTTCATTCAACAGGAAGGGACAACATACTATAGATAAGGGTATTACCAATATATTTAAAATATATACTTATATTTTAATAATATTCCCACAGAAATCCTTTGTCTTATGTCATAATTAGAAGAATACATGGTATTTGCAGCAGTATCCCAGGTTTATATTTACACATAAAAATGGAACCAGTAAACTGTTTTTTCATTAAATGTAAATGTGCACTAAACCAATCTTATTTGGATTTAAATTCAAATAACCGCATATATGGTGATTCAAAGTGCAACCATGACTTTGTGTTCAGCAATTTTACAGCTGAAGAGGTATTCTCACGAAAAGTATAATAACAAAATCAGTTTAGAACTTTTCTGCTGAGAAAACAAGCTTACCACAAATAAATCTTTCTATTTCAACACAGTCAGCAGAAATAATAATTTGAAAGCAAAAACTCCAAAAGTGATGAGGGAACCATTTCAGTAACGGGGCTTGCAGATGTGGATTACCTGACTGAGTTCAAATATACTAGCATGGAAGGTGTGTATGCATTTATGTGTTTGAAATTGAACAATATATTCCTACTTTCAGTCATGTGTGGTCATTCACTAAGATCAATAGATTCACCTGTTGAGAAAGCATGAAAATGCACTCCTGACATGATTGTGATCACATTAGTTTCCAGGAAAGAAGCTTAAATAACATATCTTTCTGTATAATTCAATGATGCCAAAAATGTATAAAAACATAGAAGATAGCTTTTAATTGAGCTTTTCCTCACATATCTTCATGTAAAACTTTGAATATAGGAAATAATATTTGTGGTTAAACATTATTCTCTTGATTTCTCCAGAAAATCGATTGCTAATGTGCAATAATCAGGCACACTAGAGGGACTATTTTAGAATACCTGAGAAATCAGTAACTTTCTAAAACATGCATGAACTTCTCTTTTGAAATGCCATCAAATAGCTTAAACTAAAAACCTAAGCAGAACTCTGCTTAAGAAACTCCAGTTTGGTGTGTCCTGTCAATCTTAGTTGTAGGCCGGGGCGGTAAATTCCATACCGTCTGCGGAATTTGTGGAAAGGGGCGACCACTCGGTCCCCCCGAACGTATGGTGGAGTACCCCGATCCCCCCGGGAGGCCATCTTGGGCGGGAGGCGAGTCTCGGCTGGTATGCCCGAAGCGGCGTAGCCGGGGCGCGCCTTTTCCCGCCCTAGAGTGGGTTGTCCTAGACGCTGACGCCGCCGACCACGCCCCCGGGGGGCAGGCGGAGGCGGGTTTACGCCCGCCCGAAGATGGATAAAAGGAGCAGCAAGCCAAGGAGGCATCCTCTTGTTCCTGTGCTCTGAAGCTGCACCTCCCCGCTGCACGTGAGCTCGAGACGGAACGAGGAGCCAATTTTGAGCGTTGTAATTTTGTTCTTGTTTTACAGATATCTGCGTTGGAGAATGCCGGGCAAGAAGGTCGGAAAGCGGGTCGGTACCGATCAGATGCTCCGCATGCTCATAAAGGAGGTTGCCGATTTGAAGAAACAGATGGCGGAGAAGAACGGGGAGGGAGGCCCGAAGCGAATCGTCGGACCAGCTTTGCCGGGAGTAGTCCCTAGTGGGAGAGGCAAGAGGTCCAAGAGGGGGGCACCTGGGGGGGAGACCCCGGTTCCCGATACACCGATAGAGGAGCCGATCCTGGTTCCGAAGGAGGGGCATCCGATTCCCGTGGTAGTCACCCCCGTGAACGGAGAAGATATGCCTCCAGAGTTGGCTGCACAACTGGCAGCGTGGTTGGGAAAGGATAGCGAGGGCGTGATGAGGCAATTGCAGGAATCTAGACAGGCTGCGAACGCACCATCTCTTGTTCCCCCGCAGGCTCCGGTGGCTGAGATCGCGGCAGGCGCAAGTTCGGCAGCAAGTACAGCACCTAGTTCAGGTAAGCGGCTACTGCCGATTGCGGGGGAGGGGTCTGTACCCTCGCGAAGGGAGAAAGTGGCCCAGCATGTTCCACTTGAAATTAAGGAAAAGATTTGGGCTAATAAGTATGTGAACATGTTTTCTTTACTTACTGACCATTACGAGATCGAGCATGTGAAGGCCCAAAAAGAGCTTATGCATCCGAGTGTTTGGCGCTCAAAAATGGCCGCCTTTAAAGTCGATGAGAACATAGGTACTTGGGGCAGAGCATTTGGCATTTTCACCTCCATTATGGGTGAGCGAAGGCCTGAGTTGTTGACGGAATTGCCTATTTATCAGACACGTTTTATGGAGTATTCTCTAGCCTATGAGGGCAATCAATGGTTTTGTTATGACAATATTTTTAGGAAGGCTAAGGAGCACGACCCAGCTCTAACTTGGGACTGTTATGACTCCATTTCTTGGCAAAAAATGGAGAACTCGGGCATGTTAAAAGTACCATTGGTGGGGGGTAGCGGGGGTGAGTCTTCCCGCCAAACCTCTGGGACACCCTTTCGGACGGGTGCAGGTAACGAGCACCACTCGAAGTCGAGTGGCAAAACAGGGAAAAAGGGGATTTGTTGGAATTTTAACAGAGGAAAATGTACAAGGCCTCAGGGGTCATGCAAATTTAGACACGAGTGTGGGGGTTGTGGACAGTCCTCTCATCCCGAGACCATGTGCAGAGCCAAAACGGGTGATAACGGAGGTAGGGGAAGCGCCAAACAGGTCTGAAATAGTCCGAGGGGCGCCTTTACCTACCCCGGTTGATACCATGGCAATGATTCCTTGGCTCAATGAATACCCGGATCATGTCTCCGCAGGGGTGTTGCGAGACGGGTTCTCGTATGGTTTCCGCATTCCAGTGGGGGACTTTCAGGGTAAAACAAGTTGTAAGAACCAACTGTCGGTCCTGCAGCATACGGCGGTGGTACAGGTAAAGATTGGGAAAGAGGTGACTCGAGGGCGGGTTGCCGGTCCATTCGATCTACCGCCGGTTGCTAACTTTGTTTGTTCCCCCTTAGGGGTGGTCCCCAAGAAGGACCCGGGTGAGTTTAGGCTAATACATAATTTGTCAGCCCCACGAGGTCTTTCCGTGAATGATGCGATAGACCCGGAAGTGTGTTCGGTGCGGTACGCATCTTTCGATGAGGCCGTCGCCATGTTGAATCGCCTGGGGCCCGGGCGCTGATGGCAAAATCAGACATTGAGTCAGCGTTCCGGTTGCTCCAGGTACACCCAGACGATCAGCGTCTCCTTGGTTTCATGTTTCAGGGTCGCTATTACATGGATAAATGTATGCCAATGGGTTGCTCCATATCTTGTGCTTATTTTGAGAAGTTCAGTTGTTTTCTGCAATGGGTATTCACAAGAAAGACGGGTTTTCAGCATGTGATGCATTATCTCGATGACTTTCTGTTCCTGGGGGCGGCCGGGGATCCAGAATGTGGGCGGGCTTTATCAGAGTTTTGTGTCTTAATGAATCACTTCGGCGTGCCATTGGCACCAGGTAAGACTGTGGGTCCCTCGACTTCACTCGAGTTTCTGGGGATCGAGCTCGACTCGGAGGAAGGTTGTTTTCGGTTGCCCAAAGAGAAGGTGTTGAAATTCAGGGCATCCCTTGAAACATGTATTCGGGAGACTAAGGTGAACCTGCATCAATTGCAACAAACGGTGGGCCAATTGAATTTTGCCCTTAGAGTAATCCCAATGGCCCGCCCCTTTTCCCGCTCGATTGCACAAGCCATGGTCGGTCTTAAAGAGGGACAACACCGCACGAGGCTCTCGGCAGAGATTCGCCAGGACATGCGCATTTGGTTGGCATTCCTGGCGGATTTCAATGGTCGAATTGTCTGGAACAAGCCGGCGGTGTCCTCCGAGGAGCTGGGGCTGTGGACAGATTCGGCGGGGAGTATAGGTTTTGGCGCCATATTCGGTAATCAATGGTCGGCTCAAAAATGGCCGTCATGGTGGCACGAGAGCGGGCTGACGAGTAACATTGCTTTTCTCGAACTTTTCCCTATTTTGGTGGCCCTGAAAACATGGCCTGAGGGGTTCCGAGATCACTCTGTCGTGTTCTGGTCTGATAACATGACCGTGGTAGAGTGTATCAATAGTCAGGCAGCACGTTGCAAATGGATTCTGAGACTGCTTAAAGAAATTGTATTGTTGTGTATGCAGTTGAATGTGATCTTTAGGGCGCGACATGTCCCAGGGGTGCTGAACCAAGCGGCTGATGCGCTTTCTCGTTTCCGTATGCAGGCCTTCTGGGGTTTTCTGCCCACAGCGGACCCGGTGGCGGCACCCTTTCCCGAAGCTCTCTGGTCTCTCGGTGCCCCGAACTACAAAACCTCGTGGGAGAGAGTTTAGCACCCAGGACAAGGAAGGCATATGAAGGGGCGTTCCGTTCCTATTGGTCCTTTTTGGGTTCTGCTAGGGGGGAGCTTTGGGGCCAGGAAGAGCTTGTTGTAAAATTCTTGCTGTCTTTACATCAGGCAGGCAAATCAGTAGCTACGGCCCAGAGGCATCGGGCCGCCATTTCCTTTATGGCAAGGGCTCATGGGATCCAGGACCCAACAGCGTCCTTTGTGGTACAGAAAGCGCTACGGGGGTGGCAACGCCTTGAGGGTCGCAGAGTAGATGAGAGGCACCCGATAGGTCTGGATAGGTTGGCCCTGTTATTATCCGTACTCCCTGCGACATGTTCATCCCAGTATGAAACAGTGTTATTCCGGGCCGCCTTTGCGTTAGCATTCCATGGGGCAATGCGGGTAAGCGAACTGGTGGCGAGGAACAAACGGGATACGGTGGGGGGACTGTGCCGGGAGCACATTCAGGTAAAGGGGGAGACAATGACGGTCTCCTTTGTCAGGTCCAAGGCTGATCAGGGTGCGATAGGGGATTGTGTAGTAATACATCGGATTCCCGGATCTCCCATGTGCCCTGTTGTTTGCTTAGAGGAATATTTAGTGCAGAGGGCGTCATCATGGGGGGGGACCTTGTTGAGGCACGCTGATGCCACCCCACTGACGAGATTTCAGTTCCAGCGGGTGCTGGCAATGGCGCTTTCGGCCGCAGGTTTGAACCCCGGCGAGTTTGGGACCCATTCCTTCCGGATAGGGGCTGCTACTGAGGCTACAGCCAGGGGTCTGAGTATAGAGAAAGTGAAACGTTTGGGGCGTTGGTCCTCGAACTGTTACAAAAGGTATGTGCGGTTGCACATGTTGTGAAGCTGCTATCATGTACTCACGCTTCTTGTTTTTGTTTGGTTTACAGTTTCGCAAGCTCACGAGGCGGGGCGGACTGTGCAGTCGACCCGACACCTGGGAACCAGCGGTCAAACATCACCGGCTGCGGAAAAAGTGGTGTGGGTCGTGGGCCACTCATACGTGAGGCGTGCCGCGGACGTATTCAAAGCAGGTGACATGATTCACGTGGCTGGGGAATACGGGTACAGGGTGACCTTCTACGGAAGGGGCGGGCTCTGTATTGACCAGTTTCAAAATTTTATGGAGGGTTTGTTAGGGCGGACAAGGTCACCGCCGTCTATAATCATAGTCCATCTTGGGGGTAATGATTTGGTAACCACTGGTAGACGACTGCTTCTCGAGGCAATGCTTTCCACTGTAAGTTGGTTGGCGGGAAGAGTTCCAGGGTGCACAATTGCATGGTCCCATATGATTCCACGAAAAGTGTGGCGGGGGCGATTTCGGTTTCTGCTCTGAATCACTCAGTAAAGAAAATAAATAACAAGTTGGGTAGATTGTTTCGTTCAAGTACACTGCAGTCTATTCCGCATGGTTGTATCAAGGGGGACAGTATGTATTTGGGAGATGGGGTCCATTTGTCCCGGGTGGGGAATGAGTTACTCATAGGAGACCTCATAGCTTGGCTAAGGAGTTTAAAACATGACCTTTAGGCAGGAGTTGTGTGGGGGGTCCGGATAGCCGGTCAACTATCCGGCCTGTGGCGGTAAGGTCATGATCGGTGAGCAGTAATTGGAAGATCCCTATGGGGGGGGCGTCACCCATTACGGATGGGAGCGCCCGGGGGAGGTGGCCATTGGCCCCTCAACGGGGAGGCGGTTCCTTCTAAGGATGGGCCGCCGAAAGAAAAGGAAAGGCGGTCAAGGCCCCTTCCTTGATAGGAGGGGCTACGGGCCCCTCCTGGGGAATTTCCCGGGGCCAGGACACCTGCGACGGCAGATGTGGTAAGTTATGTGGAGTGGGGAGGGGGTTTACGCTACCTTCTAGACACCTCACACGAGTCCTCGGACGACCTTTAAATGGCGTCGAGTTCATTGGGGCCCCCGTCAAGTCAAGGGAAATTGGTAGATGCATTTGAGGTACAGCCTCTCTGCGGTCGCCCCTCCCGAGTGGGGGGGGGTAATTCTGGTTTAGGGATCTGACACCGGTTACGACCTTGCCGTTGGCCCTTAACGTTAGGATGTACAATTTCAAGTTAAATGTTTTGCAGGATGTTAGTTCGGCTAGGAGAACCTTTGTATTAGAGATATGTTAAGGTTAGCCAAACATCGTAATGTGGAAATGAAATTGTACATAATATGAAACTGTTATTTTAATGTTTTTAAGTTTGTTTCATATTTTAATAAATACGGCCGGGAGGGTCACTCCCTCCCGCCTTCCAAAAGTTCAGAACCGTTTCCGTTTTCCCATCCTTGGGGATTGCGTCGAGAGGGGGTGGCGGGTATCTCAGCCATATGGAAAGGGGCGACCACTCGGTCCCCCCGAACGTATGGTGGAGTACCCCGATCCCCCCGGGAGGCCATCTTGGGCGGGAGGCGAGTCTCGGCTGGTATGCCCGAAGCGGCGTAGCCGGGGCGCGCCTTTTCCCGCCCTAGAGTGGGTTGTCCTAGACGCTGACGCCGCCGACCACGCCCCCGGGGGGCAGGCGGAGGCGGGTTTACGCCCGCCCGAAGACGGATAAAAGGAGCAGCAAGCCAAGGAGGCATCCTCTTGTTCCTGTGCTCTGAAGCTGCACCTCCCCGCTGCACATGAGCTCGAGACGGAACGAGGAGCCAATTTTGACCCACCCACCAGCCCCTGAAGACAGCAAGTGGATTTTTTTTAATAAAGTTGTGATGTGGTAACTCTATTTCTTACAGGTTGCGATGATGGACGTGTTATTTGTGTATGTAATAAAGAGAATGATCATCTAGAGTATGTTTTCGAATAAAGTTTTGCTCTAGTGTTGATCAGTAATCATACGTGAAGTAGTTATGGTTGTCTTTAATTTAGTGAGTTAGTTAAATTGTCGTATTTATTTTGGTCGGGCGGTAAGGTCATGATCGGTGAGCAGTAATTGGAAGATCCCTATGGGGGGGGGGCGTCACCCATTACGGATGGGAGCGCCCGGGGGAGGTGGCCATTGGCCCCTCAACGGGGAGGCGGTTCCTTCTAAGGATGGGCCGCCAAAAGAAAAGGAAAGGCGGTCAAGGCCCCTTCCTTGATAGGAGGGGCTACGGGCCCCTCCTGGGGAATTTCCCGGGGCCAGGACATCTGCGACGGCAGATGTGGTAAGTTGTGTGGAGTGGGGAGGGGGTTTACGCTACCTTCTAGACACCTCACACGAGTCCTCGGACGACCTTTAAATGGCGTCGAGTTCATTGGGGCCCCCGTCAAGTCAAGGGAAATTGGTAGATGCATTTGAGGTACAGCCTCTGTGCGGTCGCCCCTCCCGAGTGGGGGGGGTAATTCTGGTTTAGGGATCTGACACCGGTTACGACCTTGCCGTTGGCCCTTAACGTTAGGATGTACAATTTCAAGTTAAATGTTTTGCAGGATGTTAGTTCGGCTAGGAGAACCTTTGTATTAGAGATATGTTAAGGTTAGCCAAACATCGTAATGTGGAAATGAAATTGTACATAATATGAAACTGTTATTTTAATGTTTTTAAGTTTGTTTCATATTTTAATAAATACGGCCGGGAGGGTCACTCCGTCCCGCCTTCCAAAAGTTCAGAACCGTTTCCGTTTTCCCATCCTTGGGGATTGCGTCGAGAGGGGGTGGCGGGTATCTCAGCCATATGGAATTTGTGTAATTTTGCGTTCCGCGGAGATCGCGGAATTGCACAAAATTCTGCGTTCCCCGACATTGCGAAATTATTGGCTTGTTCGCGTTCTCAAAATGTGTGTTTGCGAGATATTTCCCCTCGAGCACGCAAACAGCAATTGCGAACAGCAAAAAAGCATTGCGAACAAGCAATTCAGCATGTTCGCAGAATTTCTGCATGTCCGCAGAGATTTTTTACTGTTTTGCGAAGATTTGCTTAATGCGATTACGCGAATTCCGCCCACCCCTAATTAGTTGTACAGAATTTTAACTGTGAATGTTCTTGAGGATAGATTTCAAAAATTGAAAACCTCAAAGCAGGAGACACTTAGCACCTATTTTATCTCTTATTTTGAGAAGGTGATATGGGATTGTCTCTGCTTTTTGAAGTTGGATTACCCTCAGCAGTTACAGGTATATAGGCAGCTAACACTGGCATTTAAAAACATTTTCATTTTGTTATTACTATTAATAATGGTACATCTATCAAAATATCCATAGTTTACATAGAAGATGCTCACCTGTGTATTCCGATAATACACTGTCTTTTCCAAGTACACCATTTCCACCCACAGCAGAGACTTTGAAGGTGTATAGGTTGCCAGGTATTAAATTTGTGATGGAGACATTTTCATACATTGTTGTTACATTTGATTCTGGATTTCCTAAAACTTGCACTAAATAGGAGCTTTTGTTGCCAGTCGGTGGTAGCCAGCTCAAAGAAATTGAATCAATGGTGATGTATGTCAAACTTAGATTGTTGGTTACATTGGGTACTGAAATAGAAAAATAGAACGTGAAGTATCACTCAGAGAAACTTTTACATATTTGTCAGAAATATTTTTTACACCAGATAAATTACAGAAAAACTTGTAGAAGTCACCTATCAATGGGAAGAATTGCCATGATAGATCTCTAATAGGGTGAAATAGTTTGTAACACTTCTGGCGCATTGATTTTGTATTAAAAAATTGAGACTTGTACTAAAGAATCTAAATTCCCGGAAGAGCATAGAAATGTTTCCAATGACATCTCTTCAGTTATGATAACTTATTCAAAACCCCCAAATGTGAGCAACTGTAACTTAGTCTCATTAATTCTAGAAAATGTTTCCCAAAATGTATAACTGATTCTGAATTTAGGTACAGATGTTATTTATACATGCCAGACATTTAGCCTGCCTAGCCAAATAGCTCTTAATCAGAAATGATCTAATGTTGTTAAATCAAATGAGTACATATATATTGTTATTTCATGTATGATGTAATATTTCGATGAGATGGAATTTTTCAAATCAGTGAGTGCAGATTGTTTCTAATGCTCTAGTTATTTTTTGAATGTCTATTCTACTAAATCCCTTTATAGCTTGCAGTTTATCCACTTTATATGGCCTTCTATTTGTTCAAATGAACTTTTAGAATAATGAGTTAATGATTATATCCATTTTAACTAGTTTACATATACTTTGATTTTGGTATCGGAGTGGGAATTATTTGATTTCAGATATTTCTGATCACTTGCTCTGAAAATACCTTTTGCTAGTCTTTAAAAAACATTACAACTCTGTTACTTTATAGAGGATTAACTAGTATTGATGTTTTTCTCATAAATTGGAATTATATGATTCTTCCTTTTTACCGATTTCGCAGGACAGCATGCAAAAACTCTTTTCATTCAACAGGAAGGGACAACATGCTATAGATAAGGTATTACGAATATATTTAAAATACATAGTTATATTTTAATAATATTCCCACAGAAATCCTTTGTCTTATGTCATAATTAGAAGAATACATGGTATTTGCAGCAGTACCCCAGGTTTATATTTACACATAAAAATGGAACCAGTAAACTGTTTTGTTCATTAAATGTAAATGTGCACTAAACCAATCTTATTTGGATTTAAATTCAAATAACCACATATATGGTGATTCAAAGTGCAACCATGACTTTGTGTTCAGCAATTTTACAGCTAAATAGGTATTCTCACGAAAAGTATAATAACAAAATCAGTTTAGAACTTTCCTGCTGAGAAAACCAGCTTACCAAAAATAAATCTTTCTATTTCAACACAGTCAGCAGAAATAATAATTTGAAAGCAAAAACTCCAAAAGTGATGAGGGAACCATTTCAGTAAAGGGGCTTGCAGATGTGGATTACCTGACTGAGTTTAAATATACTAGCATGGAAGGTGTGTATGCATTTATGTGTTTGAAATTGAACAATATATTCCTACTTTCAGTCATGTGTGGTCATTCACTTAGATCAATAGATTCACCTTTTGAGAAAGCATGAAAATGCACTCCTGACATGATTGTGATCACATTAGTTTCCAGGAAAGAAGCTTAAATAACATATCTTTCTGTATAATTCAATGATGCCAAAAATGTATAAAAACATAGAAGATAGCTTTTAATTGAGCTTTTCCTCACATATCTTCATGTAAAACTTTGAATATAGGAAATAATATTCGTGGTTAAACATTATTCTCTTGATTTCTCCAGAAATTCGATTGCTAATGTGCAATAATCAGGCACACTACAGGGACTATTTTAGAATACCTGAGAAATCAGTAACTTTCTAAAACATGCATGAACTTCTCTTTTGAAATGCCATCAAATAGCTTAAACTAAAAACCTAAGCAGAACTCTGCTTAAGAAACTCCAGTTTGGTGTGTCCTGTCAATCTTAGTTGTAGGCCGGGGCGGTAAATTCCATACCGTCTGCGGAATTTGTGGAATTTGTGTAATTTTGCGTTTTGCGGAGATCGCGGAATTGCACAAAATTCTGCGTTCCCCGACATTGCGAAATTATTGGCTTGTTCGCGTTCTCAAAATGTGTGTTTGCGAGATATTTCCCCTCGAGCACGCAAACAGCAATTGCGAACAGCAAAAAAGCATTGCGAACAAGCAATTCAGCATGTTCGCGGAATTTCTGCATGTCCGCAGAGATTTTTTACTGTTTTGCGAAGATTTGCTTAATGCGATTACGCGAATTCCGCCCACCCCTAATTAGTTGTACAGAATTTTAACTGTGAATGTTCTTGAGGATAGACTTCAAAAATTGAAAACCTCAAAGCAGGAGACACTTAGCACCTATTTTATCTCTTATTTTGAGAAGGTGATATGGGATTGTCTCTGATTCCTGAAGTTGGATTACCCTCAGCAGTTACAGGTATATAGGCAGCTAACACTGGCATTTAAAAACATTTTCATTTTGTTATTACTATTAATAATGGTACATCTATCAAAATATCCATAGTTTACATAGAAGATGCTCACCTGTGTATTCCGATAATACACTGTCTTTTCCAAGTACACCATTTCCACCCACAGCAGAGACTTTGAAGGTGTACAGGTTGCCAGGTATTAAATTTGTGATGGAGACATTTTCATACATTGTTGTTACATTTGATTCTGGATTTCCTAAAACTTGCACTAAATAGGAGCTTTTGTTGCCAGTCGGTGGTAGCCAGCTCAAAGAAATTGTATCAATGGTGATGTATGTCAAACTTAGATTGTTGGTTACATTGGGTACTGAAATAGAAAAATAGAACGTGAAGTATCACTCAGAGAAACTTTTACATATTTGTCAGAAATATTTTTTACACCAGATAAATTACAGAAAAACACGTAGAAGTTACCTATCATTGGGAAGAATTGCCATGATAGATCTCTAATAGGTGAAATAGTTTGTAACACTTCTGGCGCATTGATTTTGTATTAAAAAATTGAGACTTGTACTAAAGAATCTAAATTCCCAGAAAAGCATAGAAATGTTTCCAATGACATCTCTTCAGTTATGATAACTTATTCAAAACCCCCAAATGTGAGCAACTGTAACTTAGTCTCATTAATTCTAGAAAATGTTTCCCAAAATGTATAACTGATTCTGAATTTAGGTACAGATGTAATTTATACATGCCAGACATTTAGCCTGCCTAGCCAAATAGCTCTTAATCAGAAATTATCTAATGTTGTTAAATCAAATGAGTACATATACATTGTTATTTCATGTATGATGTAATATTTCGATGAGATGGAATTTTTCAAATCAGTGAGTGCAGATTGTTTCTAATGCTCTAGTTATTTTTTGAATGTCTATTCACTAAATCCCTTTATAGCTTGCAGTTTATCCACTGTATATGGCCTTCTATTTGTTCAAATGAACTTTTAGAATAATGAGTTAATGATTATATCCATTTTAACTAGTTTACATATACTTTGATTTTGGTATCGGAGTGGGAATTATTTGATTTCAGATATTTCTGATCACTTGCTCTGAAAATACCTTTTGCTAGTCTTTAAAAAAAATTACAACTCTGTTACTTTATAGCGGATTAACTAGTATTGATGTTTTTCTCATAAATTGGAATTATATGATTCTTCCTTTTTACTGATTTCGCAGAAGACAGCATGCAAAAACTCTTTTCATTCAACAGGAAGGGACAACTTACTATAGATAAGTTATTACGAATATATTTAAAATACATAGTTATATTTTAATAATATTCCCACAGAAATCCTTTGTCTTATGTCATAATTAGAAGAATACATGGCATTTGCAGCAGTATCCCAGGTTTATATTTACACATAAAAATGGAACCAGTAAACTGTTTTTTCATTAAATGTAAATGTGCACTAAACCAATCTTATTTGGATTTAAATTCAAATAACCGCATATGTGGTGATTCAAAGTGCAACCATGACTTTGTGTTCAGCAATTTTACAGCTAAAGAGGTATTCTCACGAAAAGTATAATAACAAAATCAGTTTAGAACTTTTCTGCTGAGAAAACAAGCTTACCAAAAATAAATCTTCCTATTTCAACACAGTCAGCAGAAATAATAATTTGAAAGCAAAAACTCCAAAAGTGATGAGGGAACCATTTCAGCAAAGGGGCTTGCAGATGTGGATTACCTGACTGAGTTCAAATATACTAGCATGGAAGGTGTGTATGCATTTATGTGTTTGAAATTGAACAATATATTCCTACTTTCAGTCATGTGTGGTCATTCACTTAGATCAATAGATTCACCTGTTGAGAAAGCATGAAAATGCACTCCTGACATGATTGTGATCACATTAGTTTCCAGGAAAGAAGCTTAAATAACATATCTTTCTGTATAATTCAATGATGCCAAAAATGTATAAAAACATAGAAGATAGCTTTTAATTGAGCTTTTCCTCACATATCTTCATGTAAAACTTTGAATATAGGAAATAATATTCATGGTTAAACATTATATGGCTGAGATACCCGCCACCCCCTCTCAACACAATCCCCAAAAGGAGGGAAACCGGAAACAGTTCTTAAAGTTTTTGGATGTGGGAGGGAGTGACCCTCCCGGCCGTATTTATTAAAACAAAAAAAATTAAAACATTAAACGTTTCATGTTATGTACAATTTCATTATCACATTGCGATATTTGGCTAACCTTAACATATTCTCTAATACAGAGGTTCTCCTAGCCGAACTAGCATCCTACAAAAACATTCTCTAGAAACACTGAAATTGTACATCCTAACGTTTAAGGGCCAACGGCAAGGTCATAACCGGTGTCAAGATCCCTAACCAGACTTACCCCTCCCACTTGGGAGGGGCGACAGCACAGAGGCTTACCTCAAGTGCAACTACTAACAATTTCCCTTGACTTGACGGGGGCACTTAAGACTCGACGCCATTTAAAGGTCGTTCGAAGACTTGTGTGTGGTATCTAGAAGGTATCGTGGACCTCCCCCCACCCCACACAACTTACCGCATCTGCCGTCGCAGATGACACTGGCCCCGGGAAATTCCCCCAGGAGGGGGCTGTAACCCCTCCTACAAAGGAAGGGGCCTTGACCGCCTTTCCTTTACTTCCGGCGACCCGCCCTTAGACGGGACCGCCTCCCCATTGAGGGGCCAATGGCCACCTCTCCCGAGCGCTCCCATCCGTGTTGGGTGACGCCCACTCATAGGGATCTACCAATTAGTGCTCACCGATCATGACCTTACCGCCTACCAAAAATAAATACGACAATTCTTACTCAAACCTAAGAAAACATTGGTCGCTACGACCGAAAGAACATGCTTAAAATGCAACACTACATCAAATCATTTTAATCGTAACAACTTACACGACATTCACCATACTTTATTATGATCAACAACAAACTGATACTTTCACAGCCTGTAAACGAAACGTAAAACATACTCATAAAAATTCACTTTATTGCACAACGACTTGCTGTCCTCAGGGGCTGGTGGGTGGGTCAAAATTGGCTCTTCGTTCTGTCCCGAGCTCACGGGTAGCGAGGAGGTGCAGCTTCGGAGCACAAGAACAAGAGGACGTCTTCTGGTCTTGCGTCTCTTTTTATCCGTCTTCAGGGCGGGCGAGAACCCGCCCCTGCCTGCCCCTAGGGCGGGGGCTGGCTACGTCGGTGTCTAGGCCAGCCCACTCTAGGGCGGGAAAAGGCGCGCCCCGGCTACGCCGCTTCGGGCATACCAGCCGAGACGCGCCTCCCGCCCAAAAATGGCTTCCCGGGGGGATCGAGGCACTCCGCCATACGTTCGGGGGGACCGAGTGGTCGCCCCTTTCCATATGGCTGAGATACCCGCCACCCCCTCTCAACACAATCCCCAAAAGGAGGGAAACCGGAAACAGTTCTTAAAGTTTTTGGATGTGGGAGGGAGTGACCCTCCCGGCCGTATTTATTAAAACAAAAAAAATTAAAACATTAAACGTTTCATGTTATGTACAATTTCATTATCACATTGCGATATTTGGCTAACCTTAACATATTCTCTAATACAGAGGTTCTCCTAGCCGAACTAGCATCCTACAAAAACATTCTCTAGAAACACTGAAATTGTACATCCTAACGTTTAAGGGCCAACGGCAAGGTCATAACCGGTGTCAAGATCCCTAACCAGACTTACCCCTCCCACTTGGGAGGGGCGACAGCACAGAGGCTTACCTCAAGTGCAACTACTAACAATTTCCCTTGACTTGACGGGGGCACTTAAGACTCGACGCCATTTAAAGGTCGTTCGAAGACTTGTGTGTGGTATCTAGAAGGTATCGTGGACCTCCCCCCACCCCACACAACTTACCGCATCTGCCGTCGCAGATGACACTGGCCCCGGGAAATTCCCCCAGGAGGGGGCTGTAACCCCTCCTACAAAGGAAGGGGCCTTGACCGCCTTTCCTTTACTTCCGGCGACCCGCCCTTAGACGGGACCGCCTCCCCATTGAGGGGCCAATGGCCACCTCTCCCGAGCGCTCCCATCCGTGTTGGGTGACGCCCACTCATAGGGATCTACCAATTAGTGCTCACCGATCATGACCTTACCGCCACAGGTCCGGATAGTTGACCGGCTATCCGGACCCCCCACAAAACTCCTACCTAAAGGTCATGTTTTAACGATTTTAACCAAGCTAGGAAGTCACCTATGAGTAACTCATTCCCCACCCTCGACAAATGCACACCATCCCCCAGATACATACTGTCATCATTAATACAACTATGCGAGATCGAATGCAATGTCTTGGAACGGAACAACCTACTCACTTTGTTATTCAATTTTCTAACAGAATGATTCAAAGCAGGGATCGAGATAGCCCCCCGCCACACTTTCCGTGGGATCATATGAGACCACGCAATTATGCACCCCGGAACTCTCCTCGCTAACCAACTTACCGTGGAAAGCATAGCCTCCAGGAGAAGTCGTCTACCGGTGGTGACCAAATCATTGCCCCCCAAATGCACTATGACTATGGACGGCGGTGACCTCATCCGCTCTAACAAACCCTCAAAAAATTCCTGAAACTGGTCAATACAGAGACCGCCCCTTCCGTAGAAGGACACTCTGTACCCGTATTCCCCAGGTACGTGAATCATGTCACCTGCTTTGAATACGTCTGCGGCCCGTCTCACGTATGAGTGGCCCACGACCCACACCTCCTTCCTCACAGCCGGTGACGTGCGACCGCTGGCCTGGTGTTGGGTCGACTGCACAGTCCGCCCTGCCGCGTAGGCTTGCGCAACTGAAAACAAACAAAAGACAAGAAGCGTGAGTACATGATTACAGCTTCACAACATGTGCAATCGCACGTACCTCTTATAACAGTTGGAGGACCAGCGCCCCACACGTTTCACTTGTTCTACATTAAGACCCCTGGCTGTAGCTTCAGTGGCAGCCCCTATTCGAAAGGAATGGGTCCCAAATTCGCCCGGGTCCAAGCCCGCTGCGGCAATGGCCATTGCAAGCACCCGCTGAAACTGAAACCTCGTCAGCGGAGTGGCGTCTGCATGCCTCAACAATGTCCCCCCCCATGATGCCACCCTTCGTGCTAGGTAATCTTCTAAGCACTGTACCGGACACATGGATGACTCGGGGTTCCTGCGAATGATCGTGCAGTCCCCTCTCCCATCTTGGTCAGTCTTGGACCTGAGAAAGGAGACAATCATCGCATCACCCCTGATCTGAACATGTTCCCTGCACAAGCCCCCCGTCACATCCTGTTTGTTCCTTGCAACTAGCTCACTAACTCTCATAGCCCCGTGAAATGCCAGCGTAAATGCAGTCCGGAACAAACAGGTCTCGAAAGGGGACGAGCATGTGTTAGGGAGTGTGGCCAGTAACTGGGACAACCTGTCTAAACCTATCGGTCGTCTTACGTCTACTCTGCGACCCTCTAGGCGTTGCCACCCACGCAGCGCTTTCTGTACTGTAAAAGACGCTGTTGGGTCCAGGATGCCATGGGCCCTGGCGACAAAAGAAATGGCGGCACGATGCCTTTGGGCCGTAGCCACCGATTTCCCAGCCCTACGTAAGGACATCAGAAAAAGTACTACCCACTCTTCCTGACCCCAAAGTCCCCCTCTCTCTGCCCCCAAAAAGGCTAAATAGGCCTGGAACGCCCCTTCATATGCCTTCCTTGTCCTGGGTGCTAGACTCTCTCCCACGAGGTGACGAAGTTCGGGGCACCGAGAGACCAGAGAGCTTCGGGGAAGGGTGCCGGCTCCGGGTCCGCTGAAGGAAGGAAACCCGAGAAAGCCTGCATGTGAAAACGAGACAGTGCATCAGCAGCCTGATTCATCACCCCTGGGACATGTTTTGCTCTGAATACCACGTTCAGTTGCATACACAGTAGGACAATTTCTTTGAGCAGCCTCAAAATCAATTTACAATGGGCTGCCTGACTATTGATGCATTCTACCACGGTCATATTGTCGGACCAGAACACGACAGAATGATCTCTGAACCCTTCTGGCCAGGTTCTCAGGGCCACCAGAATGGGAAATAGTTCAAGGAAAGCAATATTACTCGTTAGCCCCTTCTCGTGCCACCATAGGGGCCACCTTTGAGCAGACCACTTTGTGCCGAAGATGGCGCCAAAGCCTATGCTTCCTGCTGAATCTGTCCATAGCCCAAGCTCTTCTGAGGACACGGCTGGCTTGTTCCAGACGACTCGGCCATTGAAGTCCGCCAAAAATGCTAACCAAATCCGCATGTCCTGGCGGACCTCAGCCGATGTAGCGCTGTTGTCCACGAAAGGACAAAAAAGGTACGCAATAGGCGGTAACCGCCGGGACACTACAACTCCCAGAAAGACTTGGGTGCTGGCAAACCGGAAGTGGTTGTGGGAACGGAGATATATGCAATCCCCCAGCGTAGCTCCGTGCTTGTCAATCTTGCCTTCCTGTCAAGAGAGAGAGAGCTTGAGCGCGGACGCTTGCCTTCCCGCTAGGAGGACTTCGGAGAGAGTGGTGCGCGGACGCTTGCCTTCCCGCTAGGAGGACTTCGAAGAGAGTGGTGCGCGGACGCTTGCCTTCCCGCAAGGAGGACGCCGGATCAAGTGGTGCGCGGACGCTTGCCTTCCCGCTCGGAAGACGCCGCATCTTTTTCCTTCTCGAACTTTAGAGGTAGGAACCTGTAGAGCACGGCCGTGCTAGAGATACTGTTTATGTTTGTTTCCCGTAGTCCAGAGGTGGAGCTACAGTCCTTTTGTTATCGTCCTTCGTTTCATACCTCTAGTGACAATAACTAGTAGGTGCCATTCGAAGCCACCCCTATCCTCCCTATCAGGGTACCTGGAGGTAAAGGAACACTTGAGACTCAGTAATACCGAACCGGTACTACATCATCCAGAATCCTTTTCTTTGGGCATCTCCCTTTTTGTTCTTTGTAAGTACGAGTTTCCCTTTGAAGCCTTTTCTAGTCTACGAACTGTAGGCAGGGAACTAATGGTCTGTTCCCTTGTGTTTCCTCAGTAATAGTTGTGACCTGAAGACCTCCTTCCATAGTGACCAGACCACGAGGGGTACTTCGCAACAACATCCTCCTTCGTTGTTTCATCCCTTTTTCCTGGAGTGCCTTCTGTCCTTTGCATGAGCATATTGCAGGGAGAGTGGGCATTATTTGGGAACTGGGATACTAATCTTCAAGCTGTGGTCCCCGCCGGCCAGTCCCTGAAGGTTAGTGGCTTATGGTTTCTCTGCATGGGATATCTGTGGGTTGCTAACCGTTACAGATTGACAAGCCCAAGTAGACAAGCCGAGCCTGGACCATGGAACCAAATACTATGTTAGCCTCGCTGGTAGAAAGCCTTACTGCGCTTCAACACGAGGTACACGCATCGCGTGTAGAAAACCAAGATATGAAGAAAGAAATGAATACCATGAGGAGAGAGGTAGCGGGCATGGTACGGAAAGGGCAGGGATCAGGTTCCTATATCAGAGAAGCAACTCTGCCTCCCCCTGGTCATCCAGTGACTCAACCCCTTCCTCAGGGAGCATCAGGGGGTGGGTTCGCGGTCCCCAATGCCATACCTCAGTCCTCCACCGACTCTACACCCACGGTGCATGTCATACAGAACACGGGCATTCCTCTTGCCCCTCCAGAACGCTTTCATGGGGATCCAAAGAAATTTGAGACCTTCCTCAATCAATGCCGGCTCCACTTTCTGTGCAAGCCTGCGGTGTTTCAGAACGACGCGTCCAAAACATCCTTTATGATGTCCTATATGAGTGGAAACGCGGCTAGTTGGACAATCCCGTTAATGGAGAAGAATGATCCGGTGTTGCATCATTTCCCTGATTTCTGTTCGGCTCTCCGGAGGTTGTTTGACCGCAAGACTCATATGTTGTCCTTGGACAAAGAACTTATCACGTTACGCCAGGGGTCACAGGACCTCTTGACTTATATCACCGCTTTCAATAGACTGGTGGTTGAAACAGACTGGCCCCAGGAGAAACGCACCTCGTTGTTCTATCAAGGACTACGCAGTGAGTTAAAAGACGTCCTATCACAAGTAGTCCAAATGCCTGCCAACTGCGAGGATTTGATAGATCTGACAGTCCAACTCGACCATCGCCTCCTGGAAAGGCGGGGAGACCGGAACCGGAGCGACATGAAGGGATGGTATCCCAAACCAAAACCATCGTCGGAGGAAGGTCCTAAGAATCCGGAGGGGGTTGAGCCGATGCAGATCGGTGGGATCCGAGGTCCTCTGACAACGGAAGAACGGGATCGCAGACGAAGGATGAAGCTTTGTTTGTATTGCGGAAAAGGGGGGCACTTCATACGCGAATGCAGAGCGAGGGCCCAACAACCGGAGAGAAACCCGGGGTCAAGAAAATCCGTTATAATGGGAACCAAGGAGACGTCGGAAAACTAAAAAGTCCGGCCCAGACTGAGGTCGCTGGGTTGGACGTGAGACAGACATCGATCTCCTCTCTCCTTGCCAACACGATGATGCCAGCGGTGGCCCATATAAACATGCCGGTGACATTATTCATAGCAGGAAACAACGTCACTCATGTGGAAGCCCTGCTGGATTCGGGGGCCACAGGGAACTACATTGACCTCGAGTATGCTGCATCCCTTGGAATTGAGTGGGAGAGAAAGAAGGAGCCAGAAAACGTAAAAGCAGTTGACGGCTCTTCCTTGACCTCTGGGCCAGTAACCAAACATACGGTGCCTCTGCGCATGCAGCATGAAGACCACCATGAATTCATACAATTTGACCTGATAGCGGCGCCACAGTTCCGCCTCATCCTCGGCATGCCCTGGCTGACACTCCACGATCCTGATGTAAGCTGGTCAGCACGAACTGTGACGATGAACTCGGCCTACTGCAAGGAACATTGCTGCAAAAGTTTCCAGGAGATAGCCGAAGACGTAGAGACCCCGTGGGCGCATCATTTGGCGGTATCCTGTGCGGAAACCCCGAAAAAGACCAGCTCTTTACCCAGAGAATATGAAAGGTTTCATGTACTCTTTGACAAGAAGCAGGCAACGAGATTACCCCCGCATCGTGAGTACGATTGCTGTATTGATCTTCTACCCGGAGCAGCGATTCCATGCAGTAGAGTCTATGCTCTAGCAGAGAAAGAGAACCAGTATTTGAGAAAATACCTTGATGAAAACATGGCCTCCGGATTCATTCGCCATTCCACTTCCCCTGCTTCCTCCCCTTTATTTTTCATCCCGAAAAAGGATTGTGATGAGTTGAGACCCTGTATCGACTAAAGAGCACTGAATAGTATCACAGTCAAAAACAGATACCCCCTTCCGTTGATATCCGTTCTGATGGATCAAATCAAAGGAGCCCGCTATTTCACCAAGCTGGACCTTCGTGGGGCCTACCACCTGGTGCGCGTAAAACAAGGCGACGAGTGGAAGACCGCATTCCGCACCAAGTTTGGGCTCTTTGAGTATAGGGTAATGCCCTTTGGTCTATGCAACGCCCCTGCCGCCTTCCAATATTTCATGGATGAGGTGCTAAGGGGATTGTTAGATACCATATGCATGGTATACATCGATGATATACTCATCTATTCGGAGACCATGCAAGACCATGTACAACATGTCACCGAAGTACTAGAACGCCTGCAACAAAACGAATTGTACGCCAAACTTGAAAAGTGTCTCTTTCATGTCCCCGAGGTGTCCTTTCTGGGCTACGTGATCAACGCTAACGGATTCCAGATGGAAACTGGAAAGGTCGAGGCCATCAAGAACTGGGCTACGCCACGGAGCGTCAAATCAGTGCAGAGTTTCCTGGGCTTTGCAAATTATTACAGGAGATTTATAAAAGATTTTTCCAGGATTATTCATCCCATCTCCTGTCTGCTGCGAAAAAATGTGCCATTTGTGTGGGGGGGAGAAGCAGATCTCTCCTTTCGCACCCTCAAGGAGCGCTTCACGCAAGCCCCCATTTTGCGCCATCCAGATGCCCAACTGCCATTCATATTGGAAACAGATGCATCCCAGTTCGCTCTGGGAGGGGTCTTGTCCCAAAGACACCCGACAACTGGACAAATACATCCCGTCGCCTATTACTCAAAGAAACTGAGCCCAAGCGAGATCAATTATTCCATCACGGATAAAGAATTGCTCGCCATCAAAAGGGGCTGCGAAGAATGGAGACACTACTTGTGGGGGGCCCGGCATACCTTTGAAATATACACGGATCACAGGAACCTTCTGTTCTTGAAAACGGCGAAAGCCCTCACACCAAGACAACTCCGATGGACTCTCTTTTTTTCGGATTACGACTTCGTGATCAAGTATCGCCCCGGTCCACAAAATGGGAAGGCCGATGCCCTTTCCAGGAACCAGGATATCACAGACTCCGACACCATGGAACACAGTGAACCTCCTTCTATTCTGTCTGAGGGTGCCTTTCCCGAAAGCACCATTGCCTTGCTCACGTCCACTGATTTCCTCGAGGACATTAGAGTGTCGTTGACGGACATCGATATCCCAACATGGCTCCAAGAAGAACCCCTAGGGCGCACACAAAACAACGACCTTTTGTATCATCACCATGCCTTGTATGTCCCGGACCCTGGCCTACAGATGCAGGTACTTACGTGGGCTCACGACTCTGTGCTGGGAGGACATTGGGGTGTCTATAAGACTATTGCCACCATAGAGCGGTCTTTCTGGTGGCCCAACCTCAGGAACGACGTAAAGAAATACGTCCGGAATTGTTCGGTGTGCGCACAAAGCAAGGCGATACATAACCGACCCGTTGGGTTGCTCCGCCCGATTCCCATTCCTCCCAAACCGTGGCACACTGTATCAATGGACTTCATAGTTGAAATGCCGTTGTGTCAAGGAAAGACTACAATCCTGGTCCTTGTTGACCATCTGACCAAAATGGGCCATTTTGTACCTTTGGAGAGAATACCCACCTCCGCAGAACTGGCACTCGTGATCCTGCAACATCTCGTGAGAGCCCATGGTGTCCCATCCGTTTTCATTACAGATCGGGGGTCGCAGTTTACATCCCGTTTCTGGAAGGCCCTATGCAAAACACTAACCATCGATGCCAGGCTCTCAACGAGTTACCACCCTCAAACAGACGGAAAAACGGAACGCCTCAACCAGACCATAGAGCAGTATTTGCGATGTTTTTCCCTACAAAACACTGTCGACTGGGTCACCCTCCTGTGGATGGCAGAGTTCACCTACAATAACACCGAACACTCCACTCTGGGCTGCTCCCCTTTCTTTTGTCTTTTGGGTTATCACCCGAACATTCTTCCTTTTGAATGGCCTGTAGCATCACAGCTGCCGAGCATCCAAGAACACCATGCTCATCTGCATGCGGTCCAAATCGACGCCATTCATCATCTGGCAGCTGCCCAAGCAAAGCAGAAAAGACATGCGGACACGAAACGCAGTCCTGAGCCAGAGTACGAGGTGGGGGACAAGGTATGGCTTTCCACGAGATATCTCCATCTCCGGGGTATCAACAAACTAAAACCCAAGTACATAGGACCTTACAGTATCGAGGAAGTGATAAACCCTGTGGCCATGAGATTGTCCATTCCTCGCACCTGGCATATCCACCCCGTGTTTCATGTGTCCCTTCTCCAGCCCTGCCCCGTTGAGACTAGACTACCCGTTCAACCCCCTCCTGTGCTAGTGGATGGGTTGGAGGAATATGAGGTGCAGGAACTGTTAGACTCAAGGTTGTACCGGGGTAGGGTTCAGTATCTAGTACATTGGAAAGGGTTTGGGGTCGAGGAACGCACTTGGGAACCCAAACAAAACCTCCATTGTCCCGAGTTGGTGGTTCGCTTCCACGAGGAGCATCCGGGGAAGCCGGGTCGACCGCCGAGTCGGCAGTCCTTGAGAGGGGGCTCTGTAGCGCTGTTGTCCACGAAAGGACAAAAAAGGTACGCAATAGGCGGTAACCGCCGGGACACTACAACTCCCAGAAAGACTTGGGTGCTGGCAAACCGGAAGTGGTTGTGGGAACGGAGATATATGCAATCCCCCAGCGTAGCTCCGTGCTTGTCAATCTTGCCTTCCTGTCAAGAGAGAGAGAGCTTGAGCGCGGACGCTTGCCTTCCCGCTAGGAGGACTTCGGAGAGAGTGGTGCGCGGACGCTTGCCTTCCCGCTAGGAGGACTTCGAAGAGAGTGGTGCGCGGACGCTTGCCTTCCCGCAAGGAGGACGCCGGATCAAGTGGTGCGCGGACGCTTGCCTTCCCGCTCGGAAGACGCCGCATCTTTTTCCTTCTCGAACTTTAGAGGTAGGAACCTGTAGAGCACGGCCGTGCTAGAGATACTGTTTATGTTTGTTTCCCGTAGTCCAGAGGTGGAGCTACAGTCCTTTTGTTATCGTCCTTCGTTTCATACCTCTAGTGACAATAACTAGTAGGTGCCATTCGAAGCCACCCCTATCCTCCCTATCAGGGTACCTGGAGGTAAAGGAACACTTGAGACTCAGTAATACCGAACCGGTACTACATCATCCAGAATCCTTTTCTTTGGGCATCTCCCTTTTTGTTCTTTGTAAGTACGAGTTTCCCTTTGAAGCCTTTTCTAGTCTACGAACTGTAGGCAGGGAACTAATGGTCTGTTCCCTTGTGTTTCCTCAGTAATAGTTGTGACCTGAAGACCTCCTTCCATAGTGACCAGACCACGAGGGGTACTTCGCAACAACATCCTCCTTCGTTGTTTCATCCCTTTTTCCTGGAGTGCCTTCTGTCCTTTGCATGAGCATATTGCAGGGAGAGTGGGCATTATTTGGGAACTGGGATACTAATCTTCAAGCTGTGGTCCCCGCCGGCCAGTCCCTGAAGGTTAGTGGCTTATGGTTTCTCTGCATGGGATATCTGTGGGTTGCTAACCGCTACAGCCGATAACCTCGTGCGATGATGACCCTCCTTTAGGCCAACCATCGCTTGGGCAATTGAGCGGGAAAAAGGGCGAGCCATTGGGATCACCCTCAAGGCAAAGTTTCAACTTTCCCACTAATTGTTGCAACTGATGCAGTGTAACCTTAGATGCATTCAAACATACTTGGAGGGCTGCCCTGAATTTTAACACTTTGCTAGCTGGTAAACGGAAACACCCCTCCCTTGAGTCCAACTCGATCCCCAAAAACTCGAGGCAAGTCGTGGGACCCATAGTTTTACCCGGTGCCAATGGCACGCCAAAATGACCCATCAACACACAGAATTCAGCTAAGGCCTGAGCACATTCGGGATTTCCGGCGGGACCGAGGAACAAAAAGTCGTCAAGGTAGTGCATTACATTTCGGAAACCCGTTTTCTTAGTGAACACCCATTGCAGGAAAGTACTGAATTGCTCAAAATAAGCACATGATATAGAGCATCCCATTGGCATACACCTATCCATGTAAAATGACCCCTGGAACCCGAATCCCAAAAGACGCTGATCGTCTGGGTGTACCGGGAGCAACCGGAACGCTGACTCGATATCTGATTTCGCCATCAACGTCCCGGGCCCCAGGCGATTCAAGATGGCTACTGCCTCATCAAACGATGCGTATCGCACCGAACAAACTTCTGGATCAATTGCGTCGTTCACCGAAAGGCCGTGTGGAGCAGACAAATTATGGATCAAACGAAACTCACCTGGGTCCTTCTTGGGGACCACCCCTAACGGAGAACAAACAAAATCCGGTCCCGGGAGTACACTAAACGGGCCAGCGACCCGTCCCCGGCTAACCTCTTTCTGAATTTTTTCTTGCACCACAGATGTATGTTGTAAAACAGAAAGTTGATTTTTGCAAATCCCTACACCCTGAAAGTCCCCCACCGGGATGCGGAAACCATGTGAAAAACCGTTCCGCAGCACCCCAGCAGAAGTACGATCCGGGTATTCACTGAGCCAGGGAATCATTGCCAAGGTATCAATCGGGGTTGGTAAAGGCGCCCCTCGGACTAGTTTAGACCTGTTTGGCGCCTCCCTTACCCCCATTCTCACCCGTTCTGGCTCTACACGATGACTCAGGATGGGACGACCCACACGTACTACACTCATGTTTGAATTTACATGATCCCGGAGGTCTGGTACACTTCCCTTTGTTGAAATTAAAGCAGAAACCCTTCCTCCCTGTATTGCCTGCGGGCCTCGACTGATCGTCGGTGCTCGTACTTGGTCGAAAGGGCGTCCCCACATTTTGGCGGGAGTAATCTACAACATTGCTCCCAACCAATGGCATTTTTAACATTCCTGATTCTTTCATTTTATCCCATGTTACAGAATCGTAACAATCCCAAGTCAAACCCTTGTTATGTTCTTTTTCTTTCCTGAACAGATTGTCATAACAAAACCAATGGTTACCTTGATACGCTGTCGAGTAACCCATAATTCGTGATTGATAAATGGGAAATTCAGAAAGCAACTCGGGCCTACGTTCCCCCAAAATCGATGTAAAAATACCCCACGCATTGCCCCAGTTGCCAATATTCTCATTTACCTTAAAGGCGGCCATTTTTGCGCGCCAAACACTCGGATGCATTAAGTCCTTCTGACTTTTAACATGCTCCACCTCATAATGATCAACAAGCAAGGAGAAAATATTCACGTACTCCCCAGCCCAGATCTTTTCTTTTATAGCTAAAGGCACATGTTGTCCCAATCTCTCTCTACGAGAGGGTGCTGACTCGTCCCTTGCAATCGGCAATGGCCGCTTACCTGCACCGGACGCAGCTTCGGCCGCTTGCGGCTTGTCTATTCCCGCCAACGGCGCAGTCACTTTAGCTGCATCTCTCTTCTCACGAAGCCCTTTTATCAGCGCCTGTGCCTCGGCAGCAGTGGCGCCATCACTACTATCCCCCAACCAAGCTGCTAGCTGTGCTGCCAGCTCGGGGGGCATGTCTTCTTTGGATGTCGGGGTGACGACAACGGGGATTGGATTCCCCTCCATTGGTCCTGGGGTCGGCGCCTCGAGCGGTACAGAGGGGACCGGGACGTCTCCACCGGCTGGAACCCTTCTCGGCCTCTTAGGTCTCCCTCCAGCCGGCGCAGGGCCCGAACCCTCCTCCCCGTCCCGTTTCGCCAACCGTTTCTTTATGTCGGACACCTCTTTGCAAAGAGCCCGCACCATCTGGTCGGTCGTCATTCTCTTTGCGACTTTCTTTGGCATTTCTCCGACGAAGTATCTAGAAGACAAAGAAAAGGATCAAAACGCTCAAAATTGGCTCTTCGTTCTGTCCCGAGCTCACGGGTAGCGAGGAGGTGCAGCTTCGGAGCACAAGAACAAGAGGACGTCTTCTGGTCTTGCGTCTCTTTTTATCCGTCTTCAGGGCGGGCGAGAACCCGCCCCTGCCTGCCCCTAGGGCGGGGGCTGGCTACGTCGGTGTCTAGGCCAGCCCACTCTAGGGCGGGAAAAGGCGCGCCCCGGCTACGCCGCTTCGGGCATACCAGCCGAGACGCGCCTCCCGCCCAAAAATGGCTTCCCGGGGGGATCGAGGCACTCCGCCATACGTTCGGGGGGACCGAGTGGTCGCCCCTTTCCATTCTCTTGATTTCTCCAGAAAATCGATTGCTAATGTGCAATAATCAGGCACACTACCGGGACTATTTTAGAATACCTGAGAAATCAGTAACTTTCTAAAACATGCATGAACTTCTCTTTTGAAATGCCATCAAATAGCTTAAACTAAAAACCTAAGCAGAACTCTGCTTAAGAAACTCCAGTTTGGTGTGTCCTGTCAATCTTAGTTGTCGCCAGGGCGGTAAATTCCATACCGCCTGCGGAATTTGTGGAATTTGTGTAATTTTGCGTTCCGCGGAGATCGGGGAATTGCACAAAATTCTGCATTCCCCGACATTGCGAAATTTTTGGCTTGTTCGTGTTCTCAAATTGTGTGTTTGCAAGATATTTCCCCCCAAGCACGCAAACAGCAATTGTGAACAGCAAAAAAGCATCGCGAACAAGCAATTCAGCATGTTCGCAGAATTTCTGCATGTCCGCAGAGATTTTTTACTGTTTTGCGGAAATTTGCTTAATGCGATTACGCGAATTCCGCCCACCCCTAATTAGTTGTACAGAATTTTAACTGTGAATGTTCTTGAGGATAGATTTCAAAAATTGAAAACCTCAAAGCAGGAGACACTTAGCACCTATTTTATCTCTTATTTTGAGAAGGTGATATGGCATTGTCTCTGCTTCCTGAAGTTGGATTACCCTCAGCAGTTACAGGTATATAGGCAGCTAACACTGGCATTTAAAAACATTTTAATTTTGTTATTACTATTAATAATGGTACATCTATCAAAATATCCATAGTTTACATAGAAGATGCTCACCTGTGTATTCCGATAATACACTGTCCTTTCCAAGTACACCATTTCCACCCACAGCAGAGACTTTGAAGGTGTACAGGTTGCCAGGTATTAAATTTGTGATGGAGACATTTTCATACATTGTTGTTACATTTGATTCTGGATTTCCTAAAACTTGCACTAAATAGGAGCTTTTGTTGCCAGTCGGTGGTAGCCAGCTCAAAGAAATAGAATCAATGGTGAAGTATGTCAAACTTAGATTGTTGGTTACATTGGGTACTGAAATAGAAAAATAGAACGTGAAGTATCACTCAGAGAAACTTTTACATATTTGTCAGAAATATTTTTTACACCAGATAAATTACAGAAAAACTTGTAGAAGTCACCTATCAATGGGAAGAATTGCCATGATAGATCTCTAATAGGGTGAAATAGTTTGTAACACTTCTGGCGCATTGATTTTGTATTAAAAAATTGAGACTTGTACTAAAGAATCTAAATTCCCGGAAGAGCATAGAAATGTTTCCAATGACATCTCTTCAGTTATGATAACTTATTCAAAACCCCCAAATGTGAGCAACTGTAACTTAGTCTCATTAATTCTAGAAAATGTTTCCCAAAATGTATAACTGATTCTGAATTTAGGTACAGATGTAATTTATACATGCCAGACATTTAGCCTGCCTAGCCAAATAGCTCTTAATCAGAAATGATCTAATGTTGTTAAATCAAATGAGTACATATATATTGTTATTTCATGTATGATGTAATATTTCGATGAGATGGAATTTTTCAAATCAGTGAGTGCAGATTGTTTCTAATGCTCTAGTTATTTTTTGAATGTCTATTCTACTAAATCCCTTTATAGCTTGCAGTTTATCCACTTTATATGGCCTTCTATTTGTTCAAATGAACTTTTAGAATAATGAGTTAATGATTATATCCATTTTAACTAGTTTACATATACTTTGATTTTGGTATCGGAGTGGGAATTATTTGATTTCAGATATTTCTGATCACTTGCTCTGAAAATACCTTTTGCTAGTCTTTAAAAAAAATTACAACTCTGTTACTTTATAGCGGATTAACTAGTATTAATGTTTTTCTCATAAATTGGAATTATATGATTCTTCCTTTTTACTGATTTCGCAGGACAGCATGCAAAAACTCTTTTCATTCAACAGGAAGGGACAACGTACTATAGATAAGGTATTACGAATATATTTAAAATACATAGTTATATTTTAATAATATTCCCACAGAAATCCTTTGTCTTATGTCATAATTAGAAGAATACATGGTATTTGCAGCAGTACCCCAGGTTTATATTTACACATAAAAATGGAACCAGTAAACTGTTTTGTTCATTAAATGTAAATGTGCACTAAACCAATCTTATTTGGATTTAATTCAAATAACCACATATATGGTGATTCAAAGTGCAACCATGACTTTGTGTTCAGCAATTTTACAGCTAAATAGGTATTCTCACGAAAAGTATAATAACAAAATCAGTTTAGAACTTTCCTGCTGAGAAAACCAGCTTACCAAAAATAAATCTTTCTATTTCAACACAGTCAGCAGAAATAATAATTTGAAAGCAAAAACTCCAAAAGTGATGAGGGAACCATTTCAGTAAAGGGGCTTGCAGATGTGGATTACCTGACTGAGTTTAAATATACCCTGCATGGAAGGTGTGTATGCATTTATGTGTTTGAAATTGAACAATATATTCCTACTTTCAGTCATGTGTGGTCATTCACTTAGATCAATAGATTCACCTGTTGAGAAAGCATGAAAATGCACTCCTGACATGATTGTGATCACATTAGTTTCCAGGAAAGAAGCTTAAATAACATATCTTTCTGTATAATTCAATGATGCCAAAAATGTATAAAAACATAGAAGATAGCTTTTAATTGAGCTTTTCCTCACATATCTTCATGTAAAACTTTGAATATAGGAAATAATATTCGTGGTTAAACATTATTCTCTTGATTTCTCCAGAAATTCGATTGCTAATGTGCAATAATCAGGCACACTACAGGGACTATTTTAGAATACCTGAGAAATCAGTAACTTTCTAAAACATGCATGAACTTCTCTTTTGAAATGCCATCAAATAGCTTAAACTAAAAACCTAAGCAGAACTCTGCTTAAGAAACTCCAGTTTGGTGTGTCCTGTCAATCTTAGTTGTAGGCCGGGGCGGTAAATTCCATACTGTCTGCGGAATTTGTGTAATTTGTGTAATTTTGCGTTCCGCGGAGATCGCGGAATTGCACAAAATTCTGCGTTCCCCGACATTGCGAAATTATTGGCTTGTTCGCGTTCTCAAAATGTGTGTTTGCGAGATATTTCCCCCCGAGCACGCAAACAGCAATTGCGAACAGCAAAAAAGCATTGCGAACAAGCAATTCAGCATGTTCGCAGAATTTCTGCATGTCCACAGAGGTTTCTTACTGTTTTGCGGAGATTTGCTTAACGCGATTACGCGAATTCCGCCCAGCCCTAATTAGTTGTACAGAATTTTAACTGTGAATGTTCTTGAGGATAGATTTAAAAAATTGAAAACCTCAAAGCAGGAGACACTTAGCACCTATTTTATCTCTTATTTTGAGAAGGTGATATGGCATTGTCTCTGCTTCCTGAAGTTGGATTACCCTCAGCAGTTACAGGTATATAGGCAGCTAACACTGGCATTTAAAAACATTTTCATTTTGTTATTACTATTAATAATGGTACATCTATCAAAATATCCATAGTTTACATAGAAGATGCTCACCTGTGTATTCCGATAATACACCGTCTTTTCCAAGTACACCATTTCCACCCACAGCAGAGACTTTGAAGGTGTACAGGTTGCCAGGTATTAAATTTGTGATGGAGACATTTTCATACATTGTTGTTACATTTGATTCTGGATTTCCTAAAACTTGCACTAAATAGGAGCTTTTGTTGCCAGTCGGTGGTAGCCAGCTCAAAGAAATTGTATCAATGGTGATGTATGTCAAACTTAGAATGTTGGTTACATTGGGTACTGAAATAGAAAAATAGAACGTGAAGTATCACTCAGAGAAACTTTTACATATTTGTCAGAAATATTTTTTACACCAGATAAATTACAGAAAAACACGTAGAAGTTACCTATCATTGGGAAGAATTGCCATGATAGATTTCTAATAGGGTGAAATAGTTTGTAACACTTCTGGTGCATTGATTTTGTATTAAAAATTGAGACTTGTACTAAAGAATCTAAATTCCCAGAAAAGCATAGAAATGTTTCCAATGACATCTCTTCAGTTATGATAACTTATTCAAAACCCCCAAATGTGAGCAACTGTAACTTAGTCTTATTAATTCTAGAAAATGCTTCCCAAAATGTATAACTGATTCTGAATTTAGGTACAGATGTAATTTATACATGCCAGACATTTAGCCTGCCTACCCAAATAGCTCTTAATCAGAAATGATCTAATGTTGTTAAATCAAATGAGTACATATACATTGTTATTTCATGTATGATGTAATATTTCGATGAGATGGAATTTTTCAAATCAGTGAGTGCAGATTGTTTCTAATGCTCTAGTTATTTTTTGAATGTCTATTCACTAAATCCCTTTATAGCTTGCAGTTTATCCACTTTATATGGCCTTCTATTTGTTCAAATGAACTTTTAGAATAATGAGTTAATGATTATATCCATTTTAACTAGTTTACATATACTTTGATTTTGGTATCGGAGTGGGAATTATTTGATTTCAGATATTTCTGATCACTTGCTCTGAAAATACCTTTTGCTAGTCTTTAAAAAAAATTACAACTCTGTTACTTTATAGCGGATTAACTAGTATTGATGTTTTTCTCATAAATTGGAATTATATGATTCTTCCTTTTTACTGATTTCGCAGAAGACAGCATGCAAAAACTCTTTTCATTCAACAGGAAGGGACAACATACTATAGATAAGGTATTACGAATATATTTAAAATACATAGTTATATTTTAATAATATTCCCACAGAAATCCTTTGTCTTATGTCATAATTAGAAGAATACTTGGTATTTGCAGCAGTACCCCAGGTTTATATTTACACATAAAAATGGAACCAGTAAACTGTTTTGTTCATTAAATGTAAATGTGCACTAAACCAATCTTATTTGGATTTAAATTCAAATAACCGCATATATGGTGATTCAAAGTGCAACCATGACTTTGTGTTCAGCAATTTTACAGCTAAATAGGTATTCTCACGAAAAGTATAATAACAAAATCCGTTTAGAACTTTCCTGCTGAGAAAACCAGCTTACCAAAAATAAATCTTTCTATTTCAACACAGTCAGCAGAAATAATAATTTGAAAGCAAAAACTCCAAAAGTGATGAGGGAACCATTTCAGTAAAGGGGCTTGCAGATGTGGATTACCTGACTGAGTTTAAATATACTAGCATGGAAGGTGTGTATGCATTTATGTGTTTGAAATTGAACAATATATTCCTACTTTCAGTCATGTGTGGTCATTCACTTAGATCAATAGATTCACCTGTTGAGAAAGCATGAAAATGCACTCCTGACATGATTGTGATCACATTAGTTTCCAGGAAAGAAGCTTAAATAACATATCTTTCTGTATAATTTAATGATGCCAGAAATGTATAAAAACATAGAAGATAGCTTTAAATTGAGCTTTTCCTCACATATCTTCATGTAAAACTTTGAATATAGGAAATAATATTCGTGGTTAAACATTATTCTCTTGATTTCTCCAGAAACTCGATTGCTAATGTGCAATAATCAGGCACACTACAGGGACTATTTTAGAATACCTGAGAAATCAGTAACTTTCTAAAACATGCATGAACTTCTCTTTTGAAATGCCATCAAATAGCTTAAACTAAAAACCTAAGCAGAACTCTGCTTAAGAAACTCCAGTTTGGTGTGTCCTGTCAATCTTAGTTGTAGGCCGGGGCGGTAAATTCCATACTGTCTGCGGAATTTGTGTAATTTGTGTAATTTTGCGTTCCGCGGAGATCGCGGAATTGCACAAAATTCAGCGTTCCCCGACATTGCGAAATTATTGGCTTGTTCGCGTTCTCAAAATGTGTGTTTGCGAGATATTTCCCCCCGAGCACGCAAACAGCAATTGCGAACAGCAAAAAAGCATTGCGAACAAGCAATTCAGCATGTTCGCAGAATTTCTGCATGTCCACAGAGATTTCTTACTGTTTTGCGGAGATTTGCTTAACGCGATTACGCGAATTCCGCCCAGCCCTAATTAGTTGTACAGAATTTTAACTGTGAATGTTCTTGAGGATAGATTTCAAAAATTGAAAACCTCAAAGCAGGAGACACTTAGCACCTATTTTATCTCTTATTTTGAGAAGGTGATATGGCATTGTCTCTGCTTCCTGAAGTTGGATTACCCTCAGCAGTTACAGGTATATAGGCAGCTAACACTGGCATTTAAAAACATTTTCATTTTGTTATTACTATTAATAATGGTACATCTATCAAAATATCCATAGTTTACATAGAAGATGCTCACCTGTGTATTCCGATAATACACCGTCTTTTCCAAGTACACCATTTCCACCCACAGCAGAGACTTTGAAGGTGTACAGGTTGCCAGGTAATAAATTTGTGATGGAGACATTTTCATACATTGTTGTTACATTTGATTCTGGATTTCCTAAAACTTGCACTAAATAGGAGCTTTTGTTGCCAGTCGGTGGTAGCCAGCTCAAAGAAATTGTATCAATGGTGATGTATGTCAAACTTAGATTGTTGGTTACAATGGGTACTGAAATAGAAAAATAGAACGTGAAGTATCACTCAGAGAAACTTTTACATATTTGTCAGAAATATTTTTTACACCAGATAAATTACAGAAAAACATGTAGAAGTTACCTATCATTGGGAAGAATTGCCATGATAGATTTCTAATAGGGTGAAATAGTTTGTAACACTTCTGGCGCATTGATTTTGTATTAAAAATTGAGACTTGTACTAAAGAATCTAAATTCCCAGAAAAGCATAGAAATGTTTCCAATGACATCTCTTCAGTTATGATAGCTTATTCAAAACCCCAAAATGTGAGCAACTGTAACTTAGTCTAATTAATTCTAGAAAATGTTTCCCAAAATGTATAACTGATTCTGAATTTAGGTACAGATGTAATTTATACATGCCAGACATTTAGCCTGCCTAGCCAAATATCTCTTAATCAGAAAAGATCTAATGTTGTTAAATCAAATGAGTACATATACATTGTTATTTCATGTATGATGTAATATTTCGATGAGATGGAATTTTTCAAATCAGTGAGTGCAGATTGTTTCTAATGCTCTAGTATTTTTTGAATGTCTATTCACTTAATCCCTTTATAGCTTGCAGTTTATCCAATTTATATGGCCTTCTATTTGTTCAAATAAACTTTTAGAATAATGAGTTAATGATTATATCCATTTTAACTAGTTTACATATACTTTGATTTTGGTATCGGAGTGGGAATTATTTGATTTCAGATATTTCTGATCACTTGCTCTGAAAATACCTTTTGCTAGTCTTTAAAAAAAATTACAACTGTGTTACTTTATAGTGGATTAACTAGTATTGATGTTTTTCTCATAAATTGGAATTATATGATTCTTCCTTTTTACTGATTTCGCAGGACAGCATGCAAAAACTCTTTTCATTCAACAGGAAGGGACAACATACTATAGATAAGGTATTACGAATATATTTAAAATACATAGTTATATTTTAATAATATTACCACAGAAATCCTTTGTCTTATGTCATAATTAGAAGAATACATGGTATTTGCAGCAGTACCCCAGGTTTATATTTACACATAAAAATGGAACCAGTAAACTGTTTTGTTCATTAAATGTAAATGTGCACTAAACCAATCTTATTTGGATTTAAATTCAAATAACCACATATATGGTGATTCAAAGTGCAACCATGACTTTGTGTTCAGCAATTTTACAGCAAATTAGGTATTCTCATGAAAAGTATAATAACAAAATCAGTTTAGAACTTTCCTGCTGAGAAAACCAGCTTACCAAAAATAAATCTTTCTATTTCAACACAGTCAGCAGAAATAATAATTTGAAAGCAAAAACTCCAAAAGTGATGAGGGAACCATTTCAGTAAAGGGGCTTGCAGATGTGGATTACCTGACTGAGTTTAAATATACTAGCATGGAAGGTGTGTATGCATTTATGTATTTGAAATTGAACAATATATTCCTACTTTCAGTCATGTGTGGTCATTCACTTAGATCAATAGATTCACCTGTTGAGAAAGCATGAAAATGCACTCCTGACATGATTGTGATCACATTAGTTTCCAGGAAAGAAGCTTAAATAACATATCTTTCTGTATAATTCAATGATGCCAAAAATGTATAAAAACATAGAAGATAGCTTTTAATTGAGCTTTTCCTCACATATCTTCATGTAAAACTTTGAATATAGGAAATAATATTCGTGGTTAAACATTATTCTCTTGATTTCTCCAGAAACTCGATTGCTAATGTGCAATAATCAGGCACACTACAGGGACTATTTTAGAATACCTGAGAAATCAGTAACTTTCTAAAACATGCATGAACTTCTCTTTTGAAATGCCATCAAATAGCTTAAACTGAAAACCTAAGCAGAACTCTGCTTAAGAAACTCCAGTTTGGTGTGTCCTGTCAATCTTAGTTGTAGGCCGGGGCGGTAAATTCCATACCGTCTGCGGAATTTGTGGAATTTTTGTAATTTTGCGTTCCGCGGAGATCGCGGAATTGCACAAAATTCTGGGTTCCCCGACATTGCGAAATTATTGGCTTGTTCGCGTTCTCAAAATATGTGTTTGTGAGATATTTCCCCCCGAGCACGCAAACAACAATTGCGAACAGCAAAAAAGCATTGCGAACAAGCAATTCCGCATGTTCGCAGAATTTCTGCATGTCCGCAGAGATTTTTTACTGTTTTGCGGAGATTTGCTTAACGCGATTCCGCGAATTCCGCCCACCCCTAATTAGTTGTACAGGATTTTAACTGTGAATGTTCTTGAGGATAGATTTCAAAAATTGAAAACCTCAAAGCAGGAGACACTTAGCACCTATTTTATCTCTTATTTTGAGAAGGTGATATGGCATTGTCTCTGCTTCCTGAAGTTGGATTACCCTCAGCAGTTACAGGTATATTGGCAGCTAACACTGGCATTTAAAAACATTTTAATTTTGTGATTACTATTAATAATGGTACATCTATCAAAATATCCATAGTTTACATAGAAGATGCTCACCTGTGTATTCCGATAATACACTGTCTTTTCCAAGTACACCATTTCCACCCACAGCAGAGACTTTGAAGGTGTACAGGTTGCCAGGTATTAAATTTGTGATGGAGACATTTTCATACATTGTTGTTACATTTGATTCTGGATTTCCTAAAACTTGCACTAAATAGGAGCTTTTGTTGCCAGTCGGTGGTAGCCAGCTCAAAGAAATTGTATCAATGGTGATGTATGTCAAACTTAGATTGTTGGTTACATTGGGTACTGAAATAGAAAAATAGAACGTGAAGTATCACTCAGAGAAACTTTTACATATTTGTCAGAAATATTTTTTACACCAGATAAATTACAGAAAAACATGTAGAAGTTACCTATCATTGGGAAGAATTGCCATGATAGATCTCTAATAGGGTGAAATAGTTTGTAACACTTCTGGCGCATTGATTTTGTATTAAAAAATTGAGACTTGTACTAAAGAATCTAAATTCCCAGAAAAGCATAGAAATGTTTCCAATGACATCTCTTCAGTTATGATAAATTATTCAAAACCCCCAAATGTGAGCAACTGTAACTTAGTCTCATTAATTCTAGAAAATGTTTCCCAAAATGTATAACTGATTCTGAATTTAGGTACAGATGTAATTTATTCATGCCAGACATTTAGCTTGCCTAGCCAAATAGCTCTTAATCAGAAAAGATCTAATGTTGTTAAATCAAATGAGTACATATACATTGTTATTTCATGTATGATGTAATATTTCGATGAGATGGAATTTTTCAAATCAGTGAGTGCAGATTGTTTCTAATGCTCTAGTTATTTTTTGAATGTCTATTCACTAAATCCCTTTATAGCTTGCAGTTTATCCACTTTATATGGCCTTCTATTTGTTCAAATGAACTTTTAGAATAATGAGTTAATGATTATATCCATTTTAACTAGTTTACATATACTTTGATTTTGGTATCGGAGTGGGAATTATTTGATTTCAGATATTTCTGATCACTTGCTCTGAAAATACCTTTTGCTAGTCTTTAAAAAAAATTACAACTCTGTTCCTTTATAGCGGATTAACTAGTATTGATGTTTTTCTCATAAATTGGAATTATATGATTCTTCCTTTTTACTGATTTCGCAGGACAGCATGCAAAAACTCTTTTCATTCAACAGGAAGGGACAACATACTATAGATAAGGTATTACGAATATATTTAAAATACATAGTTATATTTTAATAATATTCCCACAGAAATCCTTTGTCTTATGTCATAATTAAAGAATACATGGTATTTGCAGCAGTACCCCAGGTTTATATCTATACTACTATTATAAAGCGAGAACTGGGAACCTTTGAGGCGGGTAAACTCCAGAAGTATACCATCAATCACAACACCCAATACAGCGTTGGAAAAGGGAGGTCCAGGAAACGGACATAGGCTATACATTTGTCCAACATATACATTACGAAGGGCAAACAACATTTCAGAAAAAGTAGTTCCTGGTGGGCGTTGTTCTCAATGTGGGCGGTAACATTGGCAGAGGGGCATGTCCCATTCACTCGGTTTCAAGCACTCAAGCACACACACAACAACAGATTCTGATAGCACACACACAAAACACAGCAACCAACAGATTCTGCAAACACACACAAGCACACACACAACATAGCAACTTCAGCAAAAACACTGTTTAATGCACGTCCACTTCAGGACATAAACATCGTTTTTAAAATAGCAATTTCGAAATGATCTTTTTAAAATATGTGCAAAATCGAAAATTCTGAATGATTGTTTTAAAAATATGTGCAAAATCACAAAATCGCCATGTGCAATAGGCTTATTACTCACTGACTGCAGTATTTCAAGGCAACAAAAACAAAGGGGCTCGGCCTCAGCAAGGTTCTGAGGCAAAGGGCGCGGCTTCAGGTCGAAAAGCCAATCAAGGTTGGGCAAGCCACACAAGCATCCAATCGCACAACACTCTTGGCTGTGACACCCACAAAACAACCTTGCACAACCAGCCAATCGCGCCACTGCGCCTTCCAGCAAACAACCAATCGCCCCACACACATTACACAAATAACCAATCACACAAGCAATCACACAGTAGCACATTCATTGGAAAGACAATTCATAAAAACCTTCAGCATTGGTCCAACACCCACGTGATTCCTACGAGCATTATTGCTGTCGGAGCCACTAACGAGGGAAACTCAGCAATACACATTGACACAAGCCACGGAAAAAATAGCATTTACGCTCTTTAAAAAACAATTCCAGAGTCGGGCACTGGTATTCAAAGGGGATACACAGGGGGCAGCCGGGGAAATATTCACGAGAACAAGCCTCTTTCACATTCAAAAACGAGGCATCATGTTTGCTCTGTAAACGCGGGCAGCCAGGGAAATAATCAGGGAGAACAAGCCTCAATAGCATTACACAAGGAGGCATGATGCACAGAAATTAATTGTCGAACGTTCTTGCAGGGAAAAGCAAAAACACAAGTTTAAAGCAGTCCCCGGACACAGCGCTCACAAGACACAGTCAGAGCATTATTGCTGTGAGGCTGTGTGGACTTACAGGTTGAGAGAGGGCACAGAACGAGCCACAATAAAGCTGTTGCAAGGCCCTGGAAAGGGGGCAGCCAGGGCCTCATTGAGGAAGCTTTACACAGTGAATGGATGCTAATTGAAAAATAAACTAAAAAATACAAATTACAACAGGGCGACATGCTTGCAGAGGAAAACAAATAGCCCTGCTCTGTCCCCTCGCTGGAATTAGCCAAAATACAGCAACACATTTAAAATATCTACAACACATCACAGGTTCAACAAGGGGGCAGGCACTCAACCAAAAACATGAACATTTAAATAACACTCATTTAACTTCACATTACAGCCACACTACATTACACATTAAGACAGGGGAAAAACAGGAAAACAAAAACAGGAGGAGTTCAATAAGCCTCATTTACATTCAGAAAAGAGGCATGATGTATATTAATTGACGCAGATTACAGCTACTTGATGGTTGGGGGCTGGCAGAGAAACTAAAAAAGGAAGATTTACATAGCACTCCTTACACTTCTAATTAAAAATACCACTACATTACATGTTGCCACAGGGAGTGGACAAAAACACAAAAAACAGGAGGATTTAAATAAGCCGCATTTACATTACAAAAAGAGGCATGAGGTATAGTAATTAATGGCGCTTTACGCTACTTAATGCTGCCGCATTTACAGTACAAAAAGAGGCATAATGTAGATTAATTAATGCAGCTTTACGCTACTTGATGCTGCCGCATTTACATTACAAAAAGAGGCATGAGGTATAGTCATTGACGGCGCTTTACGCTACTTGATGCTGCTGTATTTACATTACAAAAAGAGGCATAATGTATAGTAATTGACGGCGCTTTACGCTACTTGATGCTGCTTTGCTTTGTGGAAAATATACCCACACTTACCCATGATCAAAAACATAACTAAGGACATTTAAAAGGACATTATTTCTTTACAACGCTAACACCCCCTAATAACGTTGTTCAGACACAAAAGTTTGAGCGTTCTCTCTTTATAATAGTAGTATACATATTGCTTTTCAAAAAAAGACACCTTTAACATACTCTACTCTACTCAGAACACCCACTGTACTACTTTTTATTTTTTTAGTTCCACACCCTTATATAGCGCAAACTACACCTGAATCGCCCATCAGAGCGCTTTACATAGCAGCAGTTACGTTACATGAGGACACACCTTCATTTTTTTTAAGGCACAGGGAGATTACGTGATTTGCCCAGAATCACAGATTGTCACGCCTCATTCATTACACTTTCAGAACATATCCAAACCACACATAGCCTACTACAAAAAGGTGCACAAAATAAACATTCTAGGACAAATACAATATTGCAAAACACAATACAAATTAGCATAAATATCTTTACACTTTTTACAAATATTACAATCACTTTCTTACAATGGTGAAGAGGAAGACACAACTTTCAAGGGCAACATATAAAACACGGGCACAAAGGAATAAGCGCATACGACTAACACAAGAACAGGATCACAACCACTTAACAAACATCGATGATCCATACACTTCTCAGCTTTCACAGCCAATTCAGCACAACAGTGACCAGCCATCAACGTCCACTACTATACCTCATACTTCCACTTTACAAACTTCAACAAGAGAAGCTCAAACACAACTTACAGACCAACCTTTACTTATGCTTCCAATAACAGTACATAGCCTCAAATCAGCATTCAACTACAACCCACGTATTGACTACATGAACAATGCAGATGTTATAATTGGAAACATGGACAGTGTCTGTAACAAGTGCTACGCACAGAAATGGAAGGCGGAACCTAAAGGCCTTTGTTGCTTATCAGGAAAGGTCAATATTAATAACATACAAGAACCACCTCCAATCATTAAACAACTACTTGATGGCACTCACCCACTTTCAAATCATTTCTTAACAAACACACGCCGTTACAATACTCTATTCCAAATGACATCCTTTGGTGCAAATGAAGTCAAAGAAGGCAATTTCATGCCTACTTTTAAAATACACGGACAGTTATACCATTTAATTGGCAGCATGCTTCCACAAGAAGGAAAGTCCCCACAATTTCTACAAATATATTTCATTTCCGCAATGCAACAAGTTGATGCACGATCACACATGATCCCAAACTTAAACAGACAGCTAATTGAAGAGCTACAAACCACATTGCACACTCATAACATGTACATTAGGTCACTTAAATACAACTATGAGATGCATTCACATGATGAAGATTTAAAAATTATCATCCATGCTGATCAAAGCCCTCCAAATACACATCCAGGGAGATATAATGCACCAACAACTGATGAAGTTGCAGTTCTTTTAGTTAATGAAAACAAAGGCCCACGCGACATTGTCTTACATACACGAGAAGGAATATTACGTAAAGTTTCCGAATTGCATAGATCATATGACCCCTTACAATATCCCATTCTATTCCCGAGAGGTGAAGATGGTTATTGTCTAAACATACCACTAGCAAACTGCGGTAAGAACAAAAATGTTACATGCATGCAATACTAGGCCTATACTCTAATGGTTAGATCCACAACTTTCAATACCTTACATTGGTTTCGAAATCTTTTTAATCAATATATTGTTGATATGATGGCAAAAATGATCACCGAAAGGCTCGACTTCATACGCCGCAATCAAACACAACTACGGGCAGAAAACTACATAAACTTAAAAGATGCACTCAATCAAGATCAGCACCTTCACGCTTCGGATATTGGACAACACGTCATTTTACCCGCTACCTTCACTGGCTCGCCCAGGTACATGCACGAAAAGACACAAGATGCAATGACATACGTTAGGCACTATGGGAGTCCTGATTTGTTCATCACCTTCACATGCAATCCAGAGTGGCCAGAAATTAAAAAAGAATTATTTCCTAAACAAAGATCATGCGATAGACATGACATCATTGCACGTGTATTCAATTTAAAAGTGAAAGCACTCATGAAAATATTAACACAAAAACATATCTTTGGATATGCCAAAGCTAACATATTTACCATTGAATGGCAAAAGAGGGGACTGCCCCACGTGCACATCCTATTGTGGCTTGAACCTAAAATACAAGCAGACGAAGTAGATCTCATTATATCCGCTGAGCTGCCAGATCCTGTCAATGATGAACAACTATTTTTGATTGTTAAAAAGAACATGTTGCATGGCCCATGTGGTGAACACAACGTTCTATCACCATGTATGAAAAATGGGATTTGTACCAAAAAATACCCACGCCCTCTCAATAATGAAACAGAAACTGGTGTTAATGGTTATCCCATTTACCGTAGAAGAGGCCCACAACATGGCGGACAGACAATCACAATGACTGTTAGAGGCCAAGAAATTACTGTCGATAATCAGTGGGTGGTTCCATATTTACCTGTACTATGTCGCACTTTCAATGCTCACATTAATATTGAATACTGCCAATCAGTGAAAGCTATTAAATATATTTGCAAATATATCAACAAAGGCTCAGATCAAGCAACTGCTACTATTGAAAACAAACATAATGAAATTGAAACATATCTCAATGGCAGGTATATTAGTACTTCAGAGGCTGTTTGGCGCATCCTTCAGTTTAACATTCATGAAAGACATCCGACGGTCACACATCTAGCTGTACATCTGCCAAATGGACAAAGAGACAATTTTAATGAAAAAACAATGAACCGAGTAGCAGAAAATCCAACACCTACAACACATGTGCCCAGATGCATCAACCATTTTAGGAAGTGCAAACGGTGCGATTCGCATAAATCGGCCTTTTGCACTTCCTAAATTGGTTACTGGGATGCATCAAGCATTTTTTGGAAATCGCTTTTTTTGCGAGTTCCAAAAAATGCGATTGCTGTTAAGGAATCGCACATTTGCGATTCCTTAACAGCAATGCATCATCCCCAAAACATTTGCGATTTCCAAAATTGCAAATGCAAATTACCACGAAGTTCAACTTCGTGGTAATTTGCAAAAATGTTTAAAAACGCATGAAAATGCATTTTTTAAACGTGTACGTTACAGGCACACATGTCCTTAGGACATGTGTGTATGTAACTCACATGTAAAAGTGCATTTCATGAGTGCAGGGGGGGGTCCTTTGGACCCCCCTCTCCACCCTTGAAAGGCTTTGATGCATTCCAAATTGAAATTGCGAATTCGCAATTCCCATTCATTCCTATGGGCATTTCAGCCCATAGGAATGAATGGGAATATCGGATTCGCTATTTGGAACTCGCAATTTTATTGGAATTCGGTAAAAATTGCGATTTTTACCGAATTCCAATAAAATTGCGAATTTAATGATGCATTGCCATTTGCGAATCCTTAATTGCGATTCCTTATTTTTCGCAATTAAGGAATCGCAAATGACAACGTTGATGCATCTAGGGGTTACTGCCTTCTTTAAATTGTGTGCCACGGACACTTTTGCAAAAACATTGCTATACCAAGAGGTTCCACAATACTATACCTGGGAAAAACATACTTTTACACGGAGGAAACGTGGAATTGACGTATTAGGTCACCCTGGAGTAAAAAAGGACTCGGCTCTTGGGAGAATGTACACTATTCACCCAAACCAATCTGAGTGCTTCCATTTACGCATTCTTTTACAACATGTTCGGGGACCTACAAGCTTTGAAAGTCTTTTAACCGTTCATGGACAATTAATGCCTACCTACCAAGCTGCATGTAAATCACTTGGACTCATTGAAGACGACCAACATTGGAAACATACTTTAAGTGATGCTGCCCTTTCAGATTGCCCAAATCAACGACGCCAATTATTTGTTACTATTCTGATATTCTGTAACCCTTCGGATCCAATGTCTTTATGGGAGGAATACAAAGAACATTTATGTGAAGATATCCTACACAGAAAACAACAAGAAACACATGATGACTCAATACCATTCACTAATGACATCTTTAACCAAGGACTCATAGCAATAGAAGACTCCCTCTATGAACTAAATGAGAAATCTTTAAAAGATTTCAAATTGCCAGAAAGTTATAGAACTATACATATCACTAACAAACACACTCAAATACTACCTTCGAATTATAACATCCATCAATACGTAGAACAACATTTACCAAACTTAGTTCCGGATCAAAATGTTGCATACAACACCATTGTTCAAAGTGTGGAGAGTAAAGAAGGTAAATTATTCTTCTTAGACGCACCGGGAGGAACAGGGAAAACGTACTTAATAAACCTCATACTAGCTAAAATACGCTCTTCAGGACTATTGGCTCTTGCTGTAGCATCTTCGGGAATAGCTGCTACTTTGCTAACTGGTGGGAAAACTGCACATTCAACGTTTAAACTACCTTTAAATGTTTCAGTGGAAAAAGAGTCAATGTGCTCTGCACGCAAAAATGGACCCTTAGGAACACTGCTTCAAAGAGTCTCTCTTATCGTGTGGGACGAATGTACTATGACACACGGCGCACATATAGACGCCGTCAATAGAACTCTACAAGACATTTGAAATGTTAATACCATAATGGGTGGTGTTACTTTTGTGTTTGCTGGAGACTTCAGAAAAACTCTTCCGTTTGTTCCAAGAGGGACACGTGCGGACATACTAAAAGCATGCTTAAAAGCATCAAAACTCTGGGACTGTGTTCAAACTCTCACATTCGCACTAACATGAGGACACATTTAGGTGGTGGAGATAGTCACTTTGCTGATCTGCTACTACAACTTGGTAATGGTGAAGTACCTACCAATAACGACAGTATTAATATTCACAAATTTGGTACGCCAGTGTCTACCTTACAGGAACTCATACAATATGTATACCCGGACATAGAGCAGATTGCTACAAGAGACTTCCGCTGGATTTGTGAAAGAGCTATAGTTGCACCCAGAAACTCAAGTGTTAACCATATCAATGAACACATACTACTTCAAATACCAGGAGAAACAAAAGTCTATAAATCCATTGATACAGTATTAGAAACTGAAGACGCCGTGCATTACCCTCAAGAATTCCTAAACTCACTTAACCCATCCGGACTTCCACCTCATGTACTACAAATGAAAGTTGGAATTCCCATCATGTTATTACGCAACCTACATCCACCTGATCTATGCAATGGGACACGACTACAAGTTATAAGTCTTTTACCCTATGTCATTAAAGCTACTATTCTCTCTGGCCCTGCCGCGGGACACTTAGCACACATTCCACGCATACCCATGATCCCAAATGATCTACCATTTCAATTTAAACGCTTGCAATTCCCTATTAACATTGCTTTTGCTTCTACTATTAACAAATCTCAAGGACAAACATACAAAGTTATAGGCATTGACTTACGAGAAGACTGCTTCACTCATGGGCAGTTATATGTTGCTCTTTCAAGGTCAATTTATTCTACGTCCACAATCAAATGAAGCCAAAAATGTTGTGTACCGAGAAATATTAAAAGCTTTATAATACTTGTTCACACATTACTTTTCTCCCCCGGACGACGTCGGGATGGGCTGCTAGTTTACACATAAAAATGGAACCAGTAAACTGTTTTGTTCATTAAATGTAAATGTGCACTAAACCAATCTTATTTGGATATAAATTCAAATAACCGCATATATGGTGATTCAAAGTGCAACCATGACTTTGTGTTCAGCAATTTTACAGCTAAATAGGTATTCTCACGAAAAGTATAATAACAAAATCAGTTTGGAACTTTCCTGCTGAGAAAACCAGCTTACCAAAAATAAATCTTTCTATTTCAACACAGTCAGCAGAAATAATAATTTGAAAGCAAAAACTCCAAAAGTGATGAGGGAACCATTTCAGTAAAGGGGCTTGCAGATGTGGATTACCTGACTGAGTTCAAATATACTAGCATGGAAGGTGTGTATGCATTTATGTGTTTGAAATTGAACAATATATTCCTACTTTCAGTCATGTGTGGTCATTCACTTAGATCAATAGATTCACCTGTTGAGAAAGCATGAAAATGCACTCCTGACATGATTGTGATCACATTAGTTTCCAGGAAAGAAGGTTAAATAACATATATTTCTGTTTAATTCAATGATGCCAAAAATGTATAAAAACATAGAAGATAGCTTTTAATTGAGCTTTTCCTCACATATCTTCATGTAAAACTTTGAATATAGGAAATAATATTCGTGGTTAAACATTATTCTCTTGATTTCTCCAGAAACTCGATTGCTAATGTGCAATAATCAGGCACACTACAGGGACTATTTTAGAATACCTGAGAAATCAGTAACTTTCTAAAACATGCATGAACTTCTCTTTTGAAATGCCATCAAATAGCTTAAACTAAAAACCTAAGCAGAACTCTGCTTAAGAAACTCCAGTTTGGTGTGTCCTGTCAATCTTAGTTGTAGGCCGGGGCGGTAAATTCCATACCGTCTGCGGAATTTGTGGAATTTTTGTAATTTTGCGTTCCGCGGAGATCGCGGAATTGCACAAAATTCTGGGTTCCCCGACATTGCGAAATTATTGGCTTGTTCGCGTTCTCAAAATGTGTGTTTGTGAGATATTTCCCCCCGAGCACGCAAACAGCAATTGCGAACAGCAAAAAAGCATTGCGAATAAGCAATTCCGCATGTTCGCAGAATTTCTGCATGTCCGCAGAGATTTTTTACTGTTTTGCGGAGATTTGCTTAACGCGATTACGCGAATTCCGCCCACCCCTAATTAGTTGTACAGGATTTTAACTGTGAATGTTCTTGAGGATAGATTTCAAAAATTGAAAACCTCAAAGCAGGAGACACTTAGCACCTATTTTATCTCTTATTTTGAGAAGGTGATATGGCATTGTCTCTGCTTCCTGAAGTTGGATTACCCTCAGCAGTTACAGGTATATTGGCAGCTAACACTGGCATTTAAAAACATTTTAATTTTGTGATTACTATTAATAATGGTACATCTATCAAAATATCCATAGTTTACATAGAAGATGCTCACCTGTGTATTCCGATAATACACTGTCTTTTCCAAGTACACCATTTCCACCCACAGCAGAGACTTTGAAGGTGTACAGGTTGCCAGGTATTAAATTTGTGATGGAGACATTTTCATACATTGTTGTTACATTTGATTCTGGGTTTCCTAAAACTTGCACTAAATAGGAGCTTTTGTTGCCAGTCGGTGGTAGCCAGCTCAAAGAAATTGTATCAATGGTGATGTATGTCAAACTTAGATTGTTGGTTACATTGGGTACTGAAATAGAAAAATAGAACGTGAAGTATCACTCGGAGAAACTTTTACATATTTGTCAGAAATATTTTTTACACCAGATAAATTACAGAAAAACATGTAGAAGTTACCTATCATTGGGAAGAATTGCCATGATAGATCTCTAATAGGGTGAAATAGTTTGTAACACTTCTGGCGCATTGATTTTGTATTAAAAAATTGAGACTTGTACTAAAGAATCTAAATTCCCAGAAAAGCATAGAAATGTTTCCAATGACATCTCTTCAGTTATGATAACTTATTCAAAACCCCCAAATGTGAGGAACTGTAACTTAGTCTCATTAATTCTAGAAAATGTTTCCCAAAATGTATAACTGATTCTGAATTTAGGTACAGATGTAATTTATTCATGCCAGACATTTAGCCTGCCTAGCCAAATAGCTCTTAATCAGAAAAGATCTAATGTTAATAAATCAAATGAGTACATATACATTGTTATTTCATGTATGATGTAATATTTCGATGAGATGGAATTTTTCAAATCAGTGAGTGCAGATTGTTTCTAATGCTCTAGTTATTTTTTGAATGTCTATTCACTAAATCCCTTTATAGCTTGCAGTTTATCCAATTTATATGGCCTTCTATTTGTTCAAATGAACGTTTAGAATAATGAGTTAATGATTATATCCATTTTAACTAGTTTACATATACTTTGATTTTGGTATCGGAGTGGGAATTATTTGATTTCAGATATTTCTGATCACTTGCTCTGAAAATACCTTTTGCTAGTCTTTAAAAAAAATTACAACTCTGTTACTTTATAGCGGATTAACTAGTATTGATGTTTTTCTCATAAATTGGAATTATATGATTCTTCCTTTTTACTGATTTCCCAGGACAGCATGCAAAAACTCTTTTCATTCAACAGGAAGGGACAACATACTATAGATAAGGTATTACGAATATATTTAAAATACATAGTTATATTTTAATAATATTCCCACAGAAATCCTTTGTCTTATGTCATAATTAGAAGAATACATGGTATTTGCAGCAGTACCCCAGGTTTATATCTATACTACTATTATAAAGCGAGAACTGGGAACCTTTGAGGCGGGTAAAATCCAGAAGTACACTATCAATCACAACACCCAATACAGCGTTGGAAAAGGGAGGTCCAGGAAACGGACATAGGCTATACATTTGTCCAACATATACATTACGAAGGGCAAACAACATTTCAGAAAAAGTAGTTCCTGGTGGGCGTTGTTCTCAATGTGGGCGGTAACATTGGCAGAGGGGCATGTCCCATTCACTCGGTTTCAAGCACTCAAGCACACACACAACAACAGATTCTGATAGCACACACACAACACAGCAACCAACAGATTCTGCAAACACACACAAGCACACACACAACATAGCAACTTCAGCAAAAACACTGTTTAATGCACGTCCACTTCAGGACATAAACATCGTTTTTAAAATAGCAATTTCGAAATGATCTTTTTAAAATATGTGCAAAATCGAAAATTCTGAATGATTGTTTTAAAAATATGTGCAAAATCACAAAATCGCCATGTGCAATAGGCTTATTACTCACTGACTGCAGTATTTCAAGGCAACAAAAACAAAGGGGCTCGGCCTCAGCAAGGTTCTGAGGCAAAGGGCGCGGCTTCAGGACGAAAAGCCAATCAAGGTTGGGCAAGCCACACAAGCATCCAATCGCACAACACTCTTGGCTGTGACACCCACAAAACAACCTTGCACAACCAGCCAATCGCGCCACTGCGCCTTCCAGCAAACAACCAATTGCCCCACACACATTACACAAATAACCAATCACACAAGCAATCACACAGTAGCACATTCATTGGAAAGACAATTCATAAAAACCTTCAGCATTGGTCCAACACCCACGTGATTCCTACGAGCATTATTGCTGTCGGAGCCACTAACGAGAGAAACTCAGCAATACACATTGACACAAGCCACGGAAAAAATAGCATTTACGCTCTTTAAAAAACAATTCCAGAGTCGGGCACTGGTATTCAAAGGGGATACACAGGGGGCAGCCAGGGAAATATTCACGAGAACAAGCCTCTTTCACATTCAAAAACGAGGCATCATGTTTGCTCTGTAAACGCGGGCAGCCAGGGAAATAATCAGGGAGAACAAGCCTCAATAGCATTACACAAGGAGGCATGATGCACAGAAATTAATTGTCGAACGTTCTTGCATGGAAAAGCAAAAACACAAGTTTAAAGCAGTCCCTGGACACAGCGCTCACAAGACACAGTCAGAGCATTATTGCTGTGAGGCTGTGTGGACTTACAGGTTGAGAGAGGGCACAGAACGAGCCACAATAAAGCTGTTGCAAGGCCCTGGAAAGGGGGCAGCCAGGGCCTCATTGAGGAAGCTTTACACAGTGAATGGATGCTAATTGAAAAATAAACTAAAAAATACAAATTACAACAGGGCGACATGCTTGCAGAGGAAAACAAATAGCCCTGCTCTGTCCCCTCGCTGGAATTAGCCAAAATACAGCAACACATTTAAAATATCTACAACACATCACAGGTTCAACAAGGGGGCATGCACTCAACCAAAAACATGAACATTTAAATAACACTCATTTAACTTCACATTACAGCCACACTACATTACACATTAAGACAGGGGAAAAACAGGAAAACAAAAACAGGAGGAGTTCAATAAGCCTCATTTACATTCAGAAAAGAGGCATGATGTATGTTAATTGACGCAGATTACAGCTACTTGATGGTTGGGGGCTGGCAGAGAAACTAAAAAAGGAAGATTTACATAACACTCCTTACACTTCTAATTAAAAATACCACTACATTACATGTTGCCACAGGGAGTGGACAAAAACACAAAAAACAGGAGGATTTAAATAAGCCGCATTTACATTACAAAAAGAGGCATGAGGTATAGTAATTAATGGCGCTTTACGCTACTTAATGCTGCCGCATTTACAGTACAAAAAGAGGCATAATGTACATTAATTAATGCAGCTTTACGCTACTTGATGCTGCCGCATTTACATTACAAAAAGAGGCATGAGGTATAGTCATTGACGACGCTTTACGCTACTTGATGCTGCTGTATTTACATTACAAAAAGAGGCATAATGTATAGTAATTGACGGCGCTTTACGCTACTTGATGCTGCTTTGCTTTGTGGAAAATATACCCACACTTACCCATGATCAAAAACATAACTAAGGACATTTAAAAGGACATTATTTCTTTACAACGCTAACACCCCCTAATAACGTTGTTCAGACACAAAAGTTTGAGCGTTCTCTCTTTATAATAGTAGTATACATATTGCTTTTCAAAAAAAGACACCTTCAACATACTCTACTCTACTCAGAACACCCACTGTACTACTTTTTATTTTTTTAGTTCCACACCCTTATATAGCGCAAACTACACCTGAATCGCCCATCAGAGCGCTTTACATAGCAACAGTTACGTTACATGAGGACACACCTTCATTTTTTTTAAGGCACAGGGAGATTACGTGATTTGCCCAGAATCACAGATTGTCACGCCTCATTCATTACACTTTCAGAACATATCCAAACCACACATAGCCTACTACAAAAAGGTGCACAAAATAAACATTCTAGGACAAATACAATATTGCAAAACACAATACAAATTAGCATAAATATCTTTACACTTTTTACAAATATTACAATCACTTTCTTACAATGGTGAAGAGGAAGACACAACTTTCAAGGGCAACATATAAAACACGGGCACAAAGGAATAAGCGCATACGACTAACACAAGAACAGGATCACAACCACTTAACAAACATCGATGATCCATACACTTCTCAGCTTTCACAGCCAATTCAGCACAACAGTGACCAGCCATCAACGTCCACTACTATACCTCATACTTCCACTTTACAAACTTCAACAAGAGAAGCTCAAACACAACTTACAGACCAACCTTTACTTATGTTTCCAATAACAGTACATAGCCTCAAATCAGCATTCAACTACAACCCACTTATTGACTACATGAACAATGCAGATGTTATAATTGGAGACATGGACAGTGTCTGTAACAAGTGCTACGCACAGAAATGGAAGGCGGAACCTAAAGGCCTTTGTTGCTTATCAGGAAAGGTCAATATTAATAACATACAAGAACCACCTCCAATCATTAAACAACTACTTGATGGCACTCACCCACTTTCAAATCATTTCTTAACAAACACACGCCGTTACAATACTCTATTCCAAATGACATCCTTTGGTGCAAATGAAGTCAAAGAAGGCAATTTCATGCCTACTTTTAAAATACACGGACAGTTATACCATTTAATTGGCAGCATGCTTCCACAAGAAGGAAAGTCCCCACAATTTCTACAAATATATTTCATTTCCGCAATGCAACAAGTTGATGCACGATCACACATGATCCCAAACTTAAACAGACAGCTAATTGAAGAGCTACAAACCACATTGCACACTCATAACACGTACATTAGGTCACTTAAATACAACTATGAGATGCATTCACATGATGAAGATTTAAAAATTATCATCCATGCTGATCAAAGCCCTCCAAATACACATCCAGGGAGATATAATGCACCAACAACTGATGAAGTTGCAGTTCTTTTAGTTAATGAAAACAAAGGCCCACGCGACATTGTCTTACATACACGAGAAGGAATATTACGTAAAGTCTCCGAATTGCATAGATCATATGACCCCTTACAATATCCCATTCTATTCCCGAGAGGTGAAGATGGTTATTGTCTAAACATACCACTAGCAAACTGCGGTAAGAACAAAAATGTTACATGCATGCAATACTAGGCCTATACTCTAATGGTTAGATCCACAACTTTCAATACCTTACATTGGTTTCGAAATCTTTTTAATCAATATATTGTTGATATGATGGCAAAAATGATCACCGAAAGGCTCGACTTCATACGCCGCAATCAAACACAACTACGGGCAGAAAACTACATAAACTTAAAAGATGCACTCATCAAGATCAGCACCTTCACGCTTCGGATATTGGACAACACGTCATTTTACCCGCTACCTTCACTGGCTCGCCCAGGTACATGCACGAAAAGACACAAGATGCAATGACATACGTTAGGCACTATGGGAGACCTGATTTGTTCATCACCTTCACATGCAATCCAGAGTGGCCAGAAATTAAAAAAGAATTATTTCCTAAACAAAGATCATGCGATAGACATGACATCATTGCACGTGTATTCAATTTAAAAGTGAAAGCACTCATGAAAATATTAACACAAAAACATATCTTTGGATATGCCAAAGCTAACATATTTACCATTGAATGGCAAAAGAGGGGACTGCCACACGTGCACATCCTATTGTGGCTTGAACCTAAAATACAAGCAGACGAAGTAGATCTCATTATATCCGCTGAGCTGCCAGATCCTGTCAATGATGAACAACTATTTTTGATTGTTAAAAAGAACATGTTGCATGGCCCATGTGGTGAACACAACGTTCTATCACCATGTATGAAAAATGGGATTTGTACCAAAAAATACCCACGCCCTCTCAATAATGAAACAGAAACTGGTGTTAATGGTTATCCCATTTACCGTAGAAGAGGCCCACAACATGGCGGACAGACAATCACAATGACTGTTAGAGGCCAAGAAATTACTGTCGATAATCAGTGGGTGGTTCCATATTCACCTGTACTATGTCGCACTTTCAATGCTCACATTAATATTGAATACTGCCAATCAGTGAAAGCTATTAAATATATTTGCAAATATATCAACAAAGGCTCAGATCAAGCAACTGCTACTATTGAAAACAAACATAATGAAATTGAAACATATCTCAATGGCAGGTATATTAGTACTTCAGAGGCTGTTTGGCGCAACCTTCAGTTTAACATTCATGAAAGACATCCGACGGTCACACATCTAGCTGTACATCTGCCAAATGGACAAAGAGTCTATTTTAATGAAAAAACAATGAACCGAGTAGCAGAAAATCCAACACCTACAACACTTACTGCCTTCTTTAAATTGTGTGCCACGGACACTTTTGCAAAAACATTTCTATACCAAGAGGTTCCACAATACTATACCTGGGGAAAACATACTTTTACACGGAGGAAACGTGGAATTGACGTATTAGGTCACCCTGGAGTAAAAAAGGACTCGGCTCTTGGGAGAATGTACACTATTCACCCAAACCAATCTGAGTGCTTCCATTTACGCATTCTTTTACAACATGTTCGGGGACCTACAAGCTTTGAAAGTCTTTTAACCGTTCATGGACAATTAATGCCTACCTACCAAGCTGCATGTAAATCACTTGGACTCATTGAAGACGACCAACATTGGAAACATACTTTAAGTGATGCTGCCCTTTCAGATTGCCCAAATCAACTACGCCAATTATTTGTTACTATTCTGATATTCCGTAACCCTTCGGATCCAATGTCTTCATGGGAGGAATACAAAGAACATTTATGTGAAGATATCCTACACAGAAAACAACAAGAAACACATGATGACTCAATACCATTCACTAATGACATCTTTAACCAAGGACTCATAGCAATAGAAGACTCCCTCTATGAACTAAATGAGAAATCTTTAAAAGATTTCAAATTGCCAGAAAGTTATAGAACGATACATATCACTAACAAACACACTCAAATACTACCTTCGAATTATAACATCCATCAATACGTAGAACAACATTTACCAAACTTAGTTCCGGATCAAAATGTTGCATACAACACCATTGTTCAAAGTGTGGAGAGTAAAGAAGGTAAATTATTCTTCTTAGACGCACCGGGAGGAACAGGGAAAACGTACTTAATAGACCTCATACTAGCTAAAATACGCTCTTCAGGACTATTGGCTCTTGCTGTACTATCTTCGGGAATAGCTGCTACTTTGCTAACTGGTGGGAAAACTGCACATTCAACGTTTAAACTACCTTTAAATGTTTCAGTGGAAAAAGAGTCAATGTGCTCTGCACGCAAAAATGGACCCTTAGGAACACTGCTTCAAAGAGTCTCTCTTATCGTGTGGGACGAATGTACTATGACACACGGCGCACATATAGACGCCGTCAATAGAACTCTACAAGACATTTGAAATGTTAATACCATAATGGATGGTGTTACTTTTGTGTTTGCTGGAGACTTCAGAAAAACTCTTCCTGTTGTTCCAAGAGGGACACGTGCAGACATACTAAAAGCATGCTTAAAAGCATCACAACTCTGGGACTGTGTTCAAACTCTCACATTACGCACTAACATGAGGACACATTTAGGTGGTGGAGATAGTCACTTTGCTGATCTGCTACTACAACTTGGTAATGGTGAAGTACCTACCAATAACGACAATATTAATATTCACAAATTTGGTACGCCAGTGTCTACCTTACAGGAACTCATACAATATGTATACCCGGACATAGAGCAGATTGCTACAAGAGACTTCCGCTGGATTTGTGAAAGAGCTATAGTTGCACCCAGAAACTCAAGTGTTAACCATATCAATGAACACATACTACTTCAAATACCAGGAGAAACAAAAGTCTATAAATCCATTGATACAGTATTAGAAACTGAAGACGCCGTGCATTATCCTCAAGAATTCCTAAACTCACTTAACCCATCCGGACTTCCACCTCATGTACTTCAAATGAAAGTTGGGATTCCCATCATGTTATTACGCAACCTACATCCACCTGATCTATGCAATGGGACACGACTACAAGTTATAAGTCTTTTACCCTATGTCATTAAAGCTACTATTCTCTCTGGCCCTGCCGCGGGACACTTAGCACACATTCCACGCATACCCATGATCCCAAATGATCTACCATTTCAATTTAAACGCTTGCAATTCCCTATTAACATTGCTTTTGCTTCTACTATTAACAAATCTCAAGGACAAACATACAAAGTTATAGGCATTGACTTACGAGAAGACTGCTTCACTCATGGGCAGTTATATGTTGCTCTTTCAAGGTCAATTTATTCTACGTCCACAATCAAATGAAGCCAAAAATGTTGTGTACCGAGAAATATTAAAAGCTTTATAATACTTGTTCACACATTACTTTTCTCCCCCGGACGACGTCGGGATGGGCTGCTAGTTTACACATAAAAATGGAACCAGCAAACTGTTTTGTTCATTAAATGTAAATGTGCACTAAACCAATCTTATTTGGATTTGAATTCAAATAACCGCATATATGGTGATTCAAAGTGCAACCATGACTTTGTGTTCAGCAATTTTACAGCTAAATAGGGATTCTCCCGAAAAGTATAATAACAAAATCAGTTTAGAACTTTTCTGCTGAGAAAACCAGCTTACCAAAAATAAATCTTTCTATTTCAACACAGTCAGCAGAAATAATAATTTGAAAGCAAAAACTCCAAAAGTGATGAGGGAACCATTTCAGTAAAGGGGCTTGCAGATGTGGATTACCTGACTGAGTTCAAATATACTAGCATGGAAGGTGTGTATGCATTTATGTGTTTGAAATTGAACAATATATTCCTACTTTCAGTCATGTGTGGTCATTCACTTAGATCAATAGATTCACCTGTTGAGAAAGCATGAAAATGCACTCCTGACATGATTGTGATCACATTAGTTTCCAGGAAAGAAGCTTAAATAACATATCTTTCTGTATAATTCAATGATGCCAAAAATGTATAAAAACATAGAAGATAGCTTTTAATTGAGCTTTTCCTCACATATCTTCATGTAAAACTTTGAATATAGGAAATAATATTCATGGTTAAACATTATTCTCTTGATTTCTCCAGAAACTCGATTGCTAATGTGCAATAATCAGGCACACTACAGGGACTATTTTAGAATACCTGAGAAATCAGTAACTTTCTAAAACATGCATGAACTTCTCTTTTGAAATGCCATCAAATAGCTTAAACTAAAAACCTAAGCAGAACTCTGCTTAAGAAACTCCAGTTTGGTGTGTCCTGTCAATCTTAATTGTAGGCGGGGGCGGTAAATTCCATACCGTCTGCGGAATTTGTGTAATTTTGCGTTCCGCGGAGATCGCGGAATTGCACAAAATTCTGCGTTCCCCGACATTGTGAAATTTTTGGCTTGTTCGCGTTCTCAAAATGTGTGTTTGCGAGATATTTCCCCCCGAGCACGCAAACAGCAATTGTGAACAGCAAAAAAGCATCGCGAACAAGCAATTCAGCATGTTCGCAGAATTTCTGCATGTCCGCAGAGATTTTTTACTGTTTTGCGGAAATTTGCTTAACGTGATTACGCGAATTCCGCCCACCCCTAATTAGTTGTACAGAATTTTAACTGTGAATGTTCTTGAGGATAGATTTCAAAAATTGAAAACATCAAAGCAGGAGACACTTAGCACCTATTTTATCTCTTATTTTAAGAAGGTGATATGGCATTGTCTCTGCTTCCTGAAGTTGGATTACCCTCAGCAGTTACAGGTATATAGGCAGCTAACACTGGCATTTAAAAACATTTTAATTTTGTGATTACTATTAATAATGGTACATCTATCAAAATATCCATATTTTACATAGAAGATGCTCACCTGTGTATTCCGATAATACACCGTCTTTTCCAAGTACACCATTTCCACCCACAGCAGAGACTTTGAAGGTGTACAGGTTGCCAGGTATTAAATTTGTGATGGAGACATTTTCATACATTGTTGTTACATTTGATTCTGGATTTCCTAAAACTTGCACTAAATAGGAGCTTTTGTTGCCAGTCGGTGGTAGCCAGCTCAAAGAAATTGAATCAATGGTGATGTATGTCAAACTTAGATTGTTGGTTACATTGGGTACTGAAATAGAAAAATAGAACGTGAAGTATCACTCAGAGAAACTTTTACATATTTGTCAGAAATATTTTTTACACCAGATAAATTACAGAAAAACATGTAGAAGTTACCTATCATTGGGAAGAATTGCCATGATAGATCTCTAATAGGGTGAAATAGTTTGTAACACTTCTGGCGCATTGATTTTGTATTAAAAAATTGAGATTTGTACTAAAGAATCTAAATTCCCGGAAGAGAATAGAAATGTTTCCAATGACATCTCTTCAGTTATGATTACTTATTCAAAACCCCCAATGTGAGCAACTGTAACTTAGTCTTAATAATTCTAGAAAATGTTTCCCAAAATGTATAACTGATATGGCTGAGATACCCGCCACCCCCTCTCAACACAATCCCCAAAAGGAGGGAAACCGGAAACAGTTCTTAAAGTTTTTGGATGTGGGATGGAGTGACCATCCCGGCCGTATTTATTAAAACAAAAAATTAAAACATTAAACGTTTTCATGTTATGTACAATTTCATTATCACATTACGATGTTTGGCTAACCTTAACATAATCTCTAATACAGAGGTTCTCCTAGCCGAACTAGCATCCTACAAAAAACATTCTCTAAGAACACTGAAATTGTACATCCTAACGTTTAAGGGCCGACGGCAAGGTCATAACCGGTGTCAAGATCCCTAACCAGACTTACCCCTCCCACTTGGGAGGGGCGACAGCACAGAGGCTTACCTCAAGTGCAACTACTAACAATTTCCCTTGACTTGACGGGGGCACTTAAGACTCGACGCCATTTAAAGGTCGTTCGAACACTTGTGTGTGGTATCTAGAAGGTATCGTTGACCTCTCCCCACCCCACACAACTTACCGCATCTGCCGTCGCAGATGACACTGGCCCCGGGAAATTCCCCAGGAGGGGGCTGTAACCCCTCCTACAAAGGAAGGGGCCTTGACCGCCTTTCCTTTACTTCCGGCGACCCGCCCTTAGACGGGACCGCCTCCCCATTGAGGGGCCAATGGCCACCTCTCCCGAGCGCTCCCATCCGTGTTGGGTGACGCCCACTCATAGGGATCTACCAATTAGTGCTCACCGATCATGACCTTACCGCCTACCAAAAATAAATACGACAATTCTTACTCAAACCTATGAAAACATTGGTCGCTACGACCGAAAGAACATGCTGAAATTGCAACACTACATCAAATCATTTTAATCGTAACAACCTAGACGATATTCACCATACTTTATTAAGATTAACAACAAACTGATACTGTCACAGCCTGTAGACGAAATGGAAAAAACACTTATAAATTCACTTTATTGCACAACAACTTGCTGTCCTCAGGGGCTGGTGGGTGGGTCAAAATTGGCTCTTCGTTCCGTCCCGAGCTCACGTGTAGCGAGGAGGTGCAGCTTCGGAGCACAAGAACAAGAGGACGTCTTCTGGTCTTGCGTCTCTTTTTATCCGTCTTCAGGGCGGGCGAAAACCCGCCCCTGCCCGCCCCGAGGGCGTGGCTGGCTGCGTCGGTGTCTAGGCCAGCCCACTCTAGGGCGGGAAAAAGCGCGCCCCGGCTACGCCGCTTCGGGCATACCAGCCGAGACGCGCCTCCCGCCCAAAAATGGCTTCCCGGGGGGATCGAGGCACTCCGCCATACGTTCGGGGGGACCGAGTGGTCGCCCCTTTCCATATGGCTGAGATACCCGCCACCCCCTCTCAACACAATCCCCAAAAGGAGGGAAACCGGAAACAGTTCTTAAAGTTTTTGGATGTGGGATGGAGTGACCATCCCGGCCGTATTTATTAAAACAAAAAATTAAAACATTAAACGTTTTCATGTTATGTACAATTTCATTATCACATTACGATGTTTGGCTAACCTTAACATAATCTCTAATACAGAGGTTCTCCTAGCCGAACTAGCATCCTACAAAAAACATTCTCTAAGAACACTGAAATTGTACATCCTAACGTTTAAGGGCCGACGGCAAGGTCATAACCGGTGTCAAGATCCCTAACCAGACTTACCCCTCCCACTTGGGAGGGGCGACAGCACAGAGGCTTACCTCAAGTGCAACTACTAACAATTTCCCTTGACTTGACGGGGGCACTTAAGACTCGACGCCATTTAAAGGTCGTTCGAACACTTGTGTGTGGTATCTAGAAGGTATCGTTGACCTCTCCCCACCCCACACAACTTACCGCATCTGCCGTCGCAGATGACACTGGCCCCGGGAAATTCCCCAGGAGGGGGCTGTAACCCCTCCTACAAAGGAAGGGGCCTTGACCGCCTTTCCTTTACTTCCGGCGACCCGCCCTTAGACGGGACCGCCTCCCCATTGAGGGGCCAATGGCCACCTCTCCCGAGCGCTCCCATCCGTGTTGGGTGACGCCCACTCATAGGGATCTACCAATTAGTGCTCACCGATCATGACCTTACCGCCTACCAAAAATAAATACGACAATTCTTACTCAAACCTATGAAAACATTGGTCGCTACGACCGAAAGAACATGCTGAAATTGCAACACTACATCAAATCATTTTAATCGTAACAACCTAGACGATATTCACCATACTTTATTAAGATTAACAACAAACTGATACTGTCACAGCCTGTAGACGAAATGGAAAAAACACTTATAAATTCACTTTATTGTACAACAACTTGCTGTCCTCAGGGGCTGGTGGGTGGGTCAAAATTGGCTCTTCGTTCCGTCCCGAGCTCACGTGTAGCGAGGAGGTGCAGCTTCGGAGCACAAGAACAAGAGGACGTCTTCTGGTCTTGCGTCTCTTTTTATCCGTCTTCAGGGCGGGCGAAAACCCGCCCCTGCCCGCCCCGAGGGCGTGGCTGGCTGCGTCGGTGTCTAGGCCAGCCCACTCTAGGGCGGGAAAAAGCGCGCCCCGGCTACGCCGCTTCGGGCATACCAGCCGAGACGCGCCTCCCGCCCAAAAATGGCTTCCCGGGGGGATCGAGGCACTCCGCCATACGTTCGGGGGGACCGAGTGGTCGCCCCTTTCCATATGGCTGAGATACCCGCCACCCCCTCTCAACACAATCCCCAAAAGGAGGGAAACCGGAAACAGTTCTTAAAGTTTTTGGATGTGGGATGGAGTGACCATCCCGGCCGTATTTATTAAAACAAAAAATTAAAACATTAAACGTTTTCATGTTATGTACAATTTCATTATCACATTACGATGTTTGGCTAACCTTAACATAATCTCTAATACAGAGGTTCTCCTAGCCGAACTAGCATCCTACAAAAAACATTCTCTAAGAACACTGAAATTGTACATCCTAACGTTTAAGGGCCGACGGCAAGGTCATAACCGGTGTCAAGATCCCTAACCAGACTTACCCCTCCCACTTGGGAGGGGCGACAGCACAGAGGCTTACCTCAAGTGCAACTACTAACAATTTCCCTTGACTTGACGGGGGCACTTAAGACTCGACGCCATTTAAAGGTCGTTCGAACACTTGTGTGTGGTATCTAGAAGGTATCGTTGACCTCTCCCCACCCCACACAACTTACCGCATCTGCCGTCGCAGATGACACTGGCCCCGGGAAATTCCCCAGGAGGGGGCTGTAACCCCTCCTACAAAGGAAGGGGCCTTGACCGCCTTTCCTTTACTTCCGGCGACCCGCCCTTAGACGGGACCGCCTCCCCATTGAGGGGCCAATGGCCACCTCTCCCGAGCGCTCCCATCCGTGTTGGGTGACGCCCACTCATAGGGATCTACCAATTAGTGCTCACCGATCATGACCTTACCGCCACAGGTCCGGATAGTTGACCGGCTATCCGGACCCCCCACAAAAAACTCCTACCTAGAGGTCATGATTTAACGATTTTAACCAAGCTAAGAAGTCTCCTATGAGTAACTCATTCCCAACCCTCGACAAATGCACACCATCCCCCAAATACATACTGTCGTCATTAATACAACTATGCGAGATCGAATGCAATGTCTTGGAACGGAACAACCTACTCACTTTGTTATTCAATTTTTTAACGGAATGATTCAACGCAGGGATCGAGATAGCCCCCCGCCACACTTTTCGTGGGATCATTTGAGACCACGCAATTGTACACCCCGGAACTCTCCTTGCTAACCAACTTACCGTGGAAAGCATAGCCTCCAGGAGAAGTCGTCTACCGGTGGTGGCCAAATCATTGCCCCCTAGATGCACTATGACTATGGACGGCGGTGACCTCATCCGCTCTAACAAACCCTCAAAGAATGCTTGAAACTGGTCAATACAGAGACCGCCTCTTCCGTAAAAGGACACTCTGTACCCGTATTCCCCAGGTACGTGAAACATGTCACCTGCTTTGAATACGTCTGCGGCCCGTCTCACGTATGAGTGGCCCACGACCCACACCTCCTTCCTCACAGCCGGTGACGTGCGACCGCTGGCCTGGTGTTGGGTCGACTGCACAGTCTGCCCTGCCGCGTAGGCTTGCGCAACTGAAGACAAACAAAAGACAAGAGGCGTGAGTACATGATTACAGCTTCACAACATGTGCAATCGCACGTACCTCTTATAACAATTGGAGGACCAGCGCCCCACACGTTTCACTTGTTCTACATTAAGACCCCTGGCTGTAGCTTCAGTGGCAGCCCCTATTCGAAAGGAATGGGTCCCAAATTCGCCCGGGTCCAAGCCCGCTGCGGCAATGGCCATTGCAAGCACCCGTTGAAACTGAAACCTCGTCAGCGGGGTGGCGTCTGCATGCCTCAACAATGTCCCCCCCCATGATGCCACTCTTCGTGCTAGGTAATCTTCTAAGCACTGTACCGGACACATGGATGACTCGGGGTTCCTGCGAATGATCGTGCAGTCCCCTCTCCCATCTTGGTCAGTCTTAGACCTGAGAAAGGAGACAATCATCGCATCACCCCTGATCTGAACATGTTCCCTGCACAAGCCCCCCGTCACATCCTGTTTGTTCCTTGCAACCAGCTCACTAACTCTCATAGCCCCGTGAAACGCCAGCGTAAATGCAGTCCGGAACAAACAGGTCTCAAAAGGGGACGAGCATGTGTTAGGGAGTGTGGCCAGTAACTGGGACAACCTGTCTAGACCTATCGGTCGTCTTACGTCTACTCTGCGACCCTCTAGGCGTTGCCACCCACGCAGCGCTTTCTGTACTGTGAAAGACGCTGTTGGGTCCAGGATGCCATGGGCCCTGGCAACAAAGGAAATGGCGGCACGATGCCTTTGGGCCGTAGCCACCGATTTCCCAGCCCTACGTAAGGACATCAGAAAAAGTACTACCCACTCTTCCTGACCCCAAAGACCCCCTCTCTCTGCCCCCAAAAAGGCTAAATAGGCCTGGAACGCCCCTTCATATGCCTTCCTTGTCCTGGGTGCTAGACTCTCTCCCACGAGGTGACGAAGTTCGGGGCACCGAGAGACCAGAGAGCTTCGGGGAAGGGTGCCGGCTCCGGGTCCGCTGAAGGAAGGAAACCCGAGAAAGCCTGCATGTGAAAACGAGACAGTGCATCAGCAGCCTGATTCATCACCCCTGGGACATGTTTTGCTCTGAATACCACGTTCAGTTGCATACACAGTAGGACAATTTCTTTGAGCAGCCTCAAAATCAATTTACAATGGGCTGCCTGACTATTGATGCATTCTACCACGGTCATATTGTCGGACCAAAACACGACAGAATGATCTCTGAAACCTTCTGGTCAGGTTCTCAGGGCCACCAGAATGGGAAATAGTTCAAGGAAAGCAATATTACTCGTTAGCCCCTTCTCGTGCCACCATAGGGGCCACCTTTGAGCAGACCATTTTGTGCCGAAGATGGCGCCAAAACCTATGCTTCCTGCTGAATCTGTCCATAGCCCAAGCTCTTCTGAGGACACGGCTGGCTTGTTCCAGACGACTCGGCCATTGAAGTCCGCCAAAAATGCTAACCAAATCCGCATGTCCTGGCGGACCTCGGCCGATAACCTCGTGCGATGATGACCCTCTTTTAGGCCAACCATCGCTTGGGCAATTGAGCGGGAAAAGGGGCGAGCCATTGGGATCACCCTCAAGGCAAAGTTCAACTTTCCCACTAATTGTTGCAACTGATGCAGTGTAACCTTAGATACATTTAAACATACTTGGAGGGCTGCCCTGAATTTCAACACTTTGCTAGCTGGTAAACGGAAACACCCCTCCCTTGAGTCCAACTCGATCCCCAAAAACTCGAGGCAAGTCGTGGGACCCATAGTTTTACCCGGTGCCAATGGCACGCCAAAATGACCCATCAACACACAGAATTCAGCTAAGGCCTGAGCACATTCGGGATTTTCGGCGGGGCCAAGGAACAAAAAGTCGTCAAGGTAGTGCATTACATTTCGGAAACCTGTTTTCTTAGTGAACACCCATTGCAGGAAAGTACTGAATTGCTCAAAATAAGCACATGATATAGAGCATCCCATTGGCATACACCTATCCACGTAAAATGACCCCTGGAACCCGAATCCCAGAAGACGCTGATCGTCTGGGTGTACCGGGAGCAACCGGAACGCTGACTCGATATCTGATTTCGCCATCAACGTCCCGGGCCCCAGGCGATTCAAGATGGCTACTGCCTCATCAAACGATGCGTATCGCACCGAACAAACTTCTGGATCAATTGCGTCGTTCACAGAAAGACCATGTGGAGCTGACAGATTATGGATCAAACGAAACTCACCTGGGTCCTTCTTGGGGACCACCCCTAACGGAGAACAAACAAAATCCGGTACCGGGGGTACACTAAACGGGCCGGCGACCCGTCCCCGGCTAACTTCTTTCTGAATTTTCTCTTGCACTACAGATGTATGTTGTAAAACGGAAAGTTGATTTTTGCACATCCCTACACCCTGAAAGTCCCCCACCGGGATGCGGAAACCATGTGTAAAACCGTTCCGCAGCACCCCAGCAGAAGTACGATCCGGGTATTCGCTGAGCCAGGGAATCATTGCCAAGGTATCAATCGGGGTTGGTAAAGGCGCCCCTCGGACTAGCTTAGACCTGTTTGGCGCCTCCCTTACCCCCATTCTCACCCGTTCTGGCTCTGCACGATGACTCAGGATGGGACGACCCACACGTACTACATTCGTGTTTGAATTTACACGATCCCGGAGGCCTGGTACATTTCCCTTTGTTGAAATTAAAACAGAAACCCTTCCTCCCTGTATTGCCTGCGGGCCTCGACTGATCGTCGGTGCTCGTACTTGGTCGAAAGGGCGTCCCCACATTTTGGCGGGAGTAATCAACAACAGTGCTCCCAACCAATGGCATTCTTAACATTCCCGATTCTTTCATTTTATCCCATGTTACAGAATCATAACAGTCCCAAGTCAAACTCTTGTTATGTTCCTTTTCTTTCCTGAACAGATTGTCATAACAAAACCAATGGTTACCTTGATACGCTGTCGAGTAACCCATTATTCGTGATTGATAAATGGGAAACTCAGGAAGCAACTCGGGCCTACGTTCCCCCAAAATTGATGTAAAAATACCCCACGCATTGCCCCAGTTGCCAATATTCTCATTTACCTTAAAGGCGGCCATTTTTGCGCGCCAAACACTCGGATGCATTAGGTCCTTCTGACTTTTAACATGCTCCACCTCATAATGATCAACAAGCAAGGAGAAAATATTCACGTACTCCCCCGCCCAGATCTTTTCCTTTATAGCTAAAGGCACATGTTGTCCCAATCTCTCTCTACGAGAGGGTGCTGACTCGTCCCTTGCAATCGGCAATGGCCGCTTACCTGAACCGGACGCAGCATCTGCCGCTTGCGGCTTGTCTATTCCCGCCAACGGCGCAGTCACTTTAGCTGCATCTCTCTTCTCACGAAGTCCTTTTATCAGCGCCTGTGCCTCGGCAGCCGTGGCGCCATCACTACTATCCCCCAACCATGCTGCTAGCTGTGCTGCCAGCTCGGGGGGCATGTCTTCCTTGGAAGTCGGGGTGACGACAACGGGGATTGGATTCCCCTCCATCGGTACTGGGGTCGGCGCCTCGAGCGGGGCAGAGGGAACCGGGACGTCTCCACCGGCTGGAACCCTTCTCGGCCTCTTAGGTCTCCCTCCAGCCGGCGCAGGGCCCGAACCCTCCTCCCCGTCTCGCTCCGCCAACCGTTTCTTTATGTCGGACATCTCTTTGCAAAGGGCCCGCACCATCTGGTCGGTCGTCATTCTCTTTGCGCCTTTCTTGGGCATCTCTCCGAGGAAGTATCTAGAAGACAAAGAAAAAAGATCAAAACGCTCAAAATTGGCTCTTCGTTCCGTCCCGAGCTCACGTGTAGCGAGGAGGTGCAGCTTCGGAGCACAAGAACAAGAGGACGTCTTCTGGTCTTGCGTCTCTTTTTATCCGTCTTCAGGGCGGGCGAAAACCCGCCCCTGCCCGCCCCGAGGGCGTGGCTGGCTGCGTCGGTGTCTAGGCCAGCCCACTCTAGGGCGGGAAAAAGCGCGCCCCGGCTACGCCGCTTCGGGCATACCAGCCGAGACGCGCCTCCCGCCCAAAAATGGCTTCCCGGGGGGATCGAGGCACTCCGCCATACGTTCGGGGGGACCGAGTGGTCGCCCCTTTCCATTCTGAATTTAGGTACAGATGTAATTTATACATGCCAGACATTTAGCCTGCCTAGCCAAATAGCTCTTAATCAGAAATGATCTAATGTTGTTAAATAAAATTAGTACATATACATTGTTATTTCATGTATGATGTAATATTTCGATGAGATGGAATTTTTCAAATCAGTAAGTGCAGATTGTTTCTAATGCTCTAGTTATTTTTTGAATGTCCATTCTACTAAATCCCTTTATAGCTTGCAGTTTATCCACTTTATATGGCCTTCTATTTGTTCAAATGAACTTTTAGAATAATGAGTTAATGATTATATCCATTTTAACTAGTTTACATATACTTTGATTTTGGTATCGGAGCGGGAATTATTTGATTTCAGATATTTCTGATCACTTGCTCTGAAAATACCTTTTGCTAGTCTTTAAAAACAATTACAACTCTGTTACTTTATAGCGGATTAACTAGTATTGATGTTTTTCTCATAAATTGGAATTATATGATTCTTCCTTTTCACTGATTTCGCAGAAGACAGCATGCAAAAACTCTTTTCATTCAACAGGAAGGGACAACATACTATAGATAAGGTATTACGAATATATTTAAAATACATAGTTATATTTTAATAATATTCCCACAGAAATCCTTTGTCTTATGTCATAATTAGAAGAATACATGGTATTTGCAGCAGTACCCCAGGTTTATATTTACACATAAAAATGGAACCAGTAAACTGTTTTGTTCATTAAATGTAAATGTGCACTAAACCAATCTTATTTGGATTTAAATTCAAATAACCGCATATATGGTGATTCAAAGTGCAACCATGACTTTGTGTTCAGCAATTTTACAGCTAAATAGGTATTCTCACGAAAAGTATAATAACAAAATCAGTTTAGAACTTTCCTGCTGAGAAAACCAGCTTACCAAAAATAAATCTTTCTATTTCAACACAGTCAGCAGAAATAATAATTTGAAAGCAAAAACTCCAAAAGTGATGAGGGAACCATTTCAGTAAAGGGGCTTGCAGATGTGAATTACCTGACTGAGTTCAAATATACTAGCATGGAAGGTGTGTATGCATTTATGTGTTTGAAATTGAACAATATATTCCTACTTTCAGTCATGTGTGGTCATTCACTTAGATCAATAGATTCACCTGTTGAGAAAGCATGAAAATGCACTCCTGACATGATTGTGATCACATTAGTTTCCAGGAAAGAAGCTTAAATAACATTATGGCTGAGATACCCGCCACCCCCTCTCAACACATTCCCCAAGAATGGGAAACCGGAAACGGTTCTGAACTTTTGGAAGACGGGAGGGAGTGACCCTCCCGGCCGTATTTATTAAAATATGAAACAAAATTAAAACATTAAAATAACAGTTTCATATTAATGTACAATTTCATTTCCACATTGCGATGTTTGGCTAACCTTAACATATTCTCTAATACAAAGGTTCTCCTAGCCGAACTAACATCCTACAAAACGTTTAACTTGAAATTGTACATCCTAACGTTTAAGGGCCAACGGCAAGGTCGTAACCGGTGTCAAGATCCCTAAACCAGACATATCCCCCTCACTTGTGAGGGGCGACCGCACAGAGGCGTACCTCAAGTGCATTTACCAATTTCCCTTGACTTGACGGGGGCCCCAATAAACTCGACGCCATTTAAAGGTCGTCCGAGGACTCGTGTGAGGTATCTAGAAGGTAGCGTAGACCCCCTCCCAAACCCCACACAACTTACCACATCTGCCGTCGCAGATGTCCCGTCCCCGGGAAATTCCCCAGGAGGGGGCTGTAACCCCTCCTACCCAGGAAGGGGCCTTGACCGCCTTTCCTTTCCTTTCGGCGGCCCATCCTTAGAAGGGACCGCCTCCCCGTTGAGGGGCCAATGGCCACCTCCCTCGAGCGCTCCCATCCGTAATGGGTGACGCCCACCCCTAGGGATCTTCCAATTACTGCTCACCGATCATGACCTTACCGCCACAGGCCGGATAGTTGACCGGCTATCCGGACCCCCCACAACACTCCTGCCTAAAGGTCATGTCACAAAGTCTTCAGCCAAGCTATCAGGTCTCCTATGAGTAACTCGTTCCCCATCCGGGACAAATGAACACCATCCCCCAAATACATACTATCCCCTTTTATACAACCATGCGGAATAGAATGCAATGTACTTGAACGGAACAATCTACTCATTTTATTATTAATTTTTCTTACTGAATGATTCAGAGCAGAAACCGAAATAGCCCCCCGCCACACTTTCCGTGGAATCATATGGGACCATGCAATTGTGCACCCTGGAACTCTTCTCGCTAACCAACTTACAGTGGAAAGCATCCCCTCGAGAAGAAGTCGTCTACCAGTGGTCACCAAATCGTTGCCTCCAAGATGTACTATGACTACAGACGGCGGTGACCTCGTCCGCCCTAACAAACCCTCGAAAAATGATTGAAACTGGTCAATACAGAGCCCGCCCTTTCCGTAGAAGGACACACTGTACCCATATTCCCCAGCCACGTGAATCATGTCACCTGCTTTGAATACGTCCGCGGCACGCCTCACGTATGAGTGGCCCACGACCCACACCCCTTTTTTCACAGCCGGTGATGTCTGACCGCTGGCCCCCCGGTGTCGGGTCGACTGCACAGTCCGCCCCGCCTCGTAGGCTTGCGCAACTGAAAACCAAACAAAAACAAGAAGCGTGAGTACAACATTACAGCTTCACAACATGTGCAACCGCACATATCTCTTATAACAGTTTGAGGACCAACGCCCCACACGTTTTACTTGTTCAACATTCAGACCCCTGGCTGTAGCCTCTGTAGCAGCCCCTATCCTAAAGGAATGGGTCCCAAACTCGCCGGGGTTCAGGCCCGCGGCCGAAATTGACATCGCAAGCACCCGCTGAAACTGAAACCTCGTCAGTGGGGTGGCGTCAGCGTGTCTCAACAAGGTCCCCCCCCATGATGCCACCCTATGCGTTAAATATTCCTCCACGCACACCACAGGGCACATGGAAGACCCGGGAATCCTTTGTATGATTATGCTGTCCCCGATCGCACTTTGATCGGTCTTGGACCTGACAAACGAGACAGTCATTGTCTCCCCCCTGATCTGAACGTGCTTTCGGCACAGTCCCCCCATGGCATCCTGCTTATTCTTTGCCACCAGTTCGCCTACCCGCATAGCCCCATGGAATGCTAGCACAAAAGCGGCTCGGAATAACACTGATTCATACTGGGATGAACACGTTGCAGGAAGTACCGATAACAACAGAGCCAACCTATCCAAACCTATCGGGCGCCTTTCATCTACTCTGCGACCCTCAAGGCGTTGCCACCCACGTAGCGCTTTTTGCACCACGAAAGACGCAGTCGGGTCTTGGATCCCATGAGCCCTTGCCACAAAGGAGATGGCGGCCCGATGCCTCTGGGCCGTAGCCACTGATTTGCCTGCCTGATGTAAGGACAGCAGAAATTTTACCACTAACTCTTCCTGACCCCAAAACTCTCCCCTAGCAGTCCCCAGAAAGGCCCAATAGGATCGGAACGCCCCTTCATATGCCTTCCTCGTCCTGGGTGCTAAACTCTCTCCCACGAGGTTCTGTAGTTCGGGGCACCGAGAGACCAGAGAGCTTCGGGAAAGGGTGCCGCCACCGAGTCCGCTGTGGGCAGAAAACCCCAGAAGGCCTGCATACGAAAACGAGAAAGCGCATCAGCCGCTTGATTCGTTACCCCCGGCACATGTCTTGCCCTAAATAGCACGTTCAATTGCATACACAATAACACAATTTCTTTGAGCAATCTCAGAATCCATTTGCATCGTGCTGCCTGGCTATTGATACACTCAACCACGGTCATGTTATCAGACCAAAATACCACAGAGTGATCCCTGAATCCCTCAGGCCAAGTTCTCAGGGCCACCAGAATGGGAAAAAGTTCAAGAAAGGCAATGTTACTCGTCAGCCCACTCTCATGCCACCATAACGGCCATTTTTGAGCCGACCATTGTGTGCCGAATATGGCACCAAAACCAACGCTCCCAGCCGAATCTGTCCACAGCCCCAGCTCTTCGGAGGACACCGCCGGTTTATTCCAGACAATTCGACCATTGAACTCCGCCAGAAATGCCAACCAAATGTGCATGTCCTGGCGAACTTCTGCCGATAGTCTCGTGCGATGATGACCCTCTTTCAGGCCGACCATGGCCTGAGCGATCGAGCGGGAAAAGGGGCGGGCCATCGGCATTACTCTCAGGGCAAAATTCAGCTGGCCCACCAATTGTTGTAATTGATGCAGTCTGACTTTAGACTCACTAATACACTTTTCCAGGGAAGCCCTGAATCTTAACACCTTTTCTCTTGGTAATCGAAAACAACCTTCCTCTGAATCGAGCTCGATCCCCAGGAACTCGAGGCAAGTCGAGGGACCCACAGTCTTACCTGGTGCCAGTGGCACACCAAAATGCTTCATTAAGACACAAAATTCATTCAAAGCCTGTCCACATTCTGGATCCCCGGCCGCCCCCAAAAACAAAAAGTCATCGAGATAATGCATGACATGTTGAAAACCCGTCCTCTTTGTGAAGACCCATTGCAGAAAACAACTGAACTTTTCAAAATAGGCACAATATATAGAGCATCCCATCGGCATACATCTATCCATGTAATAGTGACCCTGAAACATGAAACCAAGGAGACGCTGATCGTCTGGGTGTACCGGGAGCAACCGGAACGCTGACTCAATATCTGATTTTGCCATCAGCGCACCGGGCCCTAGGCGATTCAACATGGCGACGGCCTCATCGAAAGATGCGTACCGCACCGAACACACTTCCGGGTCAATTGCATCATTCACGGAAAGACCACGTGGGGCTGATAAATTATGTATCAGTCAGAACTCACCCGGGTCCTTCTTAGGGACCACCCCTAAAGGGGAACAAACAAAGTTAGCACATGGTGGCTCATCAAATGGACCGGCGACTCGACCTCGAGTAACCTCCTTCCCAATCTTCTCCTGTACTACGGTCGTATGTTGCAAGACCGACAGTTGATTTTTACATTTTGCTACACCCTGAAAATCCCCCACTGGGATGCGGAAACCATATGAAAACCCGTTCCGCAACACCCCAGCGGAAACCTGATCCGGGTACTCGCTGAGCCAAGGAATCATTGCCATGGTATCAATCGGAGTAGGTAAAGGCGCCCCTCGGACTATTTCAGACCTGTTTGGCGCCTCCCCTACCACCGTTATCACCCGTTTTGGCTCTGCACATGGACTCAGGATGGGATGGCTGCCCACACCCTCCACACTCATGTCTAAACTTGCATGACCCCTGGGGCCTCGTACATTTACCCCTGTTAAAGTTCCAATAAATCCCCCTTTTACCTGCGTTGCCGTTCGGCTTCGAGAGGTAGTCATTAACTGTACTCGCTCGAAAGGGTGTCCCAGCATATTGGCGGGAGGATTCACCCCCGCTACTCCCTACCAATGGTAACTTCAACATACCAGTACTCTACATTTTTGACCACGAAACAGAATCGTAACAATCCCAAGTCAAGTTCTTGTCGTGTTCTTTCGCTTTTCTAAAAATATTATCGTAACAGAACCACTGATTGCCCCCATATGATACAGAATATTCCATGATTCGTGACTGATAAATAGGCAATTCGGACAACAACTCGGGCCTACGTTCACCCATGATAGCGGTAAAAATTCCCCATGCCCTGCCCCAATTGCCAATGTTTTCGTCAACCTTAAAGGCGGCCATCTTTGCGCGCCAAACACTCGGATGCATGAGCTCCTTTTGGCTCTTAACATGCTCCATCTCATAATGATCTTTAAGCAACGAGAACATGTTTACATACTCATCTGCCCACATCTTTTCCTTAATAGCCAGAGGTACATGCTGACCCAATTTTTCCCTTCGTGAGGGTGCAGACTCATCCCTTGCAATCGGCAATGGCCGCTTACCTGAACCGGAAGCTGCGTCTGCCGCTGAACCTGCTCCTGTCGATTTTTCACCCGCCGGAGACGGCGTGATAACTGGCGATGGTGCCTTCACCGCCTCCCTATTTTCACGCAATTGCTTCATCAACACCGGTGCGTCGTCAGCCGTGGCGCCCTCGCCATTTTTCCCCAACCACGCTGCCAATTGTGCTGCCAACTCGGGCGGCATATCGTCCCCGGACACGGGGGTGACCACCACGGGAATCGGGTTCCCCTCTGTCGGCACCGGAGTGGGCTCTTCGAGTGGGGTATCGGGAACCGGGGTGTTTCCCCCCGCTGCCCCCCGTCTGGGCCTCTTGCCCTTCCCTCCTGGAGCGGCTCCTGCCGATGGTCGTTTCGGCCCCCCTTCCCCGTCTCTAGCCGCCACCTTCTTCTTTAGGTCGGTTACCTCCTTCATGAGCATACGGAGCATCTGGTCAGTAGTGACTCGCTTTCCAACTTTCTTAGGCATTCTCAGACAGAGTATCTGTAAGACAAAAGAAAGATTACCACGTTCAAAATTGGCTCTTCGTTCCCTCTCGAGCTCACGTGCAGCGAGGAGGTGCAGCTTCAGAGCACAGGAACAAGAGGATGCTTTCTTGGCTTGTTGCTCCTTTTATCCGTCTTCAGGGCGGGCGTAAACCCGCCCCTGCCTGCCCCAAAGGGCGTGGCCGGCCGCATCAGTGTCTAGGCCAGCCCCCTCCAGGGCGGGAAAAAGCGCGCCCCGGCTACGCCGCTTCGGGCATACCAGCCGAGACTCGCTTCCCGCCCAAGATGGCTTCCCGGGGGGATCGTGGTACTCCGCCATACGTTCGGGGGGACCGAATGGTCGCCCCTTTCCAATCTTTCTGTATAATTCAATGATGCCAAAAATGTATAAAAACATAGAAGACAGCTTTTAATTGAGCTTTTCCTCACATATCTTCATGTAAAACTTTGAATATAGGAAATATTATTCGTGGTTAAACATTATTCTCTTGATTTCTCCAGAAAATCGATTGCTAATGTGCAATATTCAGGCACACTACAGGGACTATTTTAGAATACCTGAGAAATCAGTAACTTTCTAAAACATGCATGAACTTCTCTTTTGAAATGCCATCAAATAGCTTAAACTAAAAACCTAAGCAGAACTCTGCTTAAGAAACTCCAGTTTGGTGTGTCCTGTCAATCTTAGTTGTCGGCCAGGGCGGTAAATTCCATACCGTCTGCGGAATTTGCGGAATTTGTGTAATTTTGAGTTCCGCGGAGATCGGGGAATTGCACAAAATTCTGCATTCCCCGACATTGCGAAATTTTTGGCTTGTTCGTGTTCTCAAATTGTGTGTTTGCAAGATATTTCCCCCCAAGCACGCAAACAGCAATTGTGAACAGCAAAAAAGCATCGCGAACAAGCAATTCAGCATGTTCGCAGAATTTCTGCATGTCCGCAGAGATTTTTTACTGTTTTGCGGAAATTTGCTTAACGCGATTACGCGAATTCCGCCCACCCCTAATTAGTTGTACAGAATTTTAACTGTGAATGTTCTTGAGGATAGATTTCAAAAATTGAAAACCTCAAAGCAGGAGACACTTAGCACCTATTTTATCTCTTATTTTGAGAAGGTGATATGGCATTGTCTCTGCTTCCTGAAGTTGGATTACCCTCAGCAGTTACAGGTATATAGGCAGCTAACACTGGCATTTAAAAACATTTTAGTTTTGTTATTACTATTAATAATGGTACATCTATCAAAATATCCATAGTTTACATAGAAGATGCTCACCTGTGTATTCCGATAATACACTGTCTTTTCCAAGTACACCATTTCCACCCACAGCAGAGACTTTGAAGGTGTACAGGTTGCCAGGTATTAAATTTGTGATGGAGACATTTTCATACATTGTTGTTACATTTGATTCTGGATTTCCTAAAACTTGCACTAAATAGGAGCTTTTGTTGCCAGTCGGTGGTAGCCAGCTCAAAGAAATTGAATCAATGGTGATGTATGTCAAACTTAGATTGTTGGTTACATTGGGTACTGAAATAGAAAAATAGAACGTGAAGTATCACTCAGAGAAACTTTTACATATTTGTCAGAAATATTTTTTACACCAGATAAATTACAGAAAAGCTTGTAGAAGTCACCTATCAATGGGAAGAATTGCCATGAAAGATCTCTAATAGGGTGAAATAGTTTGTAACACTTCTGGCGCATTGATTTTGTATTAAAAAATTGAGACTTGTACTAAAGAATCTAAATTCCCGGAAGAGCATAGAAATGTTTCCAATGACATCTCTTCAGTTATGATAACTTATTCAAAACCCCCAAATGTGAGCAACTGTAACTTAGTCTCATTAATTCTAGAAAATGTTTCCCAAAATGTATAACTGATTCTGAATTTAGGTACAGATGTAATTTATACATGCCAGACATTTAGCCTGCCTAGCCAAATAGCTCTTAATCAGAAATGATCTAATGTTGTTAAATCAAATGAGTACATATACATTGTTATTTCATGTATGATGTAATATTTCGATGAGATGGAATTTTTCAAATCAGTGAGTGCAGATTGTTTCTAATGCGAAAGTTATTTTTTGAATGTCTATTCTACTAAATCCCTTTATAGCTTGCAGTTTATCCACTTTATATGGCCTTCTATTTGTTCAAATGAACTTTTAGAATAATGAGTTAATGATTATATCCATTTTAACTAGTTTACATATACATTGATTTTGGTATCGGAGTAGGAATTATTTGATTTCAGATATTTCTGATCACTTGCTCTGAAAATACCTTTTGCTAGTCTTTAAAAAAAATTACAACTCTGTTACTTTATAGCGGATTAACTAGTATTGATGTTTTTCTCATAAATTGGAATTATATGATTCTTCCTTTTTACTGATTTCGCAGAAGACAGCATGCAAAAACTCTTTTAATTCAACAGGAAGGGACAACATACTATAGATAAGGTATTACCAATATATTTAAAATACATACTTATATTTTAATAATATTCCCACAGAAATCCTTTGTCTTATGTCATAATTAGAAGAATACATGGTATTTGCAGCAGTATCCCAGGTTTATATTTACACATAAAAATGGAACCAGTAAACTGTTTTTTCATTAAATGTAAATGTGCACTAAACCAATCTTATTTGGATTTAAATTCAAATAACCGCATATATGGTGATTCAAAGTGCAACCATGACTTTGTGTTCAGCAATTTTACAGCTGAAGAGGTATTCTCACGAAAAGTATAATAACAAAATCAGTTTAGAACTTTTCTGCTGAGAAAACAAGCTTACCACAAATAAATCTTTCTATTTCAACACAGTCAGCAGAAATAATAATTTGAAAGCAAAAACTCCAAAAGTGATGAGGGAACCATTTCAGTAACGGGGCTTGCAGATGTGGATTACCTGACTGAGTTCAAATATACTAGCATGGAAGGTGTGTATGCATTTATGTGTTTGAAATTGAACAATATATTCCTACTTTCAGTCATGTGTGGTCATTCACTAAGATCAATAGATTCACCTGTTGAGAAAGCATGAAAATGCACTCCTGACATGATTGTGATCACATTAGTTTCCAGGAAAGAAGCTTAAATAACATATCTTTCTGTATAATTCAATGATGCCAAAAATGTATAAAAACATAGAAGATAGCTTTTAATTGAGCTTTTCCTCACATATCTTCATGTAAAACTTTGAATATAGGAAATAATATTTGTGGTTAAACATTATTCTCTTGATTTCTCCAGAAAATCGATTGCTAATGTGCAATAATCAGGCACACTAGAGGGACTATTTTAGAATACCTGAGAAATCAGTAACTTTCTAAAACATGCATGAACTTCTCTTTTGAAATGCCATCAAATAGCTTAAACTAAAAACCTAAGCAGAACTCTGCTTAAGAAACTCCAGTTTGGTGTGTCCTGTCAATCTTAGTTGTAGGCCGGGGCGGTAAATTCCATACCGTCTGCGGAATTTGTGGAAAGGGGCGACCACTCGGTCCCCCCGAACGTATGGTGGAGTACCCCGATCCCCCCGGGAGGCCATCTTGGGCGGGAGGCGAGTCTCGGCTGGTATGCCCGAAGCGGCGTAGCCGGGGCGCGCCTTTTCCCGCCCTAGAGTGGGTTGTCCTAGACGCTGACGCCGCCGACCACGCCCCCGGGGGGCAGGCGGAGGCGGGTTTACGCCCGCCCGAAGATGGATAAAAGGAGCAGCAAGCCAAGGAGGCATCCTCTTGTTCCTGTGCTCTGAAGCTGCACCTCCCCGCTGCACGTGAGCTCGAGACGGAACGAGGAGCCAATTTTGAGCGTTGTAATTTTGTTCTTGTTTTACAGATATCTGCGTTGGAGAATGCCGGGCAAGAAGGTCGGAAAGCGGGTCGGTACCGATCAGATGCTCCGCATGCTCATAACGGAGGTTGCCGATTTGAAGAAACAGATGGCGGAGAAGAACGGGGAGGGAGGCCCGAAGCGAATCGTCGGACCAGCTTTGCCGGGAGTAGTCCCTAGTGGGAGAGGCAAGAGGTCCAAGAGGGGGGCACCTGGGGGGGAGACCCCGGTTCCCGATACACCGATAGAGGAGCCGATCCTGGTTCCGAAGGAGGGGCATCCGATTCCCGTGGTAGTCACCCCCGTGAACGGAGAAGATATGCCTCCAGAGTTGGCTGCACAACTGGCAGCGTGGTTGGGAAAGGATAGCGAGGGCGTGATGAGGCAATTGCAGGAATCTAGACAGGCTGCGAACGCACCATCTCTTGTTCCCCCGCAGGCTCCGGTGGCTGAGATCGCGGCAGGCGCAAGTTCGGCAGCAAGTACAGCACCTAGTTCAGGTAAGCGGCTACTGCCGATTGCGGGGGAGGGGTCTGTACCCTCGCGAAGGGAGAAAGTGGCCCAGCATGTTCCACTTGAAATTAAGGAAAAGATTTGGGCTAATAAGTATGTGAACATGTTTTCTTTACTTACTGACCATTACGAGATCGAGCATGTGAAGGCCCAAAAAGAGCTTATGCATCCGAGTGTTTGGCGCTCAAAAATGGCCGCCTTTAAAGTCGATGAGAACATAGGTACTTGGGGCAGAGCATTTGGCATTTTCACCTCCATTATGGGTGAGCGAAGGCCTGAGTTGTTGACGGAATTGCCTATTTATCAGACACGTATTATGGAGTATTCTCTAGCCTATGAGGGCAATCAATGGTTTTGTTATGACAATATTTTTAGGAAGGCTAAGGAGCACGACCCAGCTCTAACTTGGGACTGTTATGACTCCATTTCTTGGCAAAAAATGGAGAACTCGGGCATGTTAAAAGTACCATTGGTGGGGGGTAGCGGGGGTGAGTCTTCCCGCCAAACCTCTGGGACACCCTTTCGGACGGGTGCAGGTAACGAGCACCACTCGAAGTCGAGTGGCAAAACAGGGAAAAAGGGGATTTGTTGGAATTTTAACAGAGGAAAATGTACAAGGCCTCAGGGGTCATGCAAATTTAGACACGAGTGTGGGGGTTGTGGACAGTCCTCTCATCCCGAGACCATGTGCAGAGCCAAAACGGGTGATAACGGAGGTAGGGGAAGCGCCAAACAGGTCTGAAATAGTCCGAGGGGCGCCTTTACCTACCCCGGTTGATACCATGGCAATGATTCCTTGGCTCAATGAATACCCGGATCATGTCTCCGCAGGGGTGTTGCGAGACGGGTTCTCGTATGGTTTCCGCATTCCAGTGGGGGACTTTCAGGGTAAAACAAGTTGTAAGAACCAACTGTCGGTCCTGCAGCATACGGCGGTGGTACAGGTAAAGATTGGGAAAGAGGTGACTCGAGGGCGGGTTGCCGGTCCATTCGATCTACCGCCGGTTGCTAACTTTGTTTGTTCCCCCTTAGGGGTGGTCCCCAAGAAGGACCCGGGTGAGTTTAGGCTAATACATAATTTGTCAGCCCCACGAGGTCTTTCCGTGAATGATGCGATAGACCCGGAAGTGTGTTCGGTGCGGTACGCATCTTTCGATGAGGCCGTCGCCATGTTGAATCGCCTGGGGCCCGGGCGCTGATGGCAAAATCAGACATTGAGTCAGCGTTCCGGTTGCTCCAGGTACACCCAGACGATCAGCGTCTCCTTGGTTTCATGTTTCAGGGTCGCTATTACATGGATAAATGTATGCCAATGGGTTGCTCCATATCTTGTGCTTATTTTGAGAAGTTCAGTTGTTTTCTGCAATGGGTATTCACAAGAAAGACGGGTTTTCAGCATGTGATGCATTATCTCGATGACTTTCTGTTCCTGGGGGCGGCCGGGGATCCAGAATTTTGGGCGGGCTTTATCAGAGTTTTGTGTCTTAATGAATCACTTCGGCGTGCCATTGGCACCAGGTAAGACTGTGGGTCCCTCGACTTCACTCGAGTTTCTGGGGATCAAGCTCGACTCGGAGGAAGGTTGTTTTCGGTTGCCCAAAGAGAAGGTGTTGAAATTCAGGGCATCCCTTGAAACATGTATTCGAGAGACTAAGGTGAACCTGCATCAATTGCAACAAACGGTGGGCCAATTGAATTTTGCCCTTAGAGTAATCCCAATGGCCCGCCCCTTTTCCCGCTCGATTGCACAAGCCATGGTCGGTCTTAAAGAGGGACAACACCGCACGAGGCTCTCGGCAGAGATTCGCCAGGACATGCGCATTTGGTTGGCATTCCTGGCGGATTTCAATGGTCGAATTGTCTGGAACAAGCCGGCGGTGTCCTCCGAGGAGCTGGGGCTGTGGACAGATTCGGCGGGGAGTATAGGTTTTGGCGCCATATTCGGTAATCAATGGTCGGCTCAAAAATGGCCGTCATGGTGGCACGAGAGCGGGCTGACGAGTAACATTGCTTTTCTCGAACTTTTCCCTATTTTGGTGGCCCTGAAAACATGGCCTGAGGGGTTCCGAGATCACTCTGTCGTGTTCTGGTCTGATAACATGACCGTGGTAGAGTGTATCAATAGTCAGGCAGCACGTTGCAAATGGATTCTGAGACTGCTTAAAGAAATTGTATTGTTGTGTATGCAGTTGAATGTGATCTTTAGGGCGCGACATGTCCCAGGGGTGCTGAACCAAGCGGCTGATGCGCTTTCTCGTTTCCGTATGCAGGCCTTCTGGGGTTTTCTGCCCACAGCGGACCCGGTGGCGGCACCCTTTCCCGAAGCTCTCTGGTCTCTCGGTGCCCCGAACTACAAAACCTCGTGGGAGAGAGTTTAGCACCCAGGACAAGGAAGGCATATGAAGGGGCGTTCCGTTCCTATTGGTCCTTTTTGGGTTCTGCTAGGGGGGAGCTTTGGGGCCAGGAAGAGCTTGTTGTAAAATTCTTGCTGTCTTTACATCAGGCAGGCAAATCAGTAGCTACGGCCCAGAGGCATCGGGCCGCCATTTCCTTTATGGCAAGGGCTCATGGGATCCAGGACCCAACAGCGTCCTTTGTGGTACAGAAAGCGCTACGGGGGTGGCAACGCCTTGAGGGTCGCAGAGTAGATGAGAGGCACCCGATAGGTCTGGATAGGTTGGCCCTGTTATTATCCGTACTCCCTGCGACATGTTCATCCCAGTATGAAACAGTGTTATTCCGGGCCGCCTTTGCGTTAGCATTCCATGGGGCAATGCGGGTAAGCGAACTGGTGGCGAGGAACAAACGGGATACGGTGGGGGGACTGTGCCGGGAGCACATTCAGGTAAAGGGGGAGACAATGACGGTCTCCTTTGTCAGGTCCAAGGCTGATCAGGGTGCGATAGGGGATTGTGTAGTAATACATCGGATTCCCGGATCTCCCATGTGCCCTGTTGTTTGCTTAGAGGAATATTTAGTGCAGAGGGCGTCATCATGGGGGGGGACCTTGTTGAGGCACGCTGATGCCACCCCACTGACGAGATTTCAGTTCCAGCGGGTGCTGGCAATGGCGCTTTCGGCCGCAGGTTTGAACCCCGGCGAGTTTGGGACCCATTCCTTCCGGATAGGGGCTGCTACTGAGGCTACAGCCAGGGGTCTGAGTATAGAGAAAGTGAAACGTTTGGGGCGTTGGTCCTCGAACTGTTACAAAAGGTATGTGCGGTTGCACATGTTGTGAAGCTGCTATCATGTACTCACGCTTCTTGTTTTTGTTTGGTTTACAGTTTCGCAAGCTCACGAGGCGGGGCGGACTGTGCAGTCGACCCGACACCTGGGAACCAGCGGTCAAACATCACCGGCTGCGGAAAAAGTGGTGTGGGTCGTGGGCCACTCATACGTGAGGCGTGCCGCGGACGTATTCAAAGCAGGTGACATGATTCACGTGGCTGGGGAATACGGGTACAGGGTGACCTTCTACGGAAGGGGCGGGCTCTGTATTGACCAGTTTCAAAATTTTATGGAGGGTTTGTTAGGGCGGACAAGGTCACCGCCGTCTATAATCATAGTCCATCTTGGGGGTAATGATTTGGTAACCACTGGTAGACGACTGCTTCTCGAGGCAATGCTTTCCACTGTAAGTTGGTTGGCGGGAAGAGTTCCAGGGTGCACAATTGCATGGTCCCATATGATTCCACGAAAAGTGTGGCGGGGGCGATTTCGGTTTCTGCTCTGAATCACTCAGTAAAGAAAATAAATAACAAGTTGGGTAGATTGTTTCGTTCAAGTACACTGCAGTCTATTCCGCATGGTTGTATCAAGGGGGACAGTATGTATTTGGGAGATGGGGTCCATTTGTCCCGGGTGGGGAATGAGTTACTCATAGGAGACCTCATAGCTTGGCTAAGGAGTTTAAAACATGACCTTTAGGCAGGAGTTGTGTGGGGGGTCCGGATAGCCGGTCAACTATCCGGCCTGTGGCGGTAAGGTCATGATCGGTGAGCAGTAATTGGAAGATCCCTATGGGGGGGGCGTCACCCATTACGGATGGGAGCGCCCGGGGGAGGTGGCCATTGGCCCCTCAACGGGGAGGCGGTTCCTTCTAAGGATGGGCCGCCGAAAGAAAAGGAAAGGCGGTCAAGGCCCCTTCCTTGATAGGAGGGGCTACGGGCCCCTCCTGGGGAATTTCCCGGGGCCAGGACACCTGCGACGGCAGATGTGGTAAGTTGTGTGGAGTGGGGAGGGGGTTTACGCTACCTTCTAGACACCTCACACGAGTCCTCGGACGACCTTTAAATGGCGTCGAGTTCATTGGGGCCCCCGTCAAGTCAAGGGAAATTGGTAGATGCATTTGAGGTACAGCCTCTCTGCGGTCGCCCCTCCCGAGTGGGGGGGGGTAATTCTGGTTTAGGGATCTGACACCGGTTACGACCTTGCCGTTGGCCCTTAACGTTAGGATGTACAATTTCAAGTTAAATGTTTTGCAGGATGTTAGTTCGGCTAGGAGAACCTTTGTATTAGAGATATGTTAAGGTTAGCCAAACATCGTAATGTGGAAATGAAATTGTACATAATATGAAACTGTTATTTTAATGTTTTTAAGTTTGTTTCATATTTTAATAAATACGGCCGGGAGGGTCACTCCCTCCCGCCTTCCAAAAGTTCAGAACCGTTTCCGTTTTCCCATCCTTGGGGATTGCGTCGAGAGGGGGTGGCGGGTATCTCAGCCATATGGAAAGGGGCGACCACTCGGTCCCCCCGAACGTATGGTGGAGTACCCCGATCCCCCCGGGAGGCCATCTTGGGCGGGAGGCGAGTCTCGGCTGGTATGCCCGAAGCGGCGTAGCCGGGGCGCGCCTTTTCCCGCCCTAGAGTGGGTTGTCCTAGACGCTGACGCCGCCGACCACGCCCCCGGGGGGCAGGCGGAGGCGGGTTTACGCCCGCCCGAAGACGGATAAAAGCAGCAGCAAGCCAAGGAGGCATCCTCTTGTTCCTGTGCTCTGAAGCTGCACCTCCCCGCTGCACATGAGCTCGAGACGGAACGAGGAGCCAATTTTGACCCACCCACCAGCCCCTGAAGACAGCAAGTGGATTTTTTTTAATAAAGTTGTGATGTGGTAACTCTATTTCTTACAGGTTGCGATGATGGACGTGTTATTTGTGTATGTAATAAAGAGAATGATCATCTAGAGTATGTTTTCGAATAAAGTTTTGCTCTAATGTTGATCAGTAATCATACGTGAAGTAGTTATGGTTGTCTTTAATTTAGTGAGTTAGTTAAATTGTCGTATTTATTTTGGTCGGGCGGTAAGGTCATGATCGGTGAGCAGTAATTGGAAGATCCCTATGGGGGGGGGCGTCACCCATTACGGATGGGAGCGCCCGGGGGAGGTGGCCATTGGCCCCTCAACGGGGAGGCGGTTCCTTCTAAGGATGGGCCGCCAAAAGAAAAGGAAAGGCGGTCAAGGCCCCTTCCTTGATAGGAGGGGCTACGGGCCCCTCCTGGGGAATTTCCCGGGGCCAGGACATCTGCGACGGCAGATGTGGTAAGTTGTGTGGAGTGGGGAGGGGGTTTACGCTACCTTCTAGACACCTCACACGAGTCCTCGGACGACCTTTAAATGGCGTTGAGTTCATTGGGGCCCCCGTCAAGTCAAGGGAAATTGGTAGATGCATTTGAGGTACAGCCTCTGTGCGGTCGCCCCTCCCGAGTGGGGGGGGGTAATTCTGGTTTAGGGATCTGACACCGGTTACGACCTTGCCGTTGGCCCTTAACGTTAGGATGTACAATTTCAAGTTAAATGTTTTGCAGGATGTTAGTTCGGCTAGGAGAACCTTTGTATTAGAGATATGTTAAGGTTAGCCAAACATCGTAATGTGGAAATGAAATTGTACATAATATGAAACTGTTATTTTAATGTTTTTAAGTTTGTTTCATATTTTAATAAATACGGCCGGGAGGGTCACTCCGTCCCGCCTTCCAAAAGTTCAGAACCGTTTCCGTTTTCCCATCCTTGGGGATTGCGTCGAGAGGGGGTGGCGGGTATCTCAGCCATATGGAATTTGTGTAATTTTGCGTTCCGCGGAGATCGCGGAATTGCACAAAATTCTGCGTTCCCCGACATTGCGAAATTATTGGCTTGTTCGCGTTCTCAAAATGTGTGTTTGCGAGATATTTCCCCTTGAGCACGCAAACAGCAATTGCGAACAGCAAAAAAGCATTGCGAACAAGCAATTCAGCATGTTCGCAGAATTTCTGCATGTCCGCAGAGATTTTTTACTGTTTTGCGAAGATTTGCTTAATGCGATTACGCGAATTCCGCCCACCCCTAATTAGTTGTACAGAATTTTAACTGTGAATGTTCTTGAGGATAGATTTCAAAAATTGAAAACCTCAAAGCAGGAGACACTTAGCACCTATTTTATCTCTTATTTTGAGAAGGTGATATGGGATTGTCTCTGCTTCCTGAAGTTGGATTACCCTCAGCAGTTACAGGTATATAGGCAGCTAACACTGGCATTTAAAAACATTTTCATTTTGTTATTACTATTAATAATGGTACATCTATCAAAATATCCATAGTTTACATAGAAGATGCTCACCTGTGTATTCCGATAATACACTGTCTTTTCCAAGTACACCATTTCCACCCACAGCAGAGACTTTGAAGGTGTATAGGTTGCCAGGTATTAAATTTGTGATGGAGACATTTTCATACATTGTTGTTACATTTGATTCTGGATTTCCTAAAACTTGCACTAAATAGGAGTTTTTGTTGCCAGTCGATGGTAGCCAGCTCAAAGAAATTGTATCAATGGTGATGTATGTCAAACTTAGATTGTTGGTTACATTGGGTACTGAAATAGAAAAATAGAACGTGAAGTATCACTCAGAGAAACTTTTACATATTTGTCAGAAATATTTTTTACACCAGATAAATTACAGAAAAACACGTAGAAGTTACCTATCATTGGGAAGAATTGCCATGATAGATCTCTAATAGGGTGAAATAGTTTGTAACACTTCTGGCGCATTGATTTTGTATTAAAAAATTGAGACTTGTACTAAAGAATCTAAATTCCCAGAAAAGCATAGAAATGTTTCCAATGACATCTCTTCAGTTATGATAACTTATTCAAAACCCCCAAATGTGAGCAACTGTAACTTAGTCTCATTAATTCTAGAAAATGTTTCCCAAAATGTATAACTGATTCTGAATTTAGGTACAGATGTAATTTATACATGCCAGACATTTAGCCTGCCTAGCCAAATAGCTCTTAATCAGAAATTATCTAATGTTGTTAAATCAAATGAGTACATATACATTGTTATTTCATGTATGATGTAATATTTCGATGAGATGGAATTTTTCAAATCAGTGAGTGCAGATTGTTTCTAATGCTCTAGTTATTTTTTGAATGTCTATTCACTAAATCCCTTTATAGCTTGCAGTTTATCCACTTTATATGGCCTTCTATTTGTTCAAATGAACTTTTAGAATAATGAGTTAATGATTATATCCATTTTAACTAGTTTACATATACTTTGATTTTGGTATCGGAGTGGGAATTATTTGATTTCAGATATTTCTGATCACTTGCTCTGAAAAGACCTTTTGCTAGTCTTTAAAAAAAATTACAACTCTGTTACTTTATAGCGGATTAACTAGTATTGATGTTTTTCTCATAAATTGGAATTATATGATTCTTCCTTTATACTGATTTCGCAGAAGGCAGCATGCAAAAACTCTTTTCATTCAACAGGAAGGGACAACATACTATAGATAAGGTATTACGAATATATTTAAAATACATAGTTATATTTTAATAATATTCCCACAGAAATCCTTTGTCTTATGTCATAATTAGAAGAATACATGGTATTTGCAGCAGTACCCCAGGTTTATATTTACACATAAAAATGGAACCAGTAAACTGTTTTGTTCATTAAATGTAAATGTGCACTAAACCAATCTTATTTGGATTTAAATTCAAATAATCGCATATATGGTGATTCAAAGTGCAACCATGACTTTGTGTTCAGCAATTTTACAGCTAAATAGGTATTCTCACGAAAAGTATAATAACAAAATCAGTTTAGAACTTTCCTGCTGAGAAAACCAGCTTACCAAAAATAAATCTTTCTATTTCAACACAGTCAGCAGAAATAATAATTTGAAAGCAAAAACTCCAAAAGTGATGAGGGAACCATTTCAGTAAAGGGGCTTGCAGATGTGGATTACCTGACTGAGTTCAAATATACTAGCATGGAAGGTGTGTATGCATTTATGTGTTTGAAATTGAACAATATATTCCTACTTTCAGTCATGTGTGGTCATTCACTTAGATCAATAGATTCACCTGTTGAGAAAGCATGAAAATGCACTCCTGACATGATTGTGATCACATTAGTTTCCAGGAAAGAAGCTTAAATAACATATCTTTCTGTATAATTCAATGATGCCAAAAATGTATAAAAACATAGAAGATAGCTTTTAATTGAGCTTTTCCTCACTTATCTTCATGTAAAACTTTGAATATAGGAAATAATATTCGTGGTTAAACATTATTCTCTTGATTTCTCCAGAAAATCGATTGCTAATGTGCAATAATCAGGCACACTACCGGGACTATTTTAGAATACCTGAGAAATCAGTAACTTTCTAAAACATGCATGAACTTCTCTTTTGAAATGCCATCAAATAGCTTAAACTAAAAACCTAAGCAGAACTCTGCTTAAGAAACTCCAGTTTGGTGTGTCCTGTCAATCTTAGTTGTCGGCCAGGGCGGTAAATTCCATACCGTCTGCGGAATTTGCGGAATTTGTGTAATTTTGTGTTCCGCGGAGATCGGGGAATTGCACAAAAATCTGCATTCCCCGACATTGCGAAATTTTTGGCTTGTTCGTGTTCTCAAATTGTGTGTTTGCAAGATATTTCCCCCCAAGCACGCAAACAGCAATTGTGAACAGCAAAAAAGCATCGCGAACAAGCAATTCAGCATGTTCGCAGAATTTCTGCATGTCCGCAGAGATTTTTTACTGTTTTGCGGAAATTTGCTTAACGCGATTACGCGAATTCCGCCCACCCCTAATTAGTTGTACAGAATTTTAACTGTGAATGTTCTTGAGGATAGATTTCAAAAATTGAAAACCTCAAAGCAGGAGACACTTAGCACCTATTTTATCTCTTATTTTGAGAAGGTGATATGGCATTGTCTCTGCTTCCTGAAGTTGGATTACCCTCAGCAGTTACAGGTATATAGGCAACTAACACTGGCATTTAAAAACATTTTAATTTTGTTATTACTATTAATAATGGTACATCTATCAAAATATCCATAGTTTACATAGTAGATGCTCACCTGTGTATTCCGATAATACACTGTCTTTTCCAAGTACACCATTTCCACCCACAGCAGAGACTTTGAAGGTGTACAGGTTGCCAGGTATTAAATTTGTGATGGAGACATTTTCATACATTGTTGTTACATTTGATTCTGGATTTCCTAAAACTTGCACTAAATAGGAGCTTTTGTTGCCAGTCGGTGGTAGCCAGCTCAAAGAAATTGAATCAATGGTGATGTATGTCAAACTTAGATTGTTGGTTACATTGGGTACTGAAATAGAAAAATAGAACGTGAAGTATCACTCAGAGAAACTTTTACATATTTGTCAGAAATATTTTTTACACCAGATAAATTACAGAAAAACTTGTAGAAGTCACCTATCAATGGGAAGAATTGCCATGATAGATCTCTAATAGGGTGAAATAGTTTGTAACACTTCTGGCGCATTGATTTTGTATTAAAAAATTGAGACTTGTACTAAAGAATCTAAATTCCCGGAAGAGCATAGAAATGTTTCCAATGACATCTCTTCAGTTATGATAACTTATTCAAAACCCCCAAATGTGAGCAACTGTAACTTAGTCTCATTAATTCTAGAAAATGTTTCCCAAAATGTATAACTGATTCTGAATTTAGGTACAGATGTTATTTATACATGCCAGACATTTAGCCTGCCTAGCCAAATAGCTCTTAATCAGAAATGATCTAATGTTGTTAAATCAAATGAGTACATATATATTGTTATTTCATGTATGATGTAATATTTCGATGAGATGGAATTTTTCAAATCAGTGAGTGCAGATTGTTTCTAATGCTCTAGTTATTTTTTGAATGTCTATTCTACTAAATCCCTTTATAGCTTGCAGTTTATCCACTTTATATGGCCTTCTATTTGTTCAAATGAACTTTTAGAATAATGAGTTAATGATTATATCCATTTTAACTAGTTTACATATACTTTGATTTTGGTATCGGAGTGGGAATTATTTGATTTCAGATATTTCTGATCACTTGCTCTGAAAATACCTTTTGCTAGTCTTTAAAAAACATTACAACTCTGTTACTTTATAGAGGATTAACTAGTATTGATGTTTTTCTCATAAATTGGAATTATATGATTCTTCCTTTTTACCGATTTCGCAGGACAGCATGCAAAAACTCTTTTCATTCAACAGGAAGGGACAACATGCTATAGATAAGGTATTACGAATATATTTAAAATACATAGTTATATTTTAATAATATTCCCACAGAAATCCTTTGTCTTATGTCATAATTAGAAGAATACATGGTATTTGCAGCAGTACCCCAGGTTTATATTTACACATAAAAATGGAACCAGTAAACTGTTTTGTTCATTAAATGTAAATGTGCACTAAACCAATCTTATTTGGATTTAAATTCAAATAACCACATATATGGTGATTCAAAGTGCAACCATGACTTTGTGTTCAGCAATTTTACAGCTAAATAGGTATTCTCACGAAAAGTATAATAACAAAATCAGTTTAGAACTTTCCTGCTGAGAAAACCAGCTTACCAAAAATAAATCTTTCTATTTCAACACAGTCAGCAGAAATAATAATTTGAAAGCAAAAACTCCAAAAGTGATGAGGGAACCATTTCAGTAAAGGGGCTTGCAGATGTGGATTACCTGACTGAGTTTAAATATACTAGCATGGAAGGTGTGTATGCATTTATGTGTTTGAAATTGAACAATATATTCCTACTTTCAGTCATGTGTGGTCATTCACTTAGATCAATAGATTCACCTTTTGAGAAAGCATGAAAATGCACTCCTGACATGATTGTGATCACATTAGTTTCCAGGAAAGAAGCTTAAATAACATATCTTTCTGTATAATTCAATGATGCCAAAAATGTATAAAAACATAGAAGATAGCTTTTAATTGAGCTTTTCCTCACATATCTTCATGTAAAACTTTGAATATAGGAAATAATATTCGTGGTTAAACATTATTCTCTTGATTTCTCCAGAAATTCGATTGCTAATGTGCAATAATCAGGCACACTACAGGGACTATTTTAGAATACCTGAGAAATCAGTAACTTTCTAAAACATGCATGAACTTCTCTTTTGAAATGCCATCAAATAGCTTAAACTAAAAACCTAAGCAGAACTCTGCTTAAGAAACTCCAGTTTGGTGTGTCCTGTCAATCTTAGTTGTAGGCCGGGGCGGTAAATTCCATACCGTCTGCGGAATTTGTGGAATTTGTGTAATTTTGCGTTTTGCGGAGATCGCGGAATTGCACAAAATTCTGCGTTCCCCGACATTGCGAAATTATTGGCTTGTTCGCGTTCTCAAAATGTGTGTTTGCGAGATATTTCCCCTCGAGCACGCAAACAGCAATTGCGAACAGCAAAAAAGCATTGCGAACAAGCAATTCAGCATGTTCGCGGAATTTCTGCATGTCCGCAGAGATTTTTTACTGTTTTGCGAAGATTTGCTTAATGCGATTACGCGAATTCCGCCCACCCCTAATTAGTTGTACAAAATTTTAACTGTGAATGTTCTTGAGGATAGACTTCAAAAATTGAAAACCTCAAAGCAGGAGACACTTAGCACCTATTTTATCTCTTATTTTGAGAAGGTGATATGGGATTGTCTCTGATTCCTGAAGTTGGATTACCCTCAGCAGTTACAGGTATATAGGCAGCTAACACTGGCATTTAAAAACATTTTCATTTTGTTATTACTATTAATAATGGTACATCTATCAAAATATCCATAGTTTACATAGAAGATGCTCACCTGTGTATTCCGATAATACACTGTCTTTTCCAAGTACACCATTTCCACCCACAGCAGAGACTTTGAAGGTGTACAGGTTGCCAGGTATTAAATTTGTGATGGAGACATTTTCATACATTGTTGTTACATTTGATTCTGGATTTCCTAAAACTTGCACTAAATAGGAGCTTTTGTTGCCAGTCGGTGGTAGCCAGCTCAAAGAAATTGTATCAATGGTGATGTATGTCAAACTTAGATTGTTGGTTACATTGGGTACTGAAATAGAAAAATAGAACGTGAAGTATCACTCAGAGAAACTTTTACATATTTGTCAGAAATATTTTTTACACCAGATAAATTACAGAAAAACACGTAGAAGTTACCTATCATTGGGAAGAATTGCCATGATAGATCTCTAATAGGTGAAATAGTTTGTAACACTTCTGGCGCATTGATTTTGTATTAAAAAATTGAGACTTGTACTAAAGAATCTAAATTCCCAGAAAAGCATAGAAATGTTTCCAATGACATCTCTTCAGTTATGATAACTTATTCAAAACCCCCAAATGTGAGCAACTGTAACTTAGTCTCATTAATTCTAGAAAATGTTTCCCAAAATGTATAACTGATTCTGAATTTAGGTACAGATGTAATTTATACATGCCAGACATTTAGCCTGCCTAGCCAAATAGCTCTTAATCAGAAATTATCTAATGTTGTTAAATCAAATGAGTACATATACATTGTTATTTCATGTATGATGTAATATTTCGATGAGATGGAATTTTTCAAATCAGTGAGTGCAGATTGTTTCTAATGCTCTAGTTATTTTTTGAATGTCTATTCACTAAATCCCTTTATAGCTTGCAGTTTATCCACTGTATATGGCCTTCTATTTGTTCAAATGAACTTTTAGAATAACGAGTTAATGATTATATCCATTTTAACTAGTTTACATATACTTTGATTTTGGTATCGGAGTGGGAATTATTTGATTTCAGATATTTCTGATCACTTGCTCTGAAAATACCTTTTGCTAGTCTTTAAAAAAAATTACAACTCTGTTACTTTATAGCGGATTAACTAGTATTGATGTTTTTCTCATAAATTGGAATTATATGATTCTTCCTTTTTACTGATTTCGCAGAAGACAGCATGCAAAAACTCTTTTCATTCAACAGGAAGGGACAACTTACTATAGATAAGTTATTACGAATATATTTAAAATACATAGTTATATTTTAATAATATTCCCACAGAAATCCTTTGTCTTATGTCATAATTAGAAGAATACATGGCATTTGCAGCAGTATCCCAGGTTTATATTTACACATAAAAATGGAACCAGTAAACTGTTTTTTCATTAAATGTAAATGTGCACTAAACCAATCTTATTTGGATTTAAATTCAAATAACCGCATATATGGTGATTCAAAGTGCAACCATGACTTTGTGTTCAGCAATTTTACAGCTAAAGAGGTATTCTCACGAAAAGTATAATAACAAAATCAGTTTAGAACTTTTCTGCTGAGAAAACAAGCTTACCAAAAATAAATCTTCCTATTTCAACACAGTCAGCAGAAATAATAATTTGAAAGCAAAAACTCCAAAAGTGATGAGGGAACCATTTCAGCAAAGGGGCTTGCAGATGTGGATTACCTGACTGAGTTCAAATATACTAGCATGGAAGGTGTGTATGCATTTATGTGTTTGAAATTGAACAATATATTCCTACTTTCAGTCATGTGTGGTCATTCACTTAGATCAATAGATTCACCTGTTGAGAAAGCATGAAAATGCACTCCTGACATGATTGTGATCACATTAGTTTCCAGGAAAGAAGCTTAAATAACATATCTTTCTGTATAATTCAATGATGCCAAAAATGTATAAAAACATAGAAGATAGCTTTTAATTGAGCTTTTCCTCACATATCTTCATGTAAAACTTTGAATATAGGAAATAATATTCGTGGTTAAACATTATTCTCTTGATTTCTCCAGAAAATCGATTGCTAATGTGCAATAATCAGGCACACTACCGGGACTATTTTAGAATACCTGAGAAATCAGTAACTTTCTAAAACATGCATGAACTTCTCTTTTGAAATGCCATCAAATAGCTTAAACTAAAAACCTAAGCAGAACTCTGCTTAAGAAACTCCAGTTTGGTGTGTCCTGTCAATCTTAGTTGTCGCCAGGGCGGTAAATTCCATACCGCCTGCGGAATTTGTGGAATTTGTGTAATTTTGCGTTCCGCGGAGATCGGGGAATTGCACAAAATTCTGCATTCCCCGACATTGCGAAATTTTTGGCTTGTTCGTGTTCTCAAATTGTGTGTTTGCAAGATATTTCCCCCCAAGCACGCAAACAGCAATTGTGAACAGCAAAAAAGCATCGCGAACAAGCAATTCAGCATGTTCGCAGAATTTCTGCATGTCCGCAGAGATTTTTTACTGTTTTGCGGAAATTTGCTTAATGCGATTACGCGAATTCCGCCCACCCCTAATTAGTTGTACAGAATTTTAACTGTGAATGTTCTTGAGGATAGATTTCAAAAATTGAAAACCTCAAAGCAGGAGACACTTAGCACCTATTTTATCTCTTATTTTGAGAAGGTGATATGGCATTGTCTCTGCTTCCTGAAGTTGGATTACCCTCAGCAGTTACAGGTATATAGGCAGCTAACACTGGCATTTAAAAACATTTTAATTTTGTTATTACTATTAATAATGGTACATCTATCAAAATATCCATAGTTTACATAGAAGATGCTCACCTGTGTATTCCGATAATACACTGTCCTTTCCAAGTACACCATTTCCACCCACAGCAGAGACTTTGAAGGTGTACAGGTTGCCAGGTATTAAATTTGTGATGGAGACATTTTCATACATTGTTGTTACATTTGATTCTGGATTTCCTAAAACTTGCACTAAATAGGAGCTTTTGTTGCCAGTCGGTGGTAGCCAGCTCAAAGAAATAGAATCAATGGTGAAGTATGTCAAACTTAGATTGTTGGTTACATTGGGTACTGAAATAGAAAAATAGAACGTGAAGTATCACTCAGAGAAACTTTTACATATTTGTCAGAAATATTTTTTACACCAGATAAATTACAGAAAAACTTGTAGAAGTCACCTATCAATGGGAAGAATTGCCATGATAGATCTCTAATAGGGTGAAATAGTTTGTAACACTTCTGGCGCATTGATTTTGTATTAAAAAATTGAGACTTGTACTAAAGAATCTAAATTCCCGGAAGAGCATAGAAATGTTTCCAATGACATCTCTTCAGTTATGATAACTTATTCAAAACCCCCAAATGTGAGCAACTGTAACTTAGTCTCATTAATTCTAGAAAATGTTTCCCAAAATGTATAACTGATTCTGAATTTAGGTACAGATGTAATTTATACATGCCAGACATTTAGCCTGCCTAGCCAAATAGCTCTTAATCAGAAATGATCTAATGTTGTTAAATCAAATGAGTACATATATATTGTTATTTCATGTATGATGTAATATTTCGATGAGATGGAATTTTTCAAATCAGTGAGTGCAGATTGTTTCTAATGCTCTAGTTATTTTTTGAATGTCTATTCTACTAAATCCCTTTATAGCTTGCAGTTTATCCACTTTATATGGCCTTCTATTTGTTCAAATGAACTTTTAGAATAATGAGTTAATGATTATATCCATTTTAACTAGTTTACATATACTTTGATTTTGGTATCGGAGTGGGAATTATTTGATTTCAGATATTTCTGATCACTTGCTCTGAAAATACCTTTTGCTAGTCTTTAAAAAAAATTACAACTCTGTTACTTTATAGCGGATTAACTAGTATTAATGTTTTTCTCATAAATTGGAATTATATGATTCTTCCTTTTTACTGATTTCGCAGGACAGCATGCAAAAACTCTTTTCATTCAACAGGAAGGGACAACGTACTATAGATAAGGTATTACGAATATATTTAAAATACATAGTTATATTTTAATAATATTCCCACAGAAATCCTTTGTCTTATGTCATAATTAGAAGAATACATGGTATTTGCAGCAGTACCCCAGGTTTATATTTACACATACAAATGGAACCAGTAAACTGTTTTGTTCATTAAATGTAAATGTGCACTAAACCAATCTTATTTGGATTTAAATTCAAATAACCACATATATGGTGATTCAAAGTGCAACCATGACTTTGTGTTCAGCAATTTTACAGCTAAATAGGTATTCTCACGAAAAGTATAATAACAAAATCAGTTTAGAACTTTCCTGCTGAGAAAACCAGCTTACCAAAAATAAATCTTTCTATTTCAACACAGTCAGCAGAAATAATAATTTGAAAGCAAAAACTCCAAAAGTGATGAGGGAACCATTTCAGTAAAGGGGCTTGCAGATGTGGATTACCTGACTGAGTTTAAATATACTAGCATGGAAGGTGTGTATGCATTTATGTGTTTGAAATTGAACAATATATTCCTACTTTCAGTCATGTGTGGTCATTCACTTAGATCAATAGATTCACCTGTTGAGAAAGCATGAAAATGCACTCCTGACATGATTGTGATCACATTAGTTTCCAGGAAAGAAGCTTAAATAACATATCTTTCTGTATAATTCAATGATGCCAAAAATGTATAAAAACATAGAAGATAGCTTTTAATTGAGCTTTTCCTCACATATCTTCATGTAAAACTTTGAATATAGGAAATAATATTCGTGGTTAAACATTATTCTCTTGATTTCTCCAGAAATTCGATTGCTAATGTGCAATAATCAGGCACACTACAGGGACTATTTTAGAATACCTGAGAAATCAGTAACTTTCTAAAACATGCATGAACTTCTCTTTTGAAATGCCATCAAATAGCTTAAACTAAAAACCTAAGCAGAACTCTGCTTAAGAAACTCCAGTTTGGTGTGTCCTGTCAATCTTAGTCCTAGGCCGGGGCGGTAAATTCCATACTGTCTGCGGAATTTGTAGAATTTGTGTAAGAGATCGCGGAATTGCACAAAATTCTGCGTTCCCCGACATTGCGAAATTATTGGCTTGTTCGCGTTCTCAAAATGTGTGTTTGCGAGATATTTCCCCCGAGCACGCAAACAGCAATTGCGAACAGCAAAAAAGCATTGCGAACAAGCAATTCAGCATGTTCGCAGAATTTCTGCATGTCCACAGAGATTTTTTACTGTTTTGCGGAGATTTGCTTAACGCAATTACGCGAATTTCGCCCAGCCCTAATTAGTTGTACAGAATTTTAACTGTGAATGTTCTTGAGGATAGATTTCAAAAATTGAAAACCTCAAAGCAGGAGACACTTAGCACCTATTTTATCTCTTATTTTGAGAAGGTGATATGGCATTGTCTCTGCTTCCTGAAGTTGGATTACCCTCAGCAGTTACAGGTATATAGGCAGCTAACACTGGCATTTAAAAACATTTTCATTTTGTTATTACTATTAATAATGGTACATCTATCAAAATATCCATAGTTTACATAGAAGATGCTCACCTGTGTATTCCGATAATACACCATCTTTTCCAAGTACACCATTTCCACCCACAGCAGAGACTTTGAAGGTGTACAGGTTGCCAGGTATTAAATTTGTGATGGAGACATTTTCATACATTGTTGTTACATTTGATTCTGGATTTCCTAAAACTTGCACTAAATAGGAGCTTTTGTTGCCAGTCGGTGGTAGCCAGCTCAAAGAAATTGTATCAATGGTGATGTATGTCAAACTTAGAATGTTGGTTACATTGGGTACTGAAATAGAAAAATAGAACGTGAAGTATCACTCAGAGAAACTTTTACATATTTGTCAGAAATATTTTTTACACCAGATAAATTACAGAAAAACACGTAGAAGTTACCTATCATTGGGAAGAATTGCCATGATAGATTTCTAATAGGGTGAAATAGTTTGTAACACTTCTGGTGCATTGATTTTGTATTAAAAATTGAGACTTGTACTAAAGAATCTAAATTCCCAGAAAAGCATAGAAATGTTTCCAATGACATCTCTTCAGTTATGATAACTTATTCAAAACCCCCAAATGTGAGCAACTGTAACTTAGTCTTATTAATTCTAGAAAATGCTTCCCAAAATGTATAACTGATTCTGAATTTAGGTACAGATGTAATTTATACATGCCAGACATTTAGCCTGCCTAGCCAAATAGCTCTTAATCAGAAAAGATCTAATGTTGTTAAATCAAATGAGTACATATACATTGTTATTTCATGTATGATGTAATATTTCGATGAGATGGAATTTTTCAAATCAGTGAGTGCAGATTGTTTCTAATGCTCTAGTTATTTTTTGAATGTCTATTCACTAAATCCCTTTATAGCTTGCAGTTTATCCACTTTATATGGCCTTCTATTTGTTCAAATGAACTTTTAGAATAATGAGTTAATGATTATATCCATTTTAACTAGTTTACATATACTTTGATTTTGGTATCGGAGTGGGAATTATTTGATTTCAGATATTTCTGATCACTTGCTCTGAAAATACCTTTTGCTAGTCTTTAAAAAAAATTACAACTCTGTTACTTTATAGCGGATTAACTAGTATTGATGTTTTTCTCATAAATTGGAATTATATGATTCTTCCTTTTTACTGATTTCGCAGAAGACAGCATGCAAAAACTCTTTTCATTCAACAGGAAGGGACAACATACTATAGATAAGGTATTACGAATATATTTAAAATACATAGTTATATTTTAATAATATTCCCACAGAAATCCTTTGTCTTATGTCATAATTAGAAGAATACTTGGTATTTGCAGCAGTACCCCAGGTTTATATTTACACATAAAAATGGAACCAGTAAACTGTTTTGTTCATTAAATGTAAATGTGCACTAAACCAATCTTATTTGGATTTAAATTCAAATAACCGCATATATGGTGATTCAAAGTGCAACCATGACTTTGTGTTCAGCAATTTTACAGCTAAATAGGTATTCTCACGAAAAGTATAATAACAAAATCCGTTTAGAACTTTCCTGCTGAGAAAACCAGCTTACCAAAAATAAATCTTTCTATTTCAACACAGTCAGCAGAAATAATAATTTAAAAGCAAAAACTCCAAAAGTGATGAGGGAACCATTTCAGTAAAGGGGCTTGCAGATGTGGATTACCTGACTGAGTTTAAATATACTAGCATGGAAGGTGTGTATGCATTTATGTGTTTGAAATTGAACAATATATTCCTACTTTCAGTCATGTGTGGTCATTCACTTAGATCAATAGATTCACCTGTTGAGAAAGCATGAAAATGCACTCCTGACATGATTGTGATCACATTAGTTTCCAGGAAAGAAGCTTAAATAACATATCTTTCTGTATAATTTAATGATGCCAGAAATGTATAAAAACATAGAAGATAGCTTTAAATTGAGCTTTTCCTCACATATCTTCATGTAAAACTTTGAATATAGGAAATAATATTCGTGGTTAAACATTATTCTCTTGATTTCTCCAGAAACTCGATTGCTAATGTGCAATAATCAGGCACACTACAGGGACTATTTTAGAATACCTGAGAAATCAGTAACTTTCTAAAACATGCATGAACTTCTCTTTTGAAATGCCATCAAATAGCTTAAACTAAAAACCTAAGCAGAACTCTGCTTAAGAAACTCCAGTTTGGTGTGTCCTGTCAATCTTAGTTGTAGGCCGGGGCGGTAAATTCCATACTGTCTGCGGAATTTGTGTAATTTGTGTAATTTTGCGTTCCGCGGAGATCGCGGAATTGCACAAAATTCAGCGTTCCCCGACATTGCGAAATTATTGGCTTGTTCGCGTTCTCAAAATGTGTGTTTGCGAGATATTTCCCCCCGAGCACGCAAACAGCAATTGCGAACAGCAAAAAAGCATTGCGAACAAGCAATTCAGCATGTTCGCAGAATTTCTGCATGTCCACAGAGATTTCTTACTGTTTTGCGGAGATTTGCTTAACGCGATTACGCGAATTCCGCCCAGCCCTAATTAGTTGTACAGAATTTTAACTGTGAATGTTCTTGAGGATAGATTTCAAAAATTGAAAACCTCAAAGCAGGAGACACTTAGCACCTATTTTATCTCTTATTTTGAGAAGGTGATATGGCATTGTCTCTGCTTCCTGAAGTTGGATTACCCTCAGCAGTTACAGGTATATAGGCAGCTAACACTGGCATTTAAAAACATTTTCATTTTGTTATTACTATTAATAATGGTACATCTATCAAAATATCCATAGTTTACATAGAAGATGCTCACCTGTGTATTCCGATAATACACCGTCTTTTCCAAGTACACCATTTCCACCCACAGCAGAGACTTTGAAGGTGTACAGGTTGCCAGGTAATAAATTTGTGATGGAGACATTTTCATACATTGTTGTTACATTTGATTCTGGATTTCCTAAAACTTGCACTAAATAGGAGCTTTTGTTGCCAGTCGGTGGTAGCCAGCTCAAAGAAATTGTATCAATGGTGATGTATGTCAAACTTAGATTGTTGGTTACATTGGGTACTGAAATAGAAAAATAGAACGTGAAGTATCACTCAGAGAAACTTTTACATATTTGTCAGAAATATTTTTTACACCAGATAAATTACAGAAAAACATGTAGAAGTTACCTATCATTGGGAAGAATTGCCATGATAGATTTCTAATAGGGTGAAATAGTTTGTAACACTTCTGGCGCATTGATTTTGTATTAAAAATTGAGACTTGTACTAAAGAATCTAAATTCCCAGAAAAGCATAGAAATGTTTCCAATGACATCTCTTCAGTTATGATAGCTTATTCAAAACCCCCAAATGTGAGCAACTGTAACTTAGTCTAATTAATTCTAGAAAATGTTTCCCAAAATGTATAACTGATTCTGAATTTAGGTACAGATGTAATTTATACATGCCAGACATTTAGCCTGCCTAGCCAAATATCTCTTAATCAGAAAAGATCTAATGTTGTTAAATCAAATGAGTACATATACATTGTTATTTCATGTATGATGTAATATTTCGATGAGATGGAATTTTTCAAATCAGTGAGTGCAGATTGTTTCTAATGCTCTAGTATTTTTTGAATGTCTATTCACTTAATCCCTTTATAGCTTGCAGTTTATCCAATTTATATGGCCTTCTATTTGTTCAAATAAACTTTTAGAATAATGAGTTAATGATTATATCCATTTTAACTAGTTTACATATACTTTGATTTTGGTATCGGAGTGGGAATTATTTGATTTCAGATATTTCTGATCACTTGCTCTGAAAATACCTTTTGCTAGTCTTTAAAAAAAATTACAACTGTGTTACTTTATAGTGGATTAACTAGTATTGATGTTTTTCTCATAAATTGGAATTATATGATTCTTCCTTTTTACTGATTTCGCAGGACAGCATGCAAAAACTCTTTTCATTCAACAGGAAGGGACAACATACTATAGATAAGGTATTACGAATATATTTAAAATACATAGTTATATTTTAATAATATTACCACAGAAATCCTTTGTCTTATGTCATAATTAGAAGAATACATGGTATTTGCAGCAGTACCCCAGGTTTATATTTACACATAAAAATGGAACCAGTAAACTGTTTTGTTCATTAAATGTAAATGTGCACTAAACCAATCTTATTTGGATTTAAATTCAAATAACCACATATATGGTGATTCAAAGTGCAACCATGACTTTGTGTTCAGCAATTTTACAGCAAATTAGGTATTCTCATGAAAAGTATAATAACAAAATCAGTTTAGAACTTTCCTGCTGAGAAAACCAGCTTACCAAAAATAAATCTTTCTATTTCAACACAGTCAGCAGAAATAATAATTTGAAAGCAAAAACTCCAAAAGTGATGAGGGAACCATTTCAGTAAAGGGGCTTGCAGATGTGGATTACCTGACTGAGTTTAAATATACTAGCATGGAAGGTGTGTATGCATTTATGTATTTGAAATTGAACAATATATTCCTACTTTCAGTCATGTGTGGTCATTCACTTAGATCAATAGATTCACCTGTTGAGAAAGCATGAAAATGCACTCCTGACATGATTGTGATCACATTAGTTTCCAGGAAAGAAGCTTAAATAACATATCTTTCTGTATAATTCAATGATGCCAAAAATGTATAAAAACATAGAAGATAGCTTTTAATTGAGCTTTTCCTCACATATCTTCATGTAAAACTTTGAATATAGGAAATAATATTCGTGGGTAAACATTATTCTCTTGATTTCTCCAGAAACTCGATTGCTAATGTGCAATAATCAGGCACACTACAGGGACTATTTTAGAATACCTGAGAAATCAGTAACTTTCTAAAACATGCATGAACTTCTCTTTTGAAATGCCATCAAATAGCTTAAACTGAAAACCTAAGCAGAACTCTGCTTAAGAAACTCCAGTTTGGTGTGTCCTGTCAATCTTAGTTGTAGGCCGGGGCGGTAAATTCCATACCGTCTGCGGAATTTGTGGAATTTTTGTAATTTTGCGTTCCGCGGAGATCGCGGAATTGCACAAAATTCTGGGTTCCCCGACATTGCGAAATTATTGGCTTGTTCGCGTTCTCAAAATATGTGTTTGTGAGATATTTCCCCCCGAGCACGCAAACAACAATTGCGAACAGCAAAAAAGCATTGCGAACAAGCAATTCCGCATGTTCGCAGAATTTCTGCATGTCCGCAGAGATTTTTTACTGTTTTGCGGAGATTTGCTTAACGCGATTCCGCGAATTCCGCCCACCCCTAATTAGTTGTACAGGATTTTAACTGTGAATGTTCTTGAGGATAGATTTCAAAAATTGAAAACCTCAAAGCAGGAGACACTTAGCACCTATTTTATCTCTTATTTTGAGAAGGTGATATGGCATTGTCTCTGCTTCCTGAAGTTGGATTACCCTCAGCAGTTACAGGTATATTGGCAGCTAACACTGGCATTTAAAAACATTTTAATTTTGTGATTACTATTAATAATGGTACATCTATCAAAATATCCATAGTTTACATAGAAGATGCTCACCTGTGTATTCCGATAATACACTGTCTTTTCCAAGTACACCATTTCCACCCACAGCAGAGACTTTGAAGGTGTACAGGTTGCCAGGTATTAAATTTGTGATGGAGACATTTTCATACATTGTTGTTACATTTGATTCTGGATTTCCTAAAACTTGCACTAAATAGGAGCTTTTGTTGCCAGTCGGTGGTAGCCAGCTCAAAGAAATTGTATCAATGGTGATGTATGTCAAACTTAGATTGTTGGTTACATTGGGTACTGAAATAGAAAAATAGAACGTGAAGTATCACTCAGAGAAACTTTTACATATTTGTCAGAAATATTTTTTACACCAGATAAATTACAGAAAAACATGTAGAAGTTACCTATCATTGGGAAGAATTGCCATGATAGATCTCTAATAGGGTGAAATAGTTTGTAACACTTCTGGCGCATTGATTTTGTATTAAAAAATTGAGACTTGTACTAAAGAATCTAAATTCCCAGAAAAGCATAGAAATGTTTCCAATGACATCTCTTCAGTTATGATAAATTATTCAAAACCCCCAAATGTGAGCAACTGTAACTTAGTCTCATTAATTCTAGAAAATGTTTCCCAAAATGTATAACTGATTCTGAATTTAGGTACAGATGTAATTTATTCATGCCAGACATTTAGCTTGCCTAGCCAAATAGCTCTTAATCAGAAAAGATCTAATGTTGTTAAATCAAATGAGTACATATACATTGTTATTTCATGTATGATGTAATATTTCGATGAGATGGAATTTTTCAAATCAGTGAGTGCAGATTGTTTCTAATGCTCTAGTTATTTTTTGAATGTCTATTCACTAAATCCCTTTATAGCTTGCAGTTTATCCACTTTATATGGCCTTCTATTTGTTCAAATGAACTTTTAGAATAATGAGTTAATGATTATATCCATTTTAACTAGTTTACATATACTTTGATTTTGGTATCGGAGTGGGAATTATTTGATTTCAGATATTTCTGATCACTTGCTCTGAAAATACCTTTTGCTAGTCTTTAAAAAAAATTACAACTCTGTTCCTTTATAGCGGATTAACTAGTATTGATGTTTTTCTCATAAATTGGAATTATATGATTCTTCCTTTTTACTGATTTCGCAGGACAGCATGCAAAAACTCTTTTCATTCAACAGGAAGGGACAACATACTATAGATAAGGTATTACGAATATATTTAAAATACATAGTTATATTTTAATAATATTCCCACAGAAATCCTTTGTCTTATGTCATAATTAAAGAATACATGGTATTTGCAGCAGTACCCCAGGTTTATATCTATACTACTATTATAAAGCGAGAACTGGGAACCTTTGAGGCGGGTAAACTCCAGAAGTATACCATCAATCACAACACCCAATACAGCGTTGGAAAAGGGAGGTCCAGGAAACGGACATAGGCTATACATTTGTCCAACATATACATTACGAAGGGCAAACAACATTTCAGAAAAAGTAGTTCCTGGTGGGCGTTGTTCTCAATGTGGGCGGTAACATTGGCAGAGGGGCATGTCCCATTCACTCGGTTTCAAGCACTCAAGCACACACACAACAACAGATTCTGATAGCACACACACAAAACACAGCAACCAACAGATTCTGCAAACACACACAAGCACACACACAACATAGCAACTTCAGCAAAAACACTGTTTAATGCACGTCCACTTCAGGACATAAACATCGTTTTTAAAATAGCAATTTCGAAATGATCTTTTTAAAATATGTGCAAAATCGAAAATTCTGAATGATTGTTTTAAAAATATGTGCAAAATCACAAAATCGCCATGTGCAATAGGCTTATTACTCACTGACTGCAGTATTTCAAGGCAACAAAAACAAAGGGGCTCGGCCTCAGCAAGGTTCTGAGGCAAAGGGCGCGGCTTCAGGACGAAAAGCCAATCAAGGTTGGGCAAGCCACACAAGCATCCAATCGCACAACACTCTTGGCTGTGACACCCACAAAACAACCTTGCACAACCAGCCAATCGCGCCACTGCGCCTTCCAGCAAACAACCAATCGCCCCACACACATTACACAAATAACCAATCACACAAGCAATCACACAGTAGCACATTCATTGGAAAGACAATTCATAAAAACCTTCAGCATTGGTCCAACACCCACGTGATTCCTACGAGCATTATTGCTGTCGGAGCCACTAACGAGGGAAACTCAGCAATACACATTGACACAAGCCACGGAAAAAATAGCATTTACGCTCTTTAAAAAACAATTCCAGAGTCGGGCACTGGTATTCAAAGGGGATACACAGGGGGCAGCCAGGGAAATATTCACGAGAACAAGCCTCTTTCACATTCAAAAACGAGGCATCATGTTTGCTCTGTAAACGCGGGCAGCCAGGGAAATAATCAGGGAGAACAAGCCTCAATAGCATTACACAAGGAGGCGTGATGCACAGAAATTAATTGTCGAACGTTCTTGCAGGGAAAAGCAAAAACACAAGTTTAAAGCAGTCCCCGGACACAGCGCTCACAAGACACAGTCAGAGCATTATTGCTGTGAGGCTGTGTGGACTTACAGGTTGAGAGAGGGCACAGAACGAGCCACAATAAAGCTGTTGCAAGGCCCTGGAAAGGGGGCAGCCAGGGCCTCATTGAGGAAGCTTTACACAGTGAATGGATGCTAATTGAAAAATAAACTAAAAAATACAAATTACAACAGGGCGACATGCTTGCAGAGGAAAACAAATAGCCCTGCTCTGTCCCCTCGCTGGAATTAGCCAAAATACAGCAACACATTTAAAATATCTACAACACATCACAGGTTCAACAAGGGGGCAGGCACTCAACCAAAAACATGAACATTTAAATAACACTCATTTAACTTCACATTACAGCCACACTACATTACACATTAAGACAGGGGAAAAACAGGAAAACAAAAACAGGAGGAGTTCAATAAGCCTCATTTACATTCAGAAAAGAGGCATGATGTATATTAATTGACGCAGATTACAGCTACTTGATGGTTGGGGGCTGGCAGAGAAACTAAAAAAGGAAGATTTACATAGCACTCCTTACACTTCTAATTAAAAATACCACTACATTACATGTTGCCACAGGGAGTGGACAAAAACACAAAAAACAGGAGGATTTAAATAAGCCGCATTTACATTACAAAAAGAGGCATGAGGTATAGTAATTAATGGCGCTTTACGCTACTTAATGCTGCCGCATTTACAGTACAAAAAGAGGCATAATGTAGATTAATTAATGCAGCTTTACGCTACTTGATGCTGCCGCATTTACATTACAAAAAGAGGCATGAGGTATAGTCATTGACGGCGCTTTACGCTACTTGATGCTGCTGTATTTACATTACAAAAAGAGGCATAATGTATAGTAATTGACGGCGCTTTACGCTACTTGATGCTGCTTTGCTTTGTGGAAAATATACCCACACTTACCCATGATCAAAAACATAACTAAGGACATTTAAAAGGACATTATTTCTTTACAACGCTAACACCCCCTAATAACGTTGTTCAGACACAAAAGTTTGAGCGTTCTCTCTTTATAATAGTAGTATACATATTGCTTTTCAAAAAAAGACACCTTTAACATACTCTACTCTACTCAGAACACCCACTGTACTACTTTTTATTTTTTTAGTTCCACACCCTTATATAGCGCAAACTACACCTGAATCGCCCATCAGAGCGCTTTACATAGCAGCAGTTACGTTACATGAGGACACACCTTCATTTTTTTTAAGGCACAGGGAGATTACGTGATTTGCCCAGAATCACAGATTGTCACGCCTCATTCATTACACTTTCAGAACATATCCAAACCACACATAGCCTACTACAAAAAGGTGCACAAAATAAACATTCTAGGACAAATACAATATTGCAAAACACAATACAAATTAGCATAAATATCTTTACACTTTTTACAAATATTACAATCACTTTCTTACAATGGTGAAGAGGAAGACACAACTTTCAAGGGCAACATATAAAACACGGGCACAAAGGAATAAGCGCATACGACTAACACATGAACAGGATCACAACCACTTAACAAACATCGATGATCCATACACTTCTCAGCTTTCACAGCCAATTCAGCACAACAGTGACCAGCCATCAACGTCCACTACTATACCTCATACTTCCACTTTACAAACTTCAACAAGAGAAGCTCAAACACAACTTACAGACCAACCTTTACTTATGCTTCCAATAACAGTACATAGCCTCAAATCAGCATTCAACTACAACCCACGTATTGACTACATGAACAATGCAGATGTTATAATTGGAAACATGGACAGTGTCTGTAACAAGTGCTACGCACAGAAATGGAAGGCGGAACCTAAAGGCCTTTGTTGCTTATCAGGAAAGGTCAATATTAATAACATACAAGAACCACCTCCAATCATTAAACAACTACTTGATGGCACTCACCCACTTTCAAATCATTTCTTAACAAACACACGCCGTTACAATACTCTATTCCAAATGACATCCTTTGGTGCAAATGAAGTCAAAGAAGGCAATTTCATGCCTACTTTTAAAATACACGGACAGTTATACCATTTAATTGGCAGCATGCTTCCACAAGAAGGAAAGTCCCCACAATTTCTACAAATATATTTCATTTCCGCAATGCAACAAGTTGATGCACGATCACACATGATCCCAAACTTAAACAGACAGCTAATTGAAGAGCTACAAACCACATTGCACACTCATAACACGTACATTAGGTCACTTAAATACAACTATGAGATGCATTCACATGATGAAGATTTAAAAATTATCATCCATGCTGATCAAAGCCCTCCAAATACACATCCAGGGAGATATAATGCACCAACAACTGATGAAGTTGCAGTTCTTTTAGTTAATGAAAACAAAGGCCCACGCGACATTGTCTTACATACACGAGAAGGAATATTACGTAAAGTTTCCGAATTGCATAGATCATATGACCCCTTACAATATCCCATTCTATTCCCGAGAGGTGAAGATGGTTATTGTCTAAACATACCACTAGCAAACTGCGGTAAGAACAAAAATGTTACATGCATGCAATACTAGGCCTATACTCTAATGGTTAGATCCACAACTTTCAATACCTTACATTGGTTTCGAAATCTTTTTAATCAATATATTGTTGATATGATGGCAAAAATGATCACCGAAAGGCTCGACTTCATACGCCGCAATCAAACACAACTACGGGCAGAAAACTACATAAACTTAAAAGATGCACTCAATCAAGATCAGCACCTTCACGCTTCGGATATTGGACAACACGTCATTTTACCCGCTACCTTCACTGGCTCGCCCAGGTACATGCACGAAAAGACACAAGATGCAATGACATACGTTAGGCACTATGGGAGACCTGATTTGTTCATCACCTTCACATGCAATCCAGAGTGGCCAGAAATTAAAAAAGAATTATTTCCTAAACAAAGATCATGCGATAGACATGACATCATTGCACGTGTATTCAATTTAAAAGTGAAAGCACTCATGAAAATATTAACACAAAAACATATCTTTGGATATGCCAAAGCTAACATATTTACCATTGAATGGCAAAAGAGGGGACTGCCCCACGTGCACATCCTATTGTGGCTTGAACCTAAAATACAAGCAGACGAAGTAGATCTCATTATATCCGCTGAGCTGCCAGATCCTGTCAATGATGAACAACTATTTTTGATTGTTAAAAAGAACATGTTGCATGGCCCATGTGGTGAACACAACGTTCTATCACCATGTATGAAAAATGGGATTTGTACCAAAAAATACCCACGCCCTCTCAATAATGAAACAGAAACTGGTGTTAATGGTTATCCCATTTACCGTAGAAGAGGCCCACAACATGGCGGACAGACAATCACAATGACTGTTAGAGGCCAAGAAATTACTGTCGATAATCAGTGGGTGGTTCCATATTCACCTGTACTATGTCGCACTTTCAATGCTCACATTAATATTGAATACTGCCAATCAGTGAAAGCTATTAAATATATTTGCAAATATATCAACAAAGGCTCAGATCAAGCAACTGCTACTATTGAAAACAAACATAATGAAATTGAAACATATCTCAATGGCAGGTATATTAGTACTTCAGAGGCTGTTTGGCGCATCCTTCAGTTTAACATTCATGAAAGACATCCGACGGTCACACATCTAGCTGTACATCTGCCAAATGGACAAAGAGACTATTTTAATGAAAAAACAATGAACCGAGTAGCAGAAAATCCAACACCTACAACACATGTGCCCAGATGCATCAACCATTTTAGGAAGTGCAAACGGTGCGATTCGCATAAATCGGCCTTTTGCACTTCCTAAATTGGTTACTGGGATGCATCAAGCATTTTTTGGAAATCGCTTTTTTTGCGAGTTCCAAAAAATGCGATTGCTGTTAAGGAATCGCACATTTGCGATTCCTTAACAGCAATGCATCATCCCCAAAACATTTGCGATTTCCAAAATTGCAAATGCAAATTACCACGAAGTTCAACTTCGTGGTAATTTGCAAAAATGTTTAAAAACGCATGAAAATGCATTTTTTAAACGTGTACGTTACAGGCACACATGTCCTTAGGACATGTGTGTATGTAACTCACATGTAAAAGTGCATTTCATGAGTGCAGGGGGGGGTCCTTTGGACCCCCCTCTCCACCCTTGAAAGGCTTTGATGCATTCCAAATTGAAATTGCGAATTCGCAATTCCCATTCATTCCTATGGGCATTTCAGCCCATAGGAATGAATGGGAATATCGGATTCGCTATTTGGAACTCGCAATTTTATTGGAATTCGGTAAAAATTGCGATTTTTACCGAATTCCAATAAAATTGCGAATTTAATGATGCATTGCCATTTGCGAATCCTTAATTGCGATTCCTTATTTTTCGCAATTAAGGAATCGCAAATGACAACGTTGATGCATCTAGGGGTTACTGCCTTCTTTAAATTGTGTGCCACGGACACTTTTGCAAAAACATTGCTATACCAAGAGGTTCCACAATACTATACCTGGGAAAAACATACTTTTACACGGAGGAAACGTGGAATTGACGTATTAGGTCACCCTGGAGTAAAAAAGGACTCGGCTCTTGGGAGAATGTACACTATTCACCCAAACCAATCTGAGTGCTTCCATTTACGCATTCTTTTACAACATGTTCGGGGACCTACAAGCTTTGAAAGTCTTTTAACCGTTCATGGACAATTAATGCCTACCTACCAAGCTGCATGTAAATCACTTGGACTCATTGAAGACGACCAACATTGGAAACATACTTTAAGTGATGCTGCCCTTTCAGATTGCCCAAATCAACGACGCCAATTATTTGTTACTATTCTGATATTCTGTAACCCTTCGGATCCAATGTCTTTATGGGAGGAATACAAAGAACATTTATGTGAAGATATCCTACACAGAAAACAACAAGAAACACATGATGACTCAATACCATTCACTAATGACATCTTTAACCAAGGACTCATAGCAATAGAAGACTCCCTCTATGAACTAAATGAGAAATCTTTAAAAGATTTCAAATTGCCAGAAAGTTATAGAACTATACATATCACTAACAAACACACTCAAATACTACCTTCGAATTATAACATCCATCAATACGTAGAACAACATTTACCAAACTTAGTTCCGGATCAAAATGTTGCATACAACACCATTGTTCAAAGTGTGGAGAGTAAAGAAGGTAAATTATTCTTCTTAGACGCACCGGGAGGAACAGGGAAAACGTACTTAATAAACCTCATACTAGCTAAAATACGCTCTTCAGGACTATTGGCTCTTGCTGTAGCATCTTCGGGAATAGCTGCTACTTTGCTAACTGGTGGGAAAACTGCACATTCAACGTTTAAACTACCTTTAAATGTTTCAGTGGAAAAAGAGTCAATGTGCTCTGCACGCAAAAATGGACCCTTAGGAACACTGCTTCAAAGAGTCTCTCTTATCGTGTGGGACGAATGTACTATGACACACGGCGCACATATAGACGCCGTCAATAGAACTCTACAAGACATTTGAAATGTTAATACCATAATGGGTGGTGTTACTTTTGTGTTTGCTGGAGACTTCAGAAAAACTCTTCCGTTTGTTCCAAGAGGGACACGTGCGGACATACTAAAAGCATGCTTAAAAGCATCAAAACTCTGGGACTGTGTTCAAACTCTCACATTCGCACTAACATGAGGACACATTTAGGTGGTGGAGATAGTCACTTTGCTGATCTGCTACTACAACTTGGTAATGGTGAAGTACCTACCAATAACGACAATATTAATATTCACAAATTTGGTACGCCAGTGTCTACCTTACAGGAACTCATACAATATGTATACCCGGACATAGAGCAGATTGCTACAAGAGACTTCCGCTGGATTTGTGAAAGAGCTATAGTTGCACCCAGAAACTCAAGTGTTAACCATATCAATGAACACATACTACTTCAAATACCAGGAGAAACAAAAGTCTATAAATCCATTGATACAGTATTAGAAACTGAAGACGCCGTGCATTACCCTCAAGAATTCCTAAACTCACTTAACCCATCCGGACTTCCACCTCATGTACTACAAATGAAAGTTGGAATTCCCATCATGTTATTACGCAACCTACATCCACCTGATCTATGCAATGGGACACGACTACAAGTTATAAGTCTTTTACCCTATGTCATTAAAGCTACTATTCTCTCTGGCCCTGCCGCGGGACACTTAGCACACATTCCACGCATACCCATGATCCCAAATGATCTACCATTTCAATTTAAACGCTTGCAATTCCCTATTAACATTGCTTTTGCTTCTACTATTAACAAATCTCAAGGACAAACATACAAAGTTATAGGCATTGACTTACGAGAAGACTGCTTCACTCATGGGCAGTTATATGTTGCTCTTTCAAGGTCAATTTATTCTACGTCCACAATCAAATGAAGCCAAAAATGTTGTGTACCGAGAAATATTAAAAGCTTTATAATACTTGTTCACACATTACTTTTCTCCCCCGGACGACGTCGGGATGGGCTGCTAGTTTACACATAAAAATGGAACCAGTAAACTGTTTTGTTCATTAAATGTAAATGTGCACTAAACCAATCTTATTTGGATATAAATTCAAATAACCGCATATATGGTGATTCAAAGTGCAACCATGACTTTGTGTTCAGCAATTTTACAGCTAAATAGGTATTCTCACGAAAAGTATAATAACAAAATCAGTTTGGAACTTTCCTGCTGAGAAAACCAGCTTACCAAAAATAAATCTTTCTATTTCAACACAGTCAGCAGAAATAATAATTTGAAAGCAAAAACTCCAAAAGTGATGAGGGAACCATTTCAGTAAAGGGGCTTGCAGATGTGGATTACCTGACTGAGTTCAAATATACTAGCATGGAAGGTGTGTATGCATTTATGTGTTTGAAATTGAACAATATATTCCTACTTTCAGTCATGTGTGGTCATTCACTTAGATCAATAGATTCACCTGTTGAGAAAGCATGAAAATGCACTCCTGACATGATTGTGATCACATTAGTTTCCAGGAAAGAAGCTTAAATAACATATATTTCTGTTTAATTCAATGATGCCAAAAATGTATAAAAACATAGAAGATAGCTTTTAATTGAGCTTTTCCTCACATATCTTCATGTAAAACTTTGAATATAGGAAATAATATTCGTGGTTAAACATTATTCTCTTGATTTCTCCAGAAACTCGATTGCTAATGTGCAATAATCAGGCACACTACAGGGACTATTTTAGAATACCTGAGAAATCAGTAACTTTCTAAAACATGCATGAACTTCTCTTTTGAAATGCCATCAAATAGCTTAAACTAAAAACCTAAGCAGAACTCTGCTTAAGAAACTCCAGTTTGGTGTGTCCTGTCAATCTTAGTTGTAGGCCGGGGCGGTAAATTCCATACCGTCTGCGGAATTTGTGGAATTTTTGTAATTTTGCGTTCCGCGGAGATCGCGGAATTGCACAAAATTCTGGGTTCCCCGACATTGCGAAATTATTGGCTTGTTCGCGTTCTCAAAATGTGTGTTTGTGAGATATTTCCCCCCGAGCACGCAAACAGCAATTGCGAACAGCAAAAAAGCATTGCGAATAAGCAATTCGGCATGTTCGCAGAATTTCTGCATGTCCGCAGAGATTTTTTACTGTTTTGCGGAGATTTGCTTAACGCGATTACGCGAATTCCGCCCACCCCTAATTAGTTATACAGGATTTTAACTGTGAATGTTCTTGAGGATAGATTTCAAAAATTGAAAACCTCAAAGCAGGAGACACTTAGCACCTATTTTATCTCTTATTTTGAGAAGGTGATATGGCATTGTCTCTGCTTCCTGAAGTTGGATTACCCTCAGCTGTTACAGGTATATTGGCAGCTAACACTGGCATTTAAAAACATTTTAATTTTGTGATTACTATTAATAATGGTACATCTATCAAAATATCCATAGTTTACATAGAAGATGCTCACCTGTGTATTCCGATAATACACTGTCTTTTCCAAGTACACCATTTCCACCCACAGCAGAGACTTTGAAGGTGTACAGGTTGCCAGGTATTAAATTTGTGATGGAGACATTTTCATACATTGTTGTTACATTTGATTCTGGGTTTCCTAAAACTTGCACTAAATAGGAGCTTTTGTTGCCAGTCGGTGGTAGCCAGCTCAAAGAAATTGTATCAATGGTGATGTATGTCAAACTTAGATTGTTGGTTACATTGGGTACTGAAATAGAAAAATAGAACGTGAAGTATCATTCGGAGAAACTTTTACATATTTGTCAGAAATATTTTTTACACCAGATAAATTACAGAAAAACATGTAGAAGTTACCTATCATTGGGAAGAATTGCCATGATAGATCTCTAATAGGGTGAAATAGTTTGTAACACTTCTGGCGCATTGATTTTGTATTAAAAAATTGAGACTTGTACTAAAGAATCTAAATTCCCAGAAAAGCATAGAAATGTTTCCAATGACATCTCTTCAGTTATGATAACTTATTCAAAACCCCCAAATGTGAGCAACTGTAACTTAGTCTCATTAATTCTAGAAAATGTTTCCCAAAATGTATAACTGATTCTGAATTTAGGTACAGATGTAATTTATTCATGCCAGACATTTAGCCTGCCTAGCCAAATAGCTCTTAATCAGAAAAGATCTAATGTTAATAAATCAAATGAGTACATATACATTGTTATTTCATGTATGATGTAATATTTCGATGAGATGGAATTTTTCAAATCAGTGAGTGCAGATTGTTTCTAATGCTCTAGTTATTTTTTGAATGTCTATTCACTAAATCCCTTTATAGCTTGCAGTTTATCCAATTTATATGGCCTTCTATTTGTTCAAATGAACTTTTAGAATAATGAGTTAATGATTATATCCATTTTAACTAGTTTACATATACTTTGATTTTGGTATCGGAGTGGGAATTATTTGATTTCAGATATTTCTGATCACTTGCTCTGAAAATACCTTTTGCTAGTCTTTAAAAAAAATTACAACTCTGTTACTTTATAGCGGATTAACTAGTATTGATGTTTTTCTCATAAATTGGAATTATATGATTCTTCCTTTTTACTGATTTCCCAGGACAGCATGCAAAAACTCTTTTCATTCAACAGGAAGGGACAACATACTATAGATAAGGTATTACGAATATATTTAAAATACATAGTTATATTTTAATAATATTCCCACAGAAATCCTTTGTCTTATGTCATAATTAGAAGAATACTGGAAAGGGGCGACCACTCGGTCCCCCCGAACGTATGGCGGAGTGCCTCGATCCCCCCGGGAAGCCATTTTGGGGCGGGAAGCGCGTCTCGGCTGGTATGCCCGAAGCGGCGTAGCCGGGGCGCGCTTTTTTCCCGCCCTAGAGTGGGCTGGCCTAGACACCGACGTAGCCAGCCCCGCCCTAGGGGCAGGCAGGGGCGGGTTTTCGCCCGCCCTGAAGACGGATAAAAGTGACGCAAGACCAGAAGACGTCCTCTTGTTCTTGTGCTCCGAAGCTGCACCTCCTCGCTACACGTGAGCTCGGGACGGAACGAAGAGCCAATTTTGAGCGTTTTGATCTTTTTCTTTGTCTTCTAGATACTTCCTCGGAGAGATGCCCAAGAAAGGCGCAAAGAGAATGACGACCGACCAGATGGTGCGGGCCCTTTGCAAAGAAGTGTCCGACATAAAGAAACGGTTGGCGGAGCGAGATGGGGAGGAGGGTTCGGGCCCTGCGCCGGCTGGAGGGAGACCTAAGAGGCCGAGAAAGGTTCCAGCCGGTGGGGACGTCCCGGTTCCCTCTGCCCCGCTCGAGGCGCCGACCCCAGTACCGATGGAGGGGAATCCAATCCCCGTTGTCGTCACCCCGACATCCAAGGAAGACATGCCCCCCGAGCTGGCAGCACAGCTAGCAGCATGGTTGGGGGATAGTAGTGATGGCGCCACGGCTGCCGAGGCACAGGCGCTGATAAAAGGGCTTCGTGAGAAGAAAGAGGCAGCTAGAGTGGCTGCGCCGTTGGCGGGGATAGACAAGCCGCAAGCGGCAGAAGCTGCGTCCGGTTCAGGTAAGCGGCCATTGCCGATTGCAAGGGACGAGTCAGCACCCTCTCGTAGAGAGAGATTGGGACAACATGTGCCTTTAGCTATAAAGGAAAAGATCTGGGCGGGGGAGTACGTGAATATTTTTTCCCTGCTTGTTGATCATTATGATGTGGAGCATGTGAAAAGTCAGAAGGACTTAATGCATCCGAGTGTTTGGCGCGCAAAAATGGCCGCCTTTAAGGTAAATGAGAACATTGGCAACTGGGGCAATGCATGGGGTATTTTCACATCGATTTTGGGGGAACGTAGGCCCGAGTTGCTGCCTGAGTTTCCCGTTTACCAATCACGAATTATGGGTTACTCGACAGCGTATCAAGGTAACCATTGGTTTTGTTACGACAATCTGTTCAGGAAAGAAAAGGAACATAACAAGAGTTTGACTTGGGATTGTTACGATTCTTTAACATGGGATAAAATGAAAGAATCGGGAATGTTAAGAATGCCATTGGTCGGGAGCAATGTTGTTGATTACTCCCGCCAAAATGTGGGGACGCCCTTTCGACCAAGTACGGGCACCGACGACCAGTCGAGGCCCGCGGGCAATACAGGGAGAAAGGGTTTCTGTTTTAATTTCAACAAGGGGAAATGTACCAGGCCTCCGGGATCGTGTAAATTCAAACATGAGTGTAGTACGTGTGGGTCGTCCCATCCTGAGTCATCGTGCAGAGCCAGAACGGGTGAGAATGGGGGTAAGGGAGGCGCCAAACAGGTCTAAGCTAGGCCGAGGGGCGCCTTTACCAACCCCGATTGATACCTTGGCAATGATTCCCTGGCTCAGCGAATACCCGGATCGTACTTCTGCCGGGGTGCTGCGGAACGGTTTTACACATGGTTTCCGCATCCCGGTAGGGGACTTTCAGGGTGTAGGGATGTGCAAAAATCAACTTTCCGTTTTACAACATACATCTGTAGTGCAAGAAAAAATTCAGAAAGAGGTTAGCCGGGGACGGGTCGCCGGCCCGTTTAGTGAACCCCCGGTACCGGATTTCGTTTGTTCTCCGTTAGGGGTGGTCCCCAAGAAGGACCCGGGTGAGTTTCGTTTGATCCATAATCTGTCTGCTCCACATGGTCTTTCGGTGAACGACGCTATTGATCCAGAAGTTTGTTCGGTGCGTTACGCATCCTTTGATGAGGCGGTAGCCATCTTGAATCGCCTGGGGCACGGGACGTTGATGGCGAAATCTGATATCGAGTCAGCGTTCCGGTTGCTCCCGGTACACCCAGACGATCAGCGTCTTCTGGGATTCGGGTTCCAGGGGTCATTTTACATGGATAAGTGTATGCCAATGGGATGCTCTATATCATGTGCTTACTTTGAGCAATTCAGTACTTTCCTGCAATGGGTGTTCACTAAGAAAACGGGTTTCCGAAATGTAATGCACTACCTTGACGACTTTCTGTTCCTTGGCCCCGCCGGTAGTCCCGAATGTGCCCAGGCCTTAGCTGAATTCTGTGTGTTAATGGGTCATCTTGGCGTGCCATTGGCACCGGGTAAAACTATGGGTCCCACGACTTGCCTCGAGTTTTTGGGGATCGAGTTGGACTCAAGGGAGGGGTGCTTCCGTTTACCAGCTAGCAAAGTGTCGAAATTCAGGGCAGCCCTCCAAGTATGTTTAAATGCATCCAAAGTTACACTGCATCAGTTGCAACAGTTAGTGGGAAAGTTGAACTTTGCCTTGAGGGTGATACCAATGGCTCGCCCCTTTTCCCGCTCAATTGCCCAAGCGATGGTTGGCCTAAGGGAGGGTCATCATCGCACAAGGTTATCGGCTGAGGTCCGCCAGGACATGCGGATTTGGTTAGCATTCTTGGCGGACTTCAATGGCCGAGTCGTCTGGAACAAGCCAGCCGTGTCCTCCGAAGAGCTTGGGCTATGGACAGATTCAGCAGGAAGCGTAGGTTTTGGCGCCATCTTCGGCACAAAATGGTCGGCACAAAAGTGGCCCCTATGGTGGCACGAGAAGGGGCTGACAAGTAACATCGCTTTCCTTGAACTATTTCCCATTCTGGTGGCCCTGAGAACCTGGCCAGAAGGGTTCAGAGATCATTCTGTTGTGTTCTGGTCCGACAATATGACCGTGGTAGAATGCATCAATAGTCAGGCAGCCCGTTGTAAATTGATTTTGAGGCTGCTCAAAGAAATTGTCTTACTGTGTATGCAACTGAACGTGGTATTCAGAGCAAAACATGTCCCAGGGGTGATGAATCAGGCTGCTGATGCACTGTCTCGTTTTCACATGCAGGCTTTCTCGGGTTTCCTTCCTTCAGCGGACCCGGAGCCGGCACCCTTCCCCGAAGCTCTCTGGTCTCTCGGTGCCCCGAACTTCGTCACCTCGTGGGAGAGAGTCTAGCACCCAGGACGAGGAAGGCATATGAAGGGGCGTTCCAGGCCTATTTAGCCTTTTTGGGGGCAGAGAGAGGGGGACTTTGGGGTCAGGAAGAGTTGGTAGTACTTTTTCTGATGTCCTTACGTAGGGCTGGGAAATCGGTGGCTACGGCCCAAAGGCATCGTGCCGCCATTTCCTTTGTTGCCAGGGCCCATGGCATCCTGGACCCAACAGCGTCTTTCACGGTACAGAAAGCGCTGCGTGGGTGGCAACGTCTAGAGGGTCGCAGAGTAGACGTAAGACGACCGATAGGTCTAGACAGGTTGTCCCAGTTACTGACCACACTCCCTAACACATGCTCGTCCCCGTTCGAGACCTGTTTGTTCCGGACTGCATTTACGCTGGCATTTCACGGGGCTATGAGAGTTAGTGAGCTAGTTGCAAGGAACAAGCAGGATGTGACGGGGGGCTTGTGCAGGGAACATGTTCAGATCAGGGGTGATGCGATGATTGTCTCCTTTCTCAGGTCCAAGACTGACCAGGATGGGAGAGGGGACTGCACGATCATTCGCAGGAACCCCGAGTCATCCATGTGTCCGGTACAGTGCTTAGAGGATTACCTAGCACGAAGGGTGGCATCATGGGGGGGGACATTGTTGAGGCATGCAGACGCCACCCCGCTGACGAGGTTTCAGTTTCAGCGGGTGCTTGCAATGGCCATTGCCGCAGCGGGCTTGGACCCGGGCGAATTTGGGACCCATTCCTTTCGAATAGGGGCTGCCACTGAAGCTACAGCCAGGGGTCTTAATGTAGAACAAGTGAAACGTGTGGGGCGCTGGTCCTCCAATTGTTATAAGAGGTACGTGCGATTGCACATGTTGTGAAGCTGTAATCATGTACTCACGCTTCTTGTCTTTTGTTTGTTTTCAGTTACGCAAGCCTACGCGGCAGGGCGGACTGTGCAGTCGACCCAACACCAGGCCAGCGGTCGCACGTCACCGGCTGTGAGGAAGGAGGTGTGGGTCGTGGGCCACTCATACGTGAGACGGGCCGCAGACGTATTCAAAGCAGGTGACATGATTCACGTACCTGGGGAATACGGGTACAGAGTGTCCTTCTACGGAAGGGGCGGTCTCTGTATTGACCAGTTTCAGAAGTTTTTTGAGGGTTTGTTAGAGCGGATGAGGTCACCGCCGTCCATAGTCATAGTGCATTTGGGGGGCAATGATTTGGTCACCACCGGTAGACGACTTCTCCTGGAGGCTATGCTTTCCACGGTAAGTTGGTTAGCAAGGAGAGTTCCGGGGTGCATAATTGCGTGGTCTCATATGATCCCACGAAAAGTGTGGCGGGGGGCTATCTCGATCCCTGCTTTGAATCATTCCGTTAGGAAATTGAATAACAAAGTGAGTAGGTTGTTCCGTTCCAAGACATTGCATTCGATCTCGCATAGTTGTATTAATGATGACAGTATGTATTTGGGGGATGGGGTGCATTTGTCGAGGGTGGGGAATGAGTTACTCATAGGAGACTTCCTAGCTTGGTTAAAATCGTTAAAACATGACCTTTAGGTAGGAGTTTTGTGGGGGGTCCGGATAGCCGGTCAACTATCCGGACCTGTGGCGGTAAGGTCATGATCGGTGAGCACTAATTGGTAGATCCCTATGAGTGGGCGTCACCCAACACGGATGGGAGCGCTCGGGAGAGGTGGCCATTGGCCCCTCAGTGGGGAGGCGGTCCCGTCTAAGGGCGGGTCGCCGGAAGTAAAGGAAAGGCGGTCAAGGCCCCTTCCTTTGTAGGAGGGGTTACAGCCCCCTCCTGGGGAATTTCCCGGGGCCAGTGTCATCTGCGACGGCAGATGCGGTAAGTTGTGTGGGGTGGGGGGAGGTCCACGATACCTTCTAGATACCACACACAAGTCTTCGAACGACCTTTAAATGGCGTCGAGTCTTAAGTGCCCCCGTCAAGTCAAGGGAAATTGTTAGTAGTTGCACTTGAGGTAAGCCTCTGTGCTGTCGCCCCTCCCAAGTGGGAGGGGTAAGTCTGGTTAGGGATCTTGACACCGGTTATGACCTTGCCGTTGGCCCTTAAACGTTAGGATGTACAATTTCAGTGTTTCTAGAGAATGTTTTGTAGGATGCTAGTTCGGCTAGGAGAACCTCTGTATTAGAGAATATGTTAAGGTTAGCCAAACATCGCAATGTGATAATGAAATTGTACATAACATGAAACGTTTAATGTTTAATTTTTTGTTTTAATAAATACGGCCGGGATGGTCACTCCATCCCACATCCAAAAACTTTAAGAACTGTTTCCGGTTTTCCTCCTTTCGGGGATTGTGTTGAGAGGGGGTGGCGGGTATCTCAGCCATATGGAAAGGGGCGACCACTCGGTCCCCCCGAACGTATGGCGGAGTGCCTCGATCCCCCCGGGAAGCCATTTTGGGGCGGGAAGCGCGTCTCGGCTGGTATGCCCGAAGCGGCGTAGCCGGGGCGCGCTTTTTTCCCGCCCTAGAGTGGGCTGGCCTAGACACCGACGTAGCCAGCCCCGCCCTAGGGGCAGGCAGGGGCGGGTTTTCGCCCGCCCTGAAGACGGATAAAAGTGACGCAAGACCAGAAGACGTCCTCTTGTTCTTGTGCTCCGAAGCTGCACCTCCTCGCTACACGTGAGCTCGGGACGGAACGAAGAGCCAATTTTGACCCACCCACCAGCCCCTGAGGACAGCAAGTTGTTGTGCAATAAAGTGAATTTATAAGTTTGTTCTTTCTATTTCGTTTACAGGCTGTGAGAGTATCAGTTTGTTGTTGATCATAATAAAGTATGGTGAAAATCGTGTAGGTTGTTATGATTAAAAAGATTTGAAGTAGTGTTGCATTTTATGCATGTTCTTTCGGTCGTAGCGACCAATGTTTTCATAGGTTTGAGTAAGAATTGTCGTATTTATTTTGGTAGGCGGTAAGGTCATGATCGGTGAGCACTAATTGGTAGATCCCTATGAGTGGGCGTCACCCAACACGGATGGGAGCGCTCGGGAGAGGTGGCCATTGGCCCCTCAGTGGGGAGGCGGTCCCGTCTAAGGGCGGGTCGCCGGAAGTAAAGGAAAGGCGGTCAAGGCCCCTTCCTTTGTAGGAGGGGTTACAGCCCCCTCCTGGGGAATTTCCCGGGGCCAGTGTCATCTGCGACGGCAGATGCGGTAAGTTGTGTGGGGTGGGGGGAGGTCCACGATACCTTCTAGATACCACACACAAGTCTTCGAACGACCTTTAAATGGCGTCGAGTCTTAAGTGCCCCCGTCAAGTCAAGGGAAATTGTTAGTAGTTGCACTTGAGGTAAGCCTCTGTGCTGTCGCCCCTCCCAAGTGGGAGGGGTAAGTCTGGTTAGGGATCTTGACACCGGTTATGACCTTGCCGTTGGCCCTTAAACGTTAGGATGTACAATTTCAGTGTTTCTAGAGAATGTTTTGTAGGATGCTAGTTCGGCTAGGAGAACCTCTGTATTAGAGAATATGTTAAGGTTAGCCAAACATCGCAATGTGATAATGAAATTGTACATAACATGAAACGTTTAATGTTTAATTTTTTGTTTTAATAAATACGGCCGGGATGGTCACTCCATCCCACATCCAAAAACTTTAAGAACTGTTTCCGGTTTTCCTCCTTTCGGGGATTGTGTTGAGAGGGGGTGGCGGGTATCTCAGCCATAATGGTATTTGCAGCAGTACCCCAGGTTTATATCTATACTACTATTATAAAGCGAGAACTGGGAACCTTTGAGGCGGGTAAAATCCAGAAGTACACTATCAATCACAACACCCAATACAGCGTTGGAAAAGGGAGGTCCAGGAAACGGACATAGGCTATACATTTGTCCAACATATACATTACGAAGGGCAAACAACATTTCAGAAAAAGTAGTTCCTGGTGGGCGTTGTTCTCAATGTGGGCGGTAACATTGGCAGAGGGGCATGTCCCATTCACTCGGTTTCAAGCACTCAAGCACACACACAACAACAGATTCTGATAGCACACACACAACACAGCAACCAACAGATTCTGCAAACACACACAAGCACACACACAACATAGCAACTTCAGCAAAAACACTGTTTAATGCACGTCCACTTCAGGACATAAACATCGTTTTTAAAATAGCAATTTCGAAATGATCTTTTTAAAATATGTGCAAAATCGAAAATTCTGAATGATTGTTTTAAAAATATGTGCAAAATCACAAAATCGCCATGTGCAATAGGCTTATTACTCACTGACTGCAGTATTTCAAGGCAACAAAAACAAAGGGGCTCGGCCTCAGCAAGGTTCTGAGGCAAAGGGCGCGGCTTCAGGACGAAAAGCCAATCAAGGTTGGGCAAGCCACACAAGCATCCAATCGCACAACACTCTTGGCTGTGACACCCACAAAACAACCTTGCACAACCAGCCAATCGCGCCACTGCGCCTTCCAGCAAACAACCAATTGCCCCACACACATTACACAAATAACCAATCACACAAGCAATCACACAGTAGCACATTCATTGGAAAGACAATTCATAAAAACCTTCAGCATTGGTCCAACACCCACGTGATTCCTACGAGCATTATTGCTGTCGGAGCCACTAACGAGGGAAACTCAGCAATACACATTGACACAAGCCACGGAAAAAATAGCATTTACGCTCTTTAAAAAACAATTCCAGAGTCGGGCACTGGTATTCAAAGGGGATACACAGGGGGCAGCCAGGGAAATATTCACGAGAACAAGCCTCTTTCACATTCAAAAACGAGGCATCATGTTTGCTCTGTAAACGCGGGCAGCCAGGGAAATAATCAGGGAGAACAAGCCTCAATAGCATTACACAAGGAGGCATGATGCACAGAAATTAATTGTCGAACGTTCTTGCAGGGAAAAGCAAAAACACAAGTTTAAAGCAGTCCCTGGACACAGCGCTCACAAGACACAGTCAGAGCATTATTGCTGTGAGGCTGTGTGGACTTACAGGTTGAGAGAGGGCACAGAACGAGCCACAATAAAGCTGTTGCAAGGCCCTGGAAAGGGGGCAGCCAGGGCCTCATTGAGGAAGCTTTACACAGTGAATGGATGCTAATTGAAAAATAAACTAAAAAATACAAATTACAACAGGGCGACATGCTTGCAGAGGAAAACAAATAGCCCTGCTCTGTCCCCTCGCTGGAATTAGCCAAAATACAGCAACACATTTAAAATATCTACAACACATCACAGGTTCAACAAGGGGGCATGCACTCAACCAAAAACATGAACATTTAAATAACACTCATTTAACTTCACATTACAGCCACACTACATTACACATCAAGACAGGGGAAAAACAGGAAAACAAAAACAGGAGGAGTTCAATAAGCCTCATTTACATTCAGAAAAGAGGCATGATGTATATTAATTGACGCAGATTACAGCTACTTGATGGTTGGGGGCTGGCAGAGAAACTAAAAAAGGAAGATTTACATAACACTCCTTACACTTCTAATTAAAAATACCACTACATTACATGTTGCCACAGGGAGTGGACAAAAACACAAAAAACAGGAGGATTTAAATAAGCCGCATTTACATTACAAAAAGAGGCATGAGGTATAGTAATTAATGGCGCTTTACGCTACTTAATGCTGCCGCATTTACAGTACAAAAAGAGGCATAATGTACATTAATTAATGCAGCTTTACGCTACTTGATGCTGCCGCATTTACATTACAAAAAGAGGCATGAGGTATAGTCATTGACGACGCTTTACGCTACTTGATGCTGCTGTATTTACATTACAAAAAGAGGCATAATGTATAGTCATTGACGGCGCTTTACGCTACTTGATGCTGCTTTGCTTTGTGGAAAATATACCCACACTTACCCATGATCAAAAACATAACTAAGGACATTTAAAAGGACATTATTTCTTTACAACGCTAACACCCCCTAATAACGTTGTTCAGACACAAAAGTTTGAGCGTTCTCTCTTTATAATAGTAGTATACATATTGCTTTTCAAAAAAAGACACCTTCAACATACTCTACTCTACTCAGAACACCCACTGTACTACTTTTTATTTTTTTAGTTCCACACCCTTATATAGCGCAAACTACACCTGAATCGCCCATCAGAGCGCTTTACATAGCAGCAGTTATGTTACATGAGGACACACCTTCATTTTTTTTAAGGCACAGGGAGATTACGTGATTTGCCCAGAATCACAGATTGTCACGCCTCATTCATTACACTTTCAGAACATATCCAAACCACACATAGCCTACTACAAAAAGGTGCACAAAATAAACATTCTAGGACAAATACAATATTGCAAAACACAATACAAATTAGCATAAATATCTTTACACTTTTTACAAATATTACAATCACTTTCTTACAATGGTGAAGAGGAAGACACAACTTTCAAGGGCAACATATAAAACACGGGCACAAAGGAATAAGCGCATACGACTAACACAAGAACAGGATCACAACCACTTAACAAACATCGATGATCCATACACTTCTCAGCTTTCACAGCCAATTCAGCACAACAGTGACCAGCCATCAACGTCCACTACTATACCTCATACTTCCACTTTACAAACTTCAACAAGAGAAGCTCAAACACAACTTACAGACCAACCTTTACTTATGCTTCCAATAACAGTACATAGCCTCAAATCAGCATTCAACTACAACCCACGTATTGACTACATGAACAATGCAGATGTTATAATTGGAAACATGGACAGTGTCTGTAACAAGTGCTACGCACAGAAATGGAAGGCGGAACCTAAAGGCCTTTGTTGCTTATCAGGAAAGGTCAATATTAATAACATACAAGAACCACCTCCAATCATTAAACAACTACTTGATGGCACTCACCCACTTTCAAATCATTTCTTAACAAACACACGCCGTTACAATACTCTATTCCAAATGACATCCTTTGGTGCAAATGAAGTCAAAGAAGGCAATTTCATGCCTACTTTTAAAATACACGAACAGTTATACCATTTAATTGGCAGCATGCTTCCACAAGAAGGAAAGTCCCCACAATTTCTACAAATATATTTCATTTCCGCAATGCAACAAGTTGATGCACGATCACACATGATCCCAAACTTAAACAGACAGCTAATTGAAGAGCTACAAACCACATTGCACACTCATAACACGTACATTAGGTCACTTAAATACAACTATGAGATGCATTCACATGATGAAGATTTAAAAATTATCATCCATGCTGATCAAAGCCCTCCAAATACACATCCAGGGAGATATAATGCACCAACAACTGATGAAGTTGCAGTTCTTTTAGTTAATGAAAACAAAGGCCCACGCGACATTGTCTTACATACACGAGAAGGAATATTACGTAAAGTTTCCGAATTGCATAGATCATATGACCCCTTACAATATCCCATTCTATTCCCGAGAGGTGAAGATGGTTATTGTCTAAACATACCACTAGCAAACTGCGGTAAGAACAAAAATGTTACATGCATGCAATACTAGGCCTATACTCTAATGGTTAGATCCACAACTTTCAATACCTTACATTGGTTTCGAAATCTTTTTAATCAATATATTGTTGATATGATGGCAAAAATGATCACCGAAAGGCTCGACTTCATACGCCGCAATCAAACACAACTACGGGCAGAAAACTACATAAACTTAAAAGATGCACTCAATCAAGATCAGCACCTTCACGCTTCGGATATTGGACAACACGTCATTTTACCCGCTACCTTCACTGGCTCGCCCAGGTACATGCACGAAAAGACACAAGATGCAATGACATACGTTAGGCACTATGGGAGACCTGATTTGTTCATCACCTTCACATGCAATCCAGAGTGGCCAGAAATTAAAAAAGAATTATTTCCTAAACAAAGATCATGCGATAGACATGACATCATTGCACGTGTATTCAATTTAAAAGTGAAAGCACTCATGAAAATATTAACACAAAAACATATCTTTGGATATGCCAAAGCTAACATATTTACCATTGAATGGCAAAAGAGGGGACTACCCCACGTGCACATCCTATTGTGGCTTGAACCTAAAATACAAGCAGACGAAGTAGATCTCATTATATCCGCTGAGCTGCCAGATCCTGTCAATGATGAACAACTATTTTTGATTGTTAAAAAGAACATGTTGCATGGCCCATGTGGTGAACACAACGTTCTATCACCATGTATGAAAAATGGGATTTGTACCAAAAAATACCCACGCCCTCTCAATAATGAAACAGAAACTGGTGTTAATGGTTATCCCATTTACCGTAGAAGAGGCCCACAACATGGCGGACAGACAATCACAATGACTGTTAGAGGCCAAGAAATTACTGTTGATAATCAGTGGGTGGTTCCATATTCACCTGTACTATGTCGCACTTTCAATGCTCACATTAATATTGAATACTGCCAATCAGTGAAAGCTATTAAATATATTTGCAAATATATCAACAAAGGCTCAGATCAAGCAACTGCTACTATTGAAAACAAACATAATGAAATTGAAACATATCTCAATGGCAGGTATATTAGTACTTCAGAGGCTGTTTGGCGCATCCTTCAGTTTAACATTCATGAAAGACATCCGACGGTCACACATCTAGCTGTACATCTGCCAAATGGACAAAGAGTCTATTTTAATGAAAAAACAATGAACCGAGTAGCAGAAAATCCAACACCTACAACACTTACTGCCTTCTTTAAATTGTGTGCCACGGACACTTTTGCAAAAACATTGCTATACCAAGAGGTTCCACAATACTATACCTGGGGAAAACATACTTTTACACGGAGGAAACGTGGAATTGACGTATTAGGTCACCCTGGAGTAAAAAAGGACTCAGCTCTTGGGAGAATGTACACTATTCACCCAAACCAATCTGAGTGCTTCCATTTACGCATTCTTTTACAACATGTTCGGGGACCTACAAGCTTTGAAAGTCTTTTAACCGTTCATGGACAATTAATGCCTACCTACCAAGCTGCATGTAAATCACTTGGACTCATTGAAGACGACCAACATTGGAAACATACTTTAAGTGATGCTGCCCTTTCAGATTGCCCAAATCAACTACGCCAATTATTTGTTACTATTCTGATATTCTGTAACCCTTCGGATCCAATGTCTTTATGGGAGGAATACAAAGAACATTTATGTGAAGATATCCTACACAGAAAACAACAAGAAACACATGATGACTCAATACCATTCACTAATGACATCTTTAACCAAGGACTCATAGCAATAGAAGACTCCCTCTATGAACTAAATGAGAAATCTTTAAAAGATTTCAAATTGCCAGAAAGTTATAGAACTATACATATCACTAACAAACACACTCAAATACTACCTTCGAATTATAACATCCATCAATACGTAGAACAACATTTACCAAACTTAGTTCCGGATCAAAATGTTGCATACAACACCATTGTTCAAAGTGTGGAGAGTAAAGAAGGTAAATTATTCTTCTTAGACGCACCGGGAGGAACAGGGAAAACGTACTTAATAAACCTCATACTAGCTAAAATACGCTCTTCAGGACTATTGGCTCTTGCTGTAGCATCTTCGGGAATAGCTGCTACTTTGCTAACTGGTGGGAAAACTGCACATTCAACGTTTAAACTACCTTTAAATGTTTCAGTGGAAAAAGAGTCAATGTGCTCTGCACGCAAAAATGGACCCTTAGGAACACTGCTTCAAAGAGTCTCTCTTATCGTGTGGGACGAATGTACTATGACACACGGCGCACATATAGACGCCGTCAATAGAACTCTACAAGACATTTGAAATGTTAATACCATAATGGGTGGTGTTACTTTTGTGTTTGCTGGAGACTTCAGAAAAACTCTTCCGTTTGTTCCAAGAGGGACACGTGCGGACATACTAAAAGCATGCTTAAAAGCATCACAACTCTGGGACTGTGTTCAAACTCTCACATTCGCACTAACATGAGGACACATTTAGGTGGTGGAGATAGTCACTTTGCTGATCTGCTACTACAACTTGGTAATGGTGAAGTACCTACCAATAACGACAATATTAATATTCACAAATTTGGTACGCCAGTGTCTACCTTACAGGAACTCATACAATATGTATACCCGGACATAGAGCAGATTGCTACAAGAGACTTCCGCTGGATTTGTGAAAGAGCTATAGTTGCACCCAGAAACTGAAGTGTTAACCATATCAATGAACACATACTACTTCAAATACCAGGAGAAACAAAAGTCTATAAATCCATTGATACAGTATTAGAAACTGAAGACGCCGTGCATTACCCTCAAGAATTCCTAAACTCACTTAACCCATCCGGACTTCCACCTCATGTACTACAAATGAAAGTTGGAATTCCCATCATGTTATTACGCAACCTACATCCACCTGATCTATGCAATGGGACACGACTACAAGTTATAAGTCTTTTACCCTATGTCATTAAAGCTACTATTCTCTCTGGCCCTGCCGCGGGACACTTAGCACACATTCCACGCATACCCATGATCCCAAATGATCTACCATTTCAATTTAAACGCTTGCAATTCCCTATTAACATTGCTTTTGCTTCTACTATTAACAAATCTCAAGGACAAACATACAAAGTTATAGGCATTGACTTACGAGAAGACTGCTTCACTCATGGGCAGTTATATGTTGCTCTTTCAAGGTCAATTTATTCTACGTCCACAATCAAATGAAGCCAAAAATGTTGTGTACCGAGAAATATTAAAAGCTTTATAATACTTGTTCACACATTACTTTTCTCCCCCGGACGACGTCGGGATGGGCTGCTAGTTTACACATAAAAATGGAACCAGTAAACTGTTTTGTTCATTAAATGTAAATGTGCACTAAACCAATCTTATTTGGATATAAATTCAAATAACCGCATATATGGTGATTCAAAGTGCAACCATGACTTTGTGTTCAGCAATTTTACAGCTAAATAGGTATTCTCACGAAAAGTATAATAACAAAATCAGTTTGGAACTTTCCTGCTGAGAAAACCAGCTTACCAAAAATAAATCTTTCTATTTCAACACAGTCAGCAGAAATAATAATTTGAAAGCAAAAACTCCAAAAGTGATGAGGGAACCATTTCAGTAAAGGGGCTTGCAGATGTGGATTACCTGACTGAGTTCAAATATACTAGCATGGAAGGTGTGTATGCATTTATGTGTTTGAAATTGAACAATATATTCCTACTTTCAGTCATGTGTGGTCATTCACTTAGATCAATAGATTCACCTGTTGAGAAAGCATGAAAATGCACTCCTGACATGATTGTGATCACATTAGTTTCCAGGAAAGAAGCTTAAATAACATATATTTCTGTTTAATTCAATGATGCCAAAAATGTATAAAAACATAGAAGATAGCTTTTAATTGAGCTTTTCCTCACATATCTTCATGTAAAACTTTGAATATAGGAAATAATATTCGTGGTTAAACATTATTCTCTTGATTTCTCCAGAAACTCGATTGCTAATGTGCAATAATCAGGCACACTACAGGGACTATTTTAGAATACCTGAGAAATCAGTAACTTTCTAAAACATGCATGAACTTCTCTTTTGAAATGCCATCAAATAGCTTAAACTAAAAACCTAAGCAGAACTCTGCTTAAGAAACTCCAGTTTGGTGTGTCCTGTCAATCTTAGTTGTAGGCCGGGGCGGTAAATTCCATACCGTCTGCGGAATTTGTGGAATTTTTGTAATTTTGCGTTCCGCGGAGATCGCGGAATTGCACAAAATTCTGGGTTCCCCGACATTGCGAAATTATTGGCTTGTTCGCGTTCTCAAAATGTGTGTTTGTGAGATATTTCCCCCCGAGCACGCAAACAGCAATTGCGAACAGCAAAAAAGCATTGCGAATAAGCAATTCCGCATGTTCGCAGAATTTCTGCATGTCCGCAGAGATTTTTTACTGTTTTGCGGAGATTTGCTTAACGCGATTACGCGAATTCCGCCCACCCCTAATTAGTTATACAGGATTTTAACTGTGAATGTTCTTGAGGATAGATTTCAAAAATTGAAAACCTCAAAGCAGGAGACACTTAGCACCTATTTTATCTCTTATTTTGAGAAGGTGATATGGCATTGTCTCTGCTTCCTGAAGTTGGATTACCCTCAGCTGTTACAGGTATATTGGCAGCTAACACTGGCATTTAAAAACATTTTAATTTTGTGATTACTATTAATAATGGTACATCTATCAAAATATCCATAGTTTACATAGAAGATGCTCACCTGTGTATTCCGATAATACACTGTCTTTTCCAAGTACACCATTTCCACCCACAGCAGAGACTTTGAAGGTGTACAGGTTGCCAGGTATTAAATTTGTGATGGAGACATTTTCATACATTGTTGTTACATTTGATTCTGGGTTTCCTAAAACTTGCACTAAATAGGAGCTTTTGTTGCCAGTCGGTGGTAGCCAGCTCAAAGAAATTGTATCAATGGTGATGTATGTCAAACTTAGATTGTTGGTTACATTGGGTACTGAAATAGAAAAATAGAACGTGAAGTATCATTCGGAGAAACTTTTACATATTTGTCAGAAATATTTTTTACACCAGATAAATTACAGAAAAACATGTAGAAGTTACCTATCATTGGGAAGAATTGCCATGATAGATCTCTAATAGGGTGAAATAGTTTGTAACACTTCTGGCGCATTGATTTTGTATTAAAAAATTGAGACTTGTACTAAAGAATCTAAATTCCCAGAAAAGCATAGAAATGTTTCCAATGACATCTCTTCAGTTATGATAACTTATTCAAAACCCCCAAATGTGAGCAACTGTAACTTAGTCTCATTAATTCTAGAAAATGTTTCCCAAAATGTATAACTGATTCTGAATTTAGGTACAGATGTAATTTATTCATGCCAGACATTTAGCCTGCCTAGCCAAATAGCTCTTAATCAGAAAAGATCTAATGTTAATAAATCAAATGAGTACATATACATTGTTATTTCATGTATGATGTAATATTTCGATGAGATGGAATTTTTCAAATCAGTGAGTGCAGATTGTTTCTAATGCTCTAGTTATTTTTTGAATGTCTATTCACTAAATCCCTTTATAGCTTGCAGTTTATCCAATTTATATGGCCTTCTATTTGTTCAAATGAACTTTTAGAATAATGAGTTAATGATTATATCCATTTTAACTAGTTTACATATACTTTGATTTTGGTATCGGAGTGGGAATTATTTGATTTCAGATATTTCTGATCACTTGCTCTGAAAATACCTTTTGCTAGTCTTTAAAAAAAATTACAACTCTGTTACTTTATAGCGGATTAACTAGTATTGATGTTTTTCTCATAAATTGGAATTATATGATTCTTCCTTTTTACTGATTTCCCAGGACAGCATGCAAAAACTCTTTTCATTCAACAGGAAGGGACAACATACTATAGATAAGGTATTACGAATATATTTAAAATACATAGTTATATTTTAATAATATTCCCACAGAAATCCTTTGTCTTATGTCATAATTAGAAGAATACTGGAAAGGGGCGACCACTCGGTCCCCCCGAACGTATGGCGGAGTGCCTCGATCCCCCCGGGAAGCCATTTTGGGGCGGGAAGCGCGTCTCGGCTGGTATGCCCGAAGCGGCGTAGCCGGGGCGCGCTTTTTTCCCGCCCTAGAGTGGGCTGGCCTAGACACCGACGTAGCCAGCCCCGCCCTAGGGGCAGGCAGGGGCGGGTTTTCGCCCGCCCTGAAGACGGATAAAAGTGACGCAAGACCAGAAGACGTCCTCTTGTTCTTGTGCTCCGAAGCTGCACCTCCTCGCTACACGTGAGCTCGGGACGGAACGAAGAGCCAATTTTGAGCGTTTTGATCTTTTTCTTTGTCTTCTAGATACTTCCTCGGAGAGATGCCCAAGAAAGGCGCAAAGAGAATGACGACCGACCAGATGGTGCGGGCCCTTTGCAAAGAAGTGTCCGACATAAAGAAACGGTTGGCGGAGCGAGATGGGGAGGAGGGTTCGGGCCCTGCGCCGGCTGGAGGGAGACCTAAGAGGCCGAGAAAGGTTCCAGCCGGTGGGGACGTCCCGGTTCCCTCTGCCCCGCTCGAGGCGCCGACCCCAGTACCGATGGAGGGGAATCCAATCCCCGTTGTCGTCACCCCGACATCCAAGGAAGACATGCCCCCCGAGCTGGCAGCACAGCTAGCAGCATGGTTGGGGGATAGTAGTGATGGCGCCACGGCTGCCGAGGCACAGGCGCTGATAAAAGGGCTTCGTGAGAAGAAAGAGGCAGCTAGAGTGGCTGCGCCGTTGGCGGGGATAGACAAGCCGCAAGCGGCAGAAGCTGCGTCCGGTTCAGGTAAGCGGCCATTGCCGATTGCAAGGGACGAGTCAGCACCCTCTCGTAGAGAGAGATTGGGACAACATGTGCCTTTAGCTATAAAGGAAAAGATCTGGGCGGGGGAGTACGTGAATATTTTTTCCCTGCTTGTTGATCATTATGATGTGGAGCATGTGAAAAGTCAGAAGGACTTAATGCATCCGAGTGTTTGGCGCGCAAAAATGGCCGCCTTTAAGGTAAATGAGAACATTGGCAACTGGGGCAATGCATGGGGTATTTTCACATCGATTTTGGGGGAACGTAGGCCCGAGTTGCTGCCTGAGTTTCCCGTTTACCAATCACGAATTATGGGTTACTCGACAGCGTATCAAGGTAACCATTGGTTTTGTTACGACAATCTGTTCAGGAAAGAAAAGGAACATAACAAGAGTTTGACTTGGGATTGTTACGATTCTTTAACATGGGATAAAATGAAAGAATCGGGAATGTTAAGAATGCCATTGGTCGGGAGCAATGTTGTTGATTACTCCCGCCAAAATGTGGGGACGCCCTTTCGACCAAGTACGGGCACCGACGACCAGTCGAGGCCCGCGGGCAATACAGGGAGAAAGGGTTTCTGTTTTAATTTCAACAAGGGGAAATGTACCAGGCCTCCGGGATCGTGTAAATTCAAACATGAGTGTAGTACGTGTGGGTCGTCCCATCCTGAGTCATCGTGCAGAGCCAGAACGGGTGAGAATGGGGGTAAGGGAGGCGCCAAACAGGTCTAAGCTAGGCCGAGGGGCGCCTTTACCAACCCCGATTGATACCTTGGCAATGATTCCCTGGCTCAGCGAATACCCGGATCGTACTTCTGCCGGGGTGCTGCGGAACGGTTTTACACATGGTTTCCGCATCCCGGTAGGGGACTTTCAGGGTGTAGGGATGTGCAAAAATCAACTTTCCGTTTTACAACATACATCTGTAGTGCAAGAAAAAATTCAGAAAGAGGTTAGCCGGGGACGGGTCGCCGGCCCGTTTAGTGAACCCCCGGTACCGGATTTCGTTTGTTCTCCGTTAGGGGTGGTCCCCAAGAAGGACCCGGGTGAGTTTCGTTTGATCCATAATCTGTCTGCTCCACATGGTCTTTCGGTGAACGACGCTATTGATCCAGAAGTTTGTTCGGTGCGTTACGCATCCTTTGATGAGGCGGTAGCCATCTTGAATCGCCTGGGGCACGGGACGTTGATGGCGAAATCTGATATCGAGTCAGCGTTCCGGTTGCTCCCGGTACACCCAGACGATCAGCGTCTTCTGGGATTCGGGTTCCAGGGGTCATTTTACATGGATAAGTGTATGCCAATGGGATGCTCTATATCATGTGCTTACTTTGAGCAATTCAGTACTTTCCTGCAATGGGTGTTCACTAAGAAAACGGGTTTCCGAAATGTAATGCACTACCTTGACGACTTTCTGTTCCTTGGCCCCGCCGGTAGTCCCGAATGTGCCCAGGCCTTAGCTGAATTCTGTGTGTTAATGGGTCATCTTGGCGTGCCATTGGCACCGGGTAAAACTATGGGTCCCACGACTTGCCTCGAGTTTTTGGGGATCGAGTTGGACTCAAGGGAGGGGTGCTTCCGTTTACCAGCTAGCAAAGTGTCGAAATTCAGGGCAGCCCTCCAAGTATGTTTAAATGCATCCAAAGTTACACTGCATCAGTTGCAACAGTTAGTGGGAAAGTTGAACTTTGCCTTGAGGGTGATACCAATGGCTCGCCCCTTTTCCCGCTCAATTGCCCAAGCGATGGTTGGCCTAAGGGAGGGTCATCATCGCACAAGGTTATCGGCTGAGGTCCGCCAGGACATGCGGATTTGGTTAGCATTCTTGGCGGACTTCAATGGCCGAGTCGTCTGGAACAAGCCAGCCGTGTCCTCCGAAGAGCTTGGGCTATGGACAGATTCAGCAGGAAGCGTAGGTTTTGGCGCCATCTTCGGCACAAAATGGTCGGCACAAAAGTGGCCCCTATGGTGGCACGAGAAGGGGCTGACAAGTAACATCGCTTTCCTTGAACTATTTCCCATTCTGGTGGCCCTGAGAACCTGGCCAGAAGGGTTCAGAGATCATTCTGTTGTGTTCTGGTCCGACAATATGACCGTGGTAGAATGCATCAATAGTCAGGCAGCCCGTTGTAAATTGATTTTGAGGCTGCTCAAAGAAATTGTCTTACTGTGTATGCAACTGAACGTGGTATTCAGAGCAAAACATGTCCCAGGGGTGATGAATCAGGCTGCTGATGCACTGTCTCGTTTTCACATGCAGGCTTTCTCGGGTTTCCTTCCTTCAGCGGACCCGGAGCCGGCACCCTTCCCCGAAGCTCTCTGGTCTCTCGGTGCCCCGAACTTCGTCACCTCGTGGGAGAGAGTCTAGCACCCAGGACGAGGAAGGCATATGAAGGGGCGTTCCAGGCCTATTTAGCCTTTTTGGGGGCAGAGAGAGGGGGACTTTGGGGTCAGGAAGAGTTGGTAGTACTTTTTCTGATGTCCTTACGTAGGGCTGGGAAATCGGTGGCTACGGCCCAAAGGCATCGTGCCGCCATTTCCTTTGTTGCCAGGGCCCATGGCATCCTGGACCCAACAGCGTCTTTCACGGTACAGAAAGCGCTGCGTGGGTGGCAACGTCTAGAGGGTCGCAGAGTAGACGTAAGACGACCGATAGGTCTAGACAGGTTGTCCCAGTTACTGACCACACTCCCTAACACATGCTCGTCCCCGTTCGAGACCTGTTTGTTCCGGACTGCATTTACGCTGGCATTTCACGGGGCTATGAGAGTTAGTGAGCTAGTTGCAAGGAACAAGCAGGATGTGACGGGGGGCTTGTGCAGGGAACATGTTCAGATCAGGGGTGATGCGATGATTGTCTCCTTTCTCAGGTCCAAGACTGACCAGGATGGGAGAGGGGACTGCACGATCATTCGCAGGAACCCCGAGTCATCCATGTGTCCGGTACAGTGCTTAGAGGATTACCTAGCACGAAGGGTGGCATCATGGGGGGGGACATTGTTGAGGCATGCAGACGCCACCCCGCTGACGAGGTTTCAGTTTCAGCGGGTGCTTGCAATGGCCATTGCCGCAGCGGGCTTGGACCCGGGCGAATTTGGGACCCATTCCTTTCGAATAGGGGCTGCCACTGAAGCTACAGCCAGGGGTCTTAATGTAGAACAAGTGAAACGTGTGGGGCGCTGGTCCTCCAATTGTTATAAGAGGTACGTGCGATTGCACATGTTGTGAAGCTGTAATCATGTACTCACGCTTCTTGTCTTTTGTTTGTTTTCAGTTACGCAAGCCTACGCGGCAGGGCGGACTGTGCAGTCGACCCAACACCAGGCCAGCGGTCGCACGTCACCGGCTGTGAGGAAGGAGGTGTGGGTCGTGGGCCACTCATACGTGAGACGGGCCGCAGACGTATTCAAAGCAGGTGACATGATTCACGTACCTGGGGAATACGGGTACAGAGTGTCCTTCTACGGAAGGGGCGGTCTCTGTATTGACCAGTTTCAGAAGTTTTTTGAGGGTTTGTTAGAGCGGATGAGGTCACCGCCGTCCATAGTCATAGTGCATTTGGGGGGCAATGATTTGGTCACCACCGGTAGACGACTTCTCCTGGAGGCTATGCTTTCCACGGTAAGTTGGTTAGCAAGGAGAGTTCCGGGGTGCATAATTGCGTGGTCTCATATGATCCCACGAAAAGTGTGGCGGGGGGCTATCTCGATCCCTGCTTTGAATCATTCCGTTAGGAAATTGAATAACAAAGTGAGTAGGTTGTTCCGTTCCAAGACATTGCATTCGATCTCGCATAGTTGTATTAATGATGACAGTATGTATTTGGGGGATGGGGTGCATTTGTCGAGGGTGGGGAATGAGTTACTCATAGGAGACTTCCTAGCTTGGTTAAAATCGTTAAAACATGACCTTTAGGTAGGAGTTTTGTGGGGGGTCCGGATAGCCGGTCAACTATCCGGACCTGTGGCGGTAAGGTCATGATCGGTGAGCACTAATTGGTAGATCCCTATGAGTGGGCGTCACCCAACACGGATGGGAGCGCTCGGGAGAGGTGGCCATTGGCCCCTCAGTGGGGAGGCGGTCCCGTCTAAGGGCGGGTCGCCGGAAGTAAAGGAAAGGCGGTCAAGGCCCCTTCCTTTGTAGGAGGGGTTACAGCCCCCTCCTGGGGAATTTCCCGGGGCCAGTGTCATCTGCGACGGCAGATGCGGTAAGTTGTGTGGGGTGGGGGGAGGTCCACGATACCTTCTAGATACCACACACAAGTCTTCGAACGACCTTTAAATGGCGTCGAGTCTTAAGTGCCCCCGTCAAGTCAAGGGAAATTGTTAGTAGTTGCACTTGAGGTAAGCCTCTGTGCTGTCGCCCCTCCCAAGTGGGAGGGGTAAGTCTGGTTAGGGATCTTGACACCGGTTATGACCTTGCCGTTGGCCCTTAAACGTTAGGATGTACAATTTCAGTGTTTCTAGAGAATGTTTTGTAGGATGCTAGTTCGGCTAGGAGAACCTCTGTATTAGAGAATATGTTAAGGTTAGCCAAACATCGCAATGTGATAATGAAATTGTACATAACATGAAACGTTTAATGTTTAATTTTTTGTTTTAATAAATACGGCCGGGATGGTCACTCCATCCCACATCCAAAAACTTTAAGAACTGTTTCCGGTTTTCCTCCTTTCGGGGATTGTGTTGAGAGGGGGTGGCGGGTATCTCAGCCATATGGAAAGGGGCGACCACTCGGTCCCCCCGAACGTATGGCGGAGTGCCTCGATCCCCCCGGGAAGCCATTTTGGGGCGGGAAGCGCGTCTCGGCTGGTATGCCCGAAGCGGCGTAGCCGGGGCGCGCTTTTTTCCCGCCCTAGAGTGGGCTGGCCTAGACACCGACGTAGCCAGCCCCGCCCTAGGGGCAGGCAGGGGCGGGTTTTCGCCCGCCCTGAAGACGGATAAAAGTGACGCAAGACCAGAAGACGTCCTCTTGTTCTTGTGCTCCGAAGCTGCACCTCCTCGCTACACGTGAGCTCGGGACGGAACGAAGAGCCAATTTTGACCCACCCACCAGCCCCTGAGGACAGCAAGTTGTTGTGCAATAAAGTGAATTTATAAGTTTGTTCTTTCTATTTCGTTTACAGGCTGTGAGAGTATCAGTTTGTTGTTGATCATAATAAAGTATGGTGAAAATCGTGTAGGTTGTTATGATTAAAAAGATTTGAAGTAGTGTTGCATTTTATGCATGTTCTTTCGGTCGTAGCGACCAATGTTTTCATAGGTTTGAGTAAGAATTGTCGTATTTATTTTGGTAGGCGGTAAGGTCATGATCGGTGAGCACTAATTGGTAGATCCCTATGAGTGGGCGTCACCCAACACGGATGGGAGCGCTCGGGAGAGGTGGCCATTGGCCCCTCAGTGGGGAGGCGGTCCCGTCTAAGGGCGGGTCGCCGGAAGTAAAGGAAAGGCGGTCAAGGCCCCTTCCTTTGTAGGAGGGGTTACAGCCCCCTCCTGGGGAATTTCCCGGGGCCAGTGTCATCTGCGACGGCAGATGCGGTAAGTTGTGTGGGGTGGGGGGAGGTCCACGATACCTTCTAGATACCACACACAAGTCTTCGAACGACCTTTAAATGGCGTCGAGTCTTAAGTGCCCCCGTCAAGTCAAGGGAAATTGTTAGTAGTTGCACTTGAGGTAAGCCTCTGTGCTGTCGCCCCTCCCAAGTGGGAGGGGTAAGTCTGGTTAGGGATCTTGACACCGGTTATGACCTTGCCGTTGGCCCTTAAACGTTAGGATGTACAATTTCAGTGTTTCTAGAGAATGTTTTGTAGGATGCTAGTTCGGCTAGGAGAACCTCTGTATTAGAGAATATGTTAAGGTTAGCCAAACATCGCAATGTGATAATGAAATTGTACATAACATGAAACGTTTAATGTTTAATTTTTTGTTTTAATAAATACGGCCGGGATGGTCACTCCATCCCACATCCAAAAACTTTAAGAACTGTTTCCGGTTTTCCTCCTTTCGGGGATTGTGTTGAGAGGGGGTGGCGGGTATCTCAGCCATAATGGTATTTGCAGCAGTACCCCAGGTTTATATCTATACTACTATTATAAAGCGAGAACTGGGAACCTTTGAGGCGGGTAAAATCCAGAAGTACACTATCAATCACAACACCCAATACAGCGTTGGAAAAGGGAGGTCCAGGAAACGGACATAGGCTATACATTTGTCCAACATATACATTACGAAGGGCAAACAACATTTCAGAAAAAGTAGTTCCTGGTGGGCGTTGTTCTCAATGTGGGCGGTAACATTGGCAGAGGGGCATGTCCCATTCACTCGGTTTCAAGCACTCAAGCACACACACAACAACAGATTCTGATAGCACACACACAACACAGCAACCAACAGATTCTGCAAACACACACAAGCACACACACAACATAGCAACTTCAGCAAAAACACTGTTTAATGCACGTCCACTTCAGGACATAAACATCGTTTTTAAAATAGCAATTTCGAAATGATCTTTTTAAAATATGTGCAAAATCGAAAATTCTGAATGATTGTTTTAAAAATATGTGCAAAATCACAAAATCGCCATGTGCAATAGGCTTATTACTCACTGACTGCAGTATTTCAAGGCAACAAAAACAAAGGGGCTCGGCCTCAGCAAGGTTCTGAGGCAAAGGGCGCGGCTTCAGGACGAAAAGCCAATCAAGGTTGGGCAAGCCACACAAGCATCCAATCGCACAACACTCTTGGCTGTGACACCCACAAAACAACCTTGCACAACCAGCCAATCGCGCCACTGCGCCTTCCAGCAAACAACCAATTGCCCCACACACATTACACAAATAACCAATCACACAAGCAATCACACAGTAGCACATTCATTGGAAAGACAATTCATAAAAACCTTCAGCATTGGTCCAACACCCACGTGATTCCTACGAGCATTATTGCTGTCGGAGCCACTAACGAGGGAAACTCAGCAATACACATTGACACAAGCCACGGAAAAAATAGCATTTACGCTCTTTAAAAAACAATTCCAGAGTCGGGCACTGGTATTCAAAGGGGATACACAGGGGGCAGCCAGGGAAATATTCACGAGAACAAGCCTCTTTCACATTCAAAAACGAGGCATCATGTTTGCTCTGTAAACGCGGGCAGCCAGGGAAATAATCAGGGAGAACAAGCCTCAATAGCATTACACAAGGAGGCATGATGCACAGAAATTAATTGTCGAACGTTCTTGCAGGGAAAAGCAAAAACACAAGTTTAAAGCAGTCCCTGGACACAGCGCTCACAAGACACAGTCAGAGCATTATTGCTGTGAGGCTGTGTGGACTTACAGGTTGAGAGAGGGCACAGAACGAGCCACAATAAAGCTGTTGCAAGGCCCTGGAAAGGGGGCAGCCAGGGCCTCATTGAGGAAGCTTTACACAGTGAATGGATGCTAATTGAAAAATAAACTAAAAAATACAAATTACAACAGGGCGACATGCTTGCAGAGGAAAACAAATAGCCCTGCTCTGTCCCCTCGCTGGAATTAGCCAAAATACAGCAACACATTTAAAATATCTACAACACATCACAGGTTCAACAAGGGGGCATGCACTCAACCAAAAACATGAACATTTAAATAACACTCATTTAACTTCACATTACAGCCACACTACATTACACATCAAGACAGGGGAAAAACAGGAAAACAAAAACAGGAGGAGTTCAATAAGCCTCATTTACATTCAGAAAAGAGGCATGATGTATATTAATTGACGCAGATTACAGCTACTTGATGGTTGGGGGCTGGCAGAGAAACTAAAAAAGGAAGATTTACATAACACTCCTTACACTTCTAATTAAAAATACCACTACATTACATGTTGCCACAGGGAGTGGACAAAAACACAAAAAACAGGAGGATTTAAATAAGCCGCATTTACATTACAAAAAGAGGCATGAGGTATAGTAATTAATGGCGCTTTACGCTACTTAATGCTGCCGCATTTACAGTACAAAAAGAGGCATAATGTACATTAATTAATGCAGCTTTACGCTACTTGATGCTGCCGCATTTACATTACAAAAAGAGGCATGAGGTATAGTCATTGACGACGCTTTACGCTACTTGATGCTGCTGTATTTACATTACAAAAAGAGGCATAATGTATAGTCATTGACGGCGCTTTACGCTACTTGATGCTGCTTTGCTTTGTGGAAAATATACCCACACTTACCCATGATCAAAAACATAACTAAGGACATTTAAAAGGACATTATTTCTTTACAACGCTAACACCCCCTAATAACGTTGTTCAGACACAAAAGTTTGAGCGTTCTCTCTTTATAATAGTAGTATACATATTGCTTTTCAAAAAAAGACACCTTCAACATACTCTACTCTACTCAGAACACCCACTGTACTACTTTTTATTTTTTTAGTTCCACACCCTTATATAGCGCAAACTACACCTGAATCGCCCATCAGAGCGCTTTACATAGCAGCAGTTATGTTACATGAGGACACACCTTCATTTTTTTTAAGGCACAGGGAGATTACGTGATTTGCCCAGAATCACAGATTGTCACGCCTCATTCATTACACTTTCAGAACATATCCAAACCACACATAGCCTACTACAAAAAGGTGCACAAAATAAACATTCTAGGACAAATACAATATTGCAAAACACAATACAAATTAGCATAAATATCTTTACACTTTTTACAAATATTACAATCACTTTCTTACAATGGTGAAGAGGAAGACACAACTTTCAAGGGCAACATATAAAACACGGGCACAAAGGAATAAGCGCATACGACTAACACAAGAACAGGATCACAACCACTTAACAAACATCGATGATCCATACACTTCTCAGCTTTCACAGCCAATTCAGCACAACAGTGACCAGCCATCAACGTCCACTACTATACCTCATACTTCCACTTTACAAACTTCAACAAGAGAAGCTCAAACACAACTTACAGACCAACCTTTACTTATGCTTCCAATAACAGTACATAGCCTCAAATCAGCATTCAACTACAACCCACGTATTGACTACATGAACAATGCAGATGTTATAATTGGAAACATGGACAGTGTCTGTAACAAGTGCTACGCACAGAAATGGAAGGCGGAACCTAAAGGCCTTTGTTGCTTATCAGGAAAGGTCAATATTAATAACATACAAGAACCACCTCCAATCATTAAACAACTACTTGATGGCACTCACCCACTTTCAAATCATTTCTTAACAAACACACGCCGTTACAATACTCTATTCCAAATGACATCCTTTGGTGCAAATGAAGTCAAAGAAGGCAATTTCATGCCTACTTTTAAAATACACGGACAGTTATACCATTTAATTGGCAGCATGCTTCCACAAGAAGGAAAGTCCCCACAATTTCTACAAATATATTTCATTTCCGCAATGCAACAAGTTGATGCACGATCACACATGATCCCAAACTTAAACAGACAGCTAATTGAAGAGCTACAAACCACATTGCACACTCATAACACGTACATTAGGTCACTTAAATACAACTATGAGATGCATTCACATGATGAAGATTTAAAAATTATCATCCATGCTGATCAAAGCCCTCCAAATACACATCCAGGGAGATATAATGCACCAACAACTGATGAAGTTGCAGTTCTTTTAGTTAATGAAAACAAAGGCCCACGCGACATTGTCTTACATACACGAGAAGGAATATTACGTAAAGTTTCCGAATTGCATAGATCATATGACCCCTTACAATATCCCATTCTATTCCCGAGAGGTGAAGATGGTTATTGTCTAAACATACCACTAGCAAACTGCGGTAAGAACAAAAATGTTACATGCATGCAATACTAGGCCTATACTCTAATGGTTAGATCCACAACTTTCAATACCTTACATTGGTTTCGAAATCTTTTTAATCAATATATTGTTGATATGATGGCAAAAATGATCACCGAAAGGCTCGACTTCATACGCCGCAATCAAACACAACTACGGGCAGAAAACTACATAAACTTAAAAGATGCACTCAATCAAGATCAGCACCTTCACGCTTCGGATATTGGACAACACGTCATTTTACCCGCTACCTTCACTGGCTCGCCCAGGTACATGCACGAAAAGACACAAGATGCAATGACATACGTTAGGCACTATGGGAGACCTGATTTGTTCATCACCTTCACATGCAATCCAGAGTGGCCAGAAATTAAAAAAGAATTATTTCCTAAACAAAGATCATGCGATAGACATGACATCATTGCACGTGTATTCAATTTAAAAGTGAAAGCACTCATGAAAATATTAACACAAAAACATATCTTTGGATATGCCAAAGCTAACATATTTACCATTGAATGGCAAAAGAGGGGACTACCCCACGTGCACATCCTATTGTGGCTTGAACCTAAAATACAAGCAGACGAAGTAGATCTCATTATATCCGCTGAGCTGCCAGATCCTGTCAATGATGAACAACTATTTTTGATTGTTAAAAAGAACATGTTGCATGGCCCATGTGGTGAACACAACGTTCTATCACCATGTATGAAAAATGGGATTTGTACCAAAAAATACCCACGCCCTCTCAATAATGAAACAGAAACTGGTGTTAATGGTTATCCCATTTACCGTAGAAGAGGCCCACAACATGGCGGACAGACAATCACAATGACTGTTAGAGGCCAAGAAATTACTGTCGATAATCAGTGGGTGGTTCCATATTCACCTGTACTATGTCGCACTTTCAATGCTCACATTAATATTGAATACTGCCAATCAGTGAAAGCTATTAAATATATTTGCAAATATATCAACAAAGGCTCAGATCAAGCAACTGCTACTATTGAAAACAAACATAATGAAATTGAAACATATCTCAATGGCAGGTATATTAGTACTTCAGAGGCTGTTTGGCACATCCTTCAGTTTAACATTCATGAAAGACATCCGACGGTCACACATCTAGCTGTACATCTGCCAAATGGACAAAGAGTCTATTTTAATGAAAAAACAATGAACCGAGTAGCAGAAAATCCAACACCTACAACACTTACTGCCTTCTTTAAATTGTGTGCCACGGACACTTTTGCAAAAACATTGCTATACCAAGAGGTTCCACAATACTATACCTGGGGAAAACATACTTTTACACGGAGGAAACGTGGAATTGACGTATTAGGTCACCCTGGAGTAAAAAAGGACTCAGCTCTTGGGAGAATGTACACTATTCACCCAAACCAATCTGAGTGCTTCCATTTACGCATTCTTTTACAACATGTTCGGGGACCTACAAGCTTTGAAAGTCTTTTAACCGTTCATGGACAATTAATGCCTACCTACCAAGCTGCATGTAAATCACTTGGACTCATTGAAGACGACCAACATTGGAAACATACTTTAAGTGATGCTGCCCTTTCAGATTGCCCAAATCAACTACGCCAATTATTTGTTACTATTCTGATATTCTGTAACCCTTCGGATCCAATGTCTTTATGGGAGGAATACAAAGAACATTTATGTGAAGATATCCTACACAGAAAACAACAAGAAACACATGATGACTCAATACCATTCACTAATGACATCTTTAACCAAGGACTCATAGCAATAGAAGACTCCCTCTATGAACTAAATGAGAAATCTTTAAAAGATTTCAAATTGCCAGAAAGTTATAGAACTATACATATCACTAACAAACACACTCAAATACTACCTTCGAATTATAACATCCATCAATACGTAGAACAACATTTACCAAACTTAGTTCCGGATCAAAATGTTGCATACAACACCATTGTTCAAAGTGTGGAGAGTAAAGAAGGTAAATTATTCTTCTTAGATGCACCGGGAGGAACAGGGAAAACGTACTTAATAAACCTCATACTAGCTAAAATACGCTCTTCAGGACTATTGGCTCTTGCTGTAGCATCTTCGGGAATAGCTGCTACTTTGCTAACTGGTGGGAAAACTGCACATTCAACGTTTAAACTACCTTTAAATGTTTCAGTGGAAAAAGAGTCAATGTGCTCTGCACGCAAAAATGGACCCTTAGGAACACTGCTTCAAAGAGTCTCTCTTATCGTGTGGGACGAATGTACTATGACACACGGCGCACATATAGACGCCGTCAATAGAACTCTACAAGACATTTGAAATGTTAATACCATAATGGGTGGTGTTACTTTTGTGTTTGCTGGAGACTTCAGAAAAACTCTTCCGTTTGTTCCAAGAGGGACACGTGCGGACATACTAAAAGCATGCTTAAAAGCATCACAACTCTGGGACTGTGTTCAAACTCTCACATTCGCACTAACATGAGGACACATTTAGGTGGTGGAGATAGTCACTTTGCTGATCTGCTACTACAACTTGGTAATGGTGAAGTACCTACCAATAACGACAATATTAATATTCACAAATTTGGTACGCCAGTGTCTACCTTACAGGAACTCATACAATATGTATACCCGGACATAGAGCAGATTGCTACAAGAGACTTCCGCTGGATTTGTGAAAGAGCTATAGTTGCACCCAGAAACTGAAGTGTTAACCATATCAATGAACACATACTACTTCAAATACCAGGAGAAACAAAAGTCTATAAATCCATTGATACAGTATTAGAAACTGAAGACGCCGTGCATTACCCTCAAGAATTCCTAAACTCACTTAACCCATCCGGACTTCCACCTCATGTACTACAAATGAAAGTTGGAATTCCCATCATGTTATTACGCAACCTACATCCACCTGATCTATGCAATGGGACACGACTACAAGTTATAAGTCTTTTACCCTATGTCATTAAAGCTACTATTCTCTCTGGCCCTGCCGCGGGACACTTAGCACACATTCCACGCATACCCATGATCCCAAATGATCTACCATTTCAATTTAAACGCTTGCAATTCCCTATTAACATTGCTTTTGCTTCTACTATTAACAAATCTCAAGGACAAACATACAAAGTTATAGGCATTGACTTACGAGAAGACTGCTTCACTCATGGGCAGTTATATGTTGCTCTTTCAAGGTCAATTTATTCTACGTCCACAATCAAATGAAGCCAAAAATGTTGTGTACCGAGAAATATTAAAAGCTTTATAATACTTGTTCACACATTACTTTTCTCCCCCGGACGACGTCGGGATGGGCTGCTAGTTTACACATAAAAATGGAACCAGTAAACTGTTTTGTTCATTAAATGTAAATGTGCACTAAACCAATCTTATTTGGATATAAATTCAAATAACCGCATATATGGTGATTCAAAGTGCAACCATGACTTTGTGTTCAGCAATTTTACAGCTAAATAGGTATTCTCACGAAAAGTATAATAACAAAATCAGTTTGGAACTTTCCTGCTGAGAAAACCAGCTTACCAAAAATAAATCTTTCTATTTCAACACAGTCAGCAGAAATAATAATTTGAAAGCAAAAACTCCAAAAGTGATGAGGGAACCATTTCAGTAAAGGGGCTTGCAGATGTGGATTACCTGACTGAGTTCAAATATACTAGCATGGAAGGTGTGTATGCATTTATGTGTTTGAAATTGAACAATATATTCCTACTTTCAGTCATGTGTGGTCATTCACTTAGATCAATAGATTCACCTGTTGAGAAAGCATGAAAATGCACTCCTGACATGATTGTGATCACATTAGTTTCCAGGAAAGAAGCTTAAATAACATATATTTCTGTTTAATTCAATGATGCCAAAAATGTATAAAAACATAGAAGATAGCTTTTAATTGAGCTTTTCCTCACATATCTTCATGTAAAACTTTGAATATAGGAAATAATATTCGTGGTTAAACATTATTCTCTTGATTTCTCCAGAAACTCGATTGCTAATGTGCAATAATCAGGCACACTACAGGGACTATTTTAGAATACCTGAGAAATCAGTAACTTTCTAAAACATGCATGAACTTCTCTTTTGAAATGCCATCAAATAGCTTAAACTAAAAACCTAAGCAGAACTCTGCTTAAGAAACTCCAGTTTGGTGTGTCCTGTCAATCTTAGTTGTAGGCCGGGGCGGTAAATTCCATACCGTCTGCGGAATTTGTGGAATTTTTGTAATTTTGCGTTCCGCGGAGATCGCGGAATTGCACAAAATTCTGGGTTCCCCGACATTGCGAAATTATTGGCTTGTTCGCGTTCTCAAAATGTGTGTTTGTGAGATATTTCCCCCCGAGCACGCAAACAGCAATTGCGAACAGCAAAAAAGCATTGCGAATAAGCAATTCCGCATGTTCGCAGAATTTCTGCATGTCCGCAGAGATTTTTTACTGTTTTGCGGAGATTTGCTTAACGCGATTACGCGAATTCCGCCCACCCCTAATTAGTTATACAGGATTTTAACTGTGAATGTTCTTGAGGATAGATTTCAAAAATTGAAAACCTCAAAGCAGGAGACACTTAGCACCTATTTTATCTCTTATTTTGAGAAGGTGATATGGCATTGTCTCTGCTTCCTGAAGTTGGATTACCCTCAGCTGTTACAGGTATATTGGCAGCTAACACTGGCATTTAAAAACATTTTAATTTTGTGATTACTATTAATAATGGTACATCTATCAAAATATCCATAGTTTACATAGAAGATGCTCACCTGTGTATTCCGATAATACACTGTCTTTTCCAAGTACACCATTTCCACCCACAGCAGAGACTTTGAAGGTGTACAGGTTGCCAGGTATTAAATTTGTGATGGAGACATTTTCATACATTGTTGTTACATTTGATTCTGGGTTTCCTAAAACTTGCACTAAATAGGAGCTTTTGTTGCCAGTCGGTGGTAGCCAGCTCAAAGAAATTGTGTCAATGGTGATGTATGTCAAACTTAGATTGTTGGTTACATTGGGTACTGAAATAGAAAAATAGAACGTGAAGTATCATTCGGAGAAACTTTTACATATTTGTCAGAAATATTTTTTACACCAGATAAATTACAGAAAAACATGTAGAAGTTACCTATCATTGGGAAGAATTGCCATGATAGATCTCTAATAGGGTGAAATAGTTTGTAACACTTCTGGCGCATTGATTTTGTATTAAAAAATTGAGACTTGTACTAAAGAATCTAAATTCCCAGAAAAGCATAGAAATGTTTCCAATGACATCTCTTCAGTTATGATAACTTATTCAAAACCCCCAAATGTGAGCAACTGTAACTTAGTCTCATTAATTCTAGAAAATGTTTCCCAAAATGTATAACTGATTCTGAATTTAGGTACAGATGTAATTTATTCATGCCAGACATTTAGCCTGCCTAGCCAAATAGCTCTTAATCAGAAAAGATCTAATGTTAATAAATCAAATGAGTACATATACATTGTTATTTCATGTATGATGTAATATTTCGATGAGATGGAATTTTTCAAATCAGTGAGTGCAGATTGTTTCTAATGCTCTAGTTATTTTTTGAATGTCTATTCACTAAATCCCTTTATAGCTTGCAGTTTATCCAATTTATATGGCCTTCTATTTGTTCAAATGAACTTTTAGAATAATGAGTTAATGATTATATCCATTTTAACTAGTTTACATATACTTTGATTTTGGTATCGGAGTGGGAATTATTTGATTTCAGATATTTCTGATCACTTGCTCTGAAAATACCTTTTGCTAGTCTTTAAAAAAAATTACAACTCTGTTACTTTATAGCGGATTAACTAGTATTGATGTTTTTCTCATAAATTAGAATTATATGATTCTTCCTTTTTACTGATTTCCCAGGACAGCATGCAAAAACTCTTTTCATTCAACAGGAAGGGACAACATACTATAGATAAGGTATTACGAATATATTTAAAATACATAGTTATATTTTAATAATATTCCCACAGAAATCCTTTGTCTTATGTCATAATTAGAAGAATACATGGTATTTGCAGCAGTACCCCAGGTTTATATCTATACTACTATTATAAAGCGAGAACTGGGAACCTTTGAGGCGGGTAAAATCCAGAAGTACACTATCAATCACAACACCCAATACAGCGTTGGAAAAGGGAGGTCCAGGAAACGGACATAGGCTATACATTTGTCCAACATATACATTACGAAGGGCAAACAACATTTCAGAAAAAGTAGTTCCTGGTGGGCGTTGTTCTCAATGTGGGCGGTAACATTGGCAGAGGGGCATGTCCCATTCACTCGGTTTCAAGCACTCAAGCACACACACAACAACAGATTCTGATAGCACACACACAACACAGCAACCAACAGATTCTGCAAACACACACAAGCACACACACAACATAGCAACTTCAGCAAAAACACTGTTTAATGCACGTCCACTTCAGGACATAAACATCGTTTTTAAAATAACAATTTCGAAATGATCTTTTTAAAATATGTGCAAAATCGAAAATTCTGAATGATTGTTTTAAAAATATGTGCAAAATCACAAAATCGCCATGTGCAATAGGCTTATTACTCACTGACTGCAGTATTTCAAGGCAACAAAAACAAAGGGGCTCGGCCTCAGCAAGGTTCTGAGGCAAAGGGCGCGGCTTCAGGACGAAAAGCCAATCAAGGTTGGGCAAGCCACACAAGCATCCAATCGCACAACACTCTTGGCTGTGACACCCACAAAACAACCTTGCACAACCAGCCAATCGCGCCACTGCGCCTTCCAGCAAACAACCAATTGCCCCACACACATTACACAAATAACCAATCACACAAGCAATCACACAGTAGCACATTCATTGGAAAGACAATTCATAAAAACCTTCAGCATTGGTCCAACACCCACGTGATTCCTACGAGCATTATTGCTGTCGGAGCCACTAACGAGGGAAACTCAGCAATACACATTGACACAAGCCACGGAAAAAATAGCATTTACGCTCTTTAAAAAACAATTCCAGAGTCGGGCACTGGTATTCAAAGGGGATACACAGGGGGCAGCCAGGGAAATATTCACGAGAACAAGCCTCTTTCACATTCAAAAACGAGGCATCATGTTTGCTCTGTAAACGCGGGCAGCCAGGGAAATAATCAGGGAGAACAAGCCTCAATAGCATTACACAAGGAGGCATGATGCACAGAAATTAATTGTCGAACGTTCTTGCAGGGAAAAGCAAAAACACAAGTTTAAAGCAGTCCCTGGACACAGCGCTCACAAGACACAGTCAGAGCATTATTGCTGTGAGGCTGTGTGGACTTACAGGTTGAGAGAGGGCACAGAACGAGCCACAATAAAGCTGTTGCAAGGCCCTGGAAAGGGGGCAGCCAGGGCCTCATTGAGGAAGCTTTACACAGTGAATGGATGCTAATTGAAAAATAAACTAAAAAATACAAATTACAACAGGGCGACATGCTTGCAGAGGAAAACAAATAGCCCTGCTCTGTCCCCTCGCTGGAATTAGCCAAAATACAGCAACACATTTAAAATATCTACAACACATCACAGGTTCAACAAGGGGGCATGCACTCAACCAAAAACATGAACATTTAAATAACACTCATTTAACTTCACATTACAGCCACACTACATTACACATCAAGACAGGGGAAAAACAGGAAAACAAAAACAGGAGGAGTTCAATAAGCCTCATTTACATTCAGAAAAGAGGCATGATGTATATTAATTGACGCAGATTACAGCTACTTGATGGTTGGGGGCTGGCAGAGAAACTAAAAAAGGAAGATTTACATAACACTCCTTACACTTCTAATTAAAAATACCACTACATTACATGTTGCCACAGGGAGTGGACAAAAACACAAAAAACAGGAGGATTTAAATAAGCCGCATTTACATTACAAAAAGAGGCATGAGGTATAGTAATTAATGGCGCTTTACGCTACTTAATGCTGCCGCATTTACAGTACAAAAAGAGGCATAATGTACATTAATTAATGCAGCTTTACGCTACTTGATGCTGCCGCATTTACATTACAAAAAGAGGCATGAGGTATAGTCATTGACGACGCTTTACGCTACTTGATGCTGCTGTATTTACATTACAAAAAGAGGCATAATGTATAGTAATTGACGGCGCTTTACGCTACTTGATGCTGCTTTGCTTTGTGGAAAATATACCCACACTTACCCATGATCAAAAACATAACTAAGGACATTTAAAAGGACATTATTTCTTTACAACGCTAACACCCCCTAATAACGTTGTTCAGACACAAAAGTTTGAGCGTTCTCTCTTTATAATAGTAGTATACATATTGCTTTTCAAAAAAAGACACCTTCAACATACTCTACTCTACTCAGAACACCCACTGTACTACTTTTTATTTTTTTAGTTCCACACCCTTATATAGCGCAAACTACACCTGAATCGCCCATCAGAGCGCTTTACATAGCAGCAGTTATGTTACATGAGGACACACCTTCATTTTTTTTAAGGCACAGGGAGATTACGTGATTTGCCCAGAATCACAGATTGTCACGCCTCATTCATTACACTTTCAGAACATATCCAAACCACACATAGCCTACTACAAAAAGGTGCACAAAATAAACATTCTAGGACAAATACAATATTGCAAAACACAATACAAATTAGCATAAATATCTTTACACTTTTTACAAATATTACAATCACTTTCTTACAATGGTGAAGAGGAAGACACAACTTTCAAGGGCAACATATAAAACACGGGCACAAAGGAATAAGCGCATACGACTAACACAAGAACAGGATCACAACCACTTAACAAACATCGATGATCCATACACTTCTCAGCTTTCACAGCCAATTCAGCACAACAGTGACCAGCCATCAACGTCCACTACTATACCTCATACTTCCACTTTACAAACTTCAACAAGAGAAGCTCAAACACAACTTACAGACCAACCTTTACTTATGTTTCCAATAACAGTACATAGCCTCAAATCAGCATTCAACTACAACCCACTTATTGACTACATGAACAATGCAGATGTTATAATTGGAGACATGGACAGTGTCTGTAACAAGTGCTACGCACAGAAATGGAAGGCGGAACCTAAAGGCCTTTGTTGCTTATCAGGAAAGGTCAATATTAATAACATACAAGAACCACCTCCAATCATTAAACAACTACTTGATGGCACTCACCCACTTTCAAATCATTTCTTAACAAACACACGCCGTTACAATACTCTATTCCAAATGACATCCTTTGGTGCCAATGAAGTCAAAGAAGGCAATTTCATGCCTACTTTTAAAATACACGGACGGTTATACCATTTAATTGGCAGCATGCTTCCACAAGAAGGAAAGTCCCCACAATTTCTACAAATATATTTCATTTCCGCAATGCAACAAGTTGATGCACGATCACACATGATCCCAAACTTAAACAGACAGCTAATTGAAGAGCTACAAACCACATTGCACACTCATAACACGTACATTAGGTCACTTAAATACAACTATGAGATGCATTCACATGATGAAGATTTAAAAATTATCATCCATGCTGATCAAAGCCCTCCAAATACACATCCAGGGAGATATAATGCACCAACAACTGATGAAGTTGCAGTTCTTTTAGTTAATGAAAACAAAGGCCCACGCGACATTGTCTTACATACACGAGAAGGAATATTACGTAAAGTCTCCGAATTGCATAGATCATATGACCCCTTACAATATCCCATTCTATTCCCGAGAGGTGAAGATGGTTATTGTCTAAACATACCACTAGCAAACTGCGGTAAGAACAAAAATGTTACATGCATGCAATACTAGGCCTATACTCTAATGGTTAGATCCACAACTTTCAATACCTTACATTGGTTTCGAAATCTTTTTAATCAATATATTGTTGATATGATGGCAAAAATGATCACCGAAAGGCTCGACTTCATACGCCGCAATCAAACACAACTACGGGCAGAAAACTACATAAACTTAAAAGATGCACTCAATCAAGATCAGCACCTTCACGCTTCGGATATTGGACAACACGTCATTTTACCCGCTACCTTCACTGGCTCGCCCAGGTACATGCACGAAAAGACACAAGATGCAATGACATACGTTAGGCACTATGGGAGACCTGATTTGTTCATCACCTTCACATGCAATCCAGAGTGGCCAGAAATTAAAAAAGAATTATTTCCTAAACAAAGATCATGCGATAGACATGACATCATTGCATGTGTATTCAATTTAAAAGTGAAAGCACTCATGAAAATATTAACACAAAAACATATCTTTGGATATGCCAAAGCTAACATATTTACCATTGAATGGCAAAAGAGGGGACTACCCCACGTGCACATCCTATTGTGGCTTGAACCTAAAATACAAGCAGACGAAGTAGATCTCATTATATCCGCTGAGCTGCCAGATCCTGTCAATGATGAACAACTATTTTTGATTGTTAAAAAGAACATGTTGCATGGCCCATGTGGTGAACACAACGTTCTATCACCATGTATGAAAAATGGGATTTGTACCAAAAAATACCCACGCCCTCTCAATAATGAAACAGAAACTGGTGTTAATGGTTATCCCATTTACCGTAGAAGAGGCCCACAACATGGCGGACAGACAATCACAATGACTGTTAGAGGCCAAGAAATTACTGTCGATAATCAGTGGGTGGTTCCATATTCACCTGTACTATGTCGCACTTTCAATGCTCACATTAATATTGAATACTGCCAATCAGTGAAAGCTATTAAATATATTTGCAAATATATCAACAAAGGCTCAGATCAAGCAACTGCTACTATTGAAAACAAACATAATGAAATTGAAACATATCTCAATGGCAGGTATATTAGTACTTCAGAGGCTGTTTGGCGCATCCTTCAGTTTAACATTCATGAAAGACATCCGACGGTCACACATCTAGCTGTACATCTGCCAAATGGACAAAGAGTCTATTTTAATGAAAAAACAATGAACCGAGTAGCAGAAAATCCAACACCTACAACACTTACTGCCTTCTTTAAATTGTGTGCCACGGACACTTTTGCAAAAACATTGCTATACCAAGAGGTTCCACAATACTATACCTGGGGAAAACATACTTTTACACGGAGGAAACGTGGAATTGACGTATTAGGTCACCCTGGAGTAAAAAAGGACTCAGCTCTTGGGAGAATGTACACTATTCACCCAAACCAATCTGAGTGCTTCCATTTACGCATTCTTTTACAACATGTTCGGGGACCTACAAGCTTTGAAAGTCTTTTAACCGTTCATGGACAATTAATGCCTACCTACCAAGCTGCATGTAAATCACTTGGACTCATTGAAGACGACCAACATTGGAAACATACTTTAAGTGATGCTGCCCTTTCAGATTGCCCAAATCAACTACGCCAATTATTTGTTACTATTCTGATATTCTGTAACCCTTCGGATCCAATGTCTTTATGGGAGGAATACAAAGAACATTTATGTGAAGATATCCTACACAGAAAACAACAAGAAACACATGATGACTCAATACCATTCACTAATGACATCTTTAACCAAGGACTCATAGCAATAGAAGACTCCCTCTATGAACTAAATGAGAAATCTTTAAAAGATTTCAAATTGCCAGAAAGTTATAGAACTATACATATCACTAACAAACACACTCAAATACTACCTTCGAATTATAACATCCATCAATACGTAGAACAACATTTACCAAACTTAGTTCCGGATCAAAATGTTGCATACAACACCATTGTTCAAAGTGTGGAGAGTAAAGAAGGTAAATTATTCTTCTTAGACGCACCGGGAGGAACAGGGAAAACGTACTTAATAAACCTCATACTAGCTAAAATACGCTCTTCAGGACTATTGGCTCTTGCTGTAGCATCTTCGGGAATAGCTGCTACTTTGCTAACTGGTGGGAAAACTGCACATTCAACGTTTAAACTACCTTTAAATGTTTCAGTGGAAAAAGAGTCAATGTGCTCTGCACGCAAAAATGGACCCTTAGGAACACTGCTTCAAAGAGTCTCTCTTATCGTGTGGGACGAATGTACTATGACACACGGCGCACATATAGACGCCGTCAATAGAACTCTACAAGACATTTGAAATGTTAATACCATAATGGGTGGTGTTACTTTTGTGTTTGCTGGAGACTTCAGAAAAACTCTTCCGTTTGTTCCAAGAGGGACACGTGCGGACATACTAAAAGCATGCTTAAAAGCATCACAACTCTGGGACTGTGTTCAAACTCTCACATTCGCACTAACATGAGGACACATTTAGGTGGTGGAGATAGTCACTTTGCTGATCTGCTACTACAACTTGGTAATGGTGAAGTACCTACCAATAACGACAATATTAATATTCACAAATTTGGTACGCCAGTGTCTACCTTACAGGAACTCATACAATATGTATACCCGGACATAGAGCAGATTGCTACAAGAGACTTCCGCTGGATTTGTGAAAGAGCTATAGTTGCACCCAGAAACTGAAGTGTTAACCATATCAATGAACACATACTACTTCAAATACCAGGAGAAACAAAAGTCTATAAATCCATTGATACAGTATTAGAAACTGAAGACGCCGTGCATTACCCTCAAGAATTCCTAAACTCACTTAACCCATCCGGACTTCCACCTCATGTACTACAAATGAAAGTTGGAATTCCCATCATGTTATTACGCAACCTACATCCACCTGATCTATGCAATGGGACACGACTACAAGTTATAAGTCTTTTACCCTATGTCATTAAAGCTACTATTCTCTCTGGCCCTGCCGCGGGACACTTAGCACACATTCCACGCATACCCATGATCCCAAATGATCTACCATTTCAATTTAAACGCTTGCAATTCCCTATTAACATTGCTTTTGCTTCTACTATTAACAAATCTCAAGGACAAACATACAAAGTTATAGGCATTGACTTACGAGAAGACTGCTTCACTCATGGGCAGTTATATGTTGCTCTTTCAAGGTCAATTTATTCTACGTCCACAATCAAATGAAGCCAAAAATGTTGTGTACCGAGAAATATTAAAAGCTTTATAATACTTGTTCACACATTACTTTTCTCCCCCGGACGACGTCGGGATGGGCTGCTAGTTTACACATAAAAATGGAACCAGTAAACTGTTTTGTTCATTAAATGTAAATGTGCACTAAACCAATCTTATTTGGATATAAATTCAAATAACCGCATATATGGTGATTCAAAGTGCAACCATGACTTTGTGTTCAGCAATTTTACAGCTAAATAGGTATTCTCACGAAAAGTATAATAACAAAATCAGTTTGGAACTTTCCTGCTGAGAAAACCAGCTTACCAAAAATAAATCTTTCTATTTCAACACAGTCAGCAGAAATAATAATTTGAAAGCAAAAACTCCAAAAGTGATGAGGGAACCATTTCAGTAAAGGGGCTTGCAGATGTGGATTACCTGACTGAGTTCAAATATACTAGCATGGAAGGTGTGTATGCATTTATGTGTTTGAAATTGAACAATATATTCCTACTTTCAGTCATGTGTGGTCATTCACTTAGATCAATAGATTCACCTGTTGAGAAAGCATGAAAATGCACTCCTGACATGATTGTGATCACATTAGTTTCCAGGAAAGAAGCTTAAATAACATATATTTCTGTTTAATTCAATGATGCCAAAAATGTATAAAAACATAGAAGATAGCTTTTAATTGAGCTTTTCCTCACATATCTTCATGTAAAACTTTGAATATAGGAAATAATATTCGTGGTTAAACATTATTCTCTTGATTTCTCCAGAAACTCGATTGCTAATGTGCAATAATCAGGCACACTACAGGGACTATTTTAGAATACCTGAGAAATCAGTAACTTTCTAAAACATGCATGAACTTCTCTTTTGAAATGCCATCAAATAGCTTAAACTAAAAACCTAAGCAGAACTCTGCTTAAGAAACTCCAGTTTGGTGTGTCCTGTCAATCTTAGTTGTAGGCCGGGGCGGTAAATTCCATACCGTCTGCGGAATTTGTGGAATTTTTGTAATTTTGCGTTCCGCGGAGATCGCGGAATTGCACAAAATTCTGGGTTCCCCGACATTGCGAAATTATTGGCTTGTTCGCGTTCTCAAAATGTGTGTTTGTGAGATATTTCCCCCCGAGCACGCAAACAGCAATTGCGAACAGCAAAAAAGCATTGCGAATAAGCAATTCCGCATGTTCGCAGAATTTCTGCATGTCCGCAGAGATTTTTTACTGTTTTGCGGAGATTTGCTTAACGCGATTACGCGAATTCCGCCCACCCCTAATTAGTTGTACAGGATTTTAACTGTGAATGTTCTTGAGGATAGATTTCAAAAATTGAAAACCTCAAAGCAGGAGACACTTAGCACCTATTTTATCTCTTATTTTGAGAAGGTGATATGGCATTGTCTCTGCTTCCTGAAGTTGGATTACCCTCAGCAGTTACAGGTATATTGGCAGCTAACACTGGCATTTAAAAACATTTTAATTTTGTGATTACTATTAATAATGGTACATCTATCAAAATATCCATAGTTTACATAGAAGATGCTCACCTGTGTATTCCGATAATACACTGTCTTTTCCAAGTACACCATTTCCACCCACAGCAGAGACTTTGAAGGTGTACAGGTTGCCAGGTATTAAATTTGTGATGGAGACATTTTCATACATTGTTGTTACATTTGATTCTGGGTTTCCTAAAACTTGCACTAAATAGGAGCTTTTGTTGCCAGTCGGTGGTAGCCAGCTCAAAGAAATTGTATCAATGGTGATGTATGTCAAACTTAGATTGTTGGTTACATTGGGTACTGAAATAGAAAAATAGAACGTGAAGTATCACTCGGAGAAACTTTTACATATTTGTCAGAAATATTTTTTACACCAGATAAATTACAGAAAAACATGTAGAAGTTACCTATCATTGGGAAGAATTGCCATGATAGATCTCTAATAGGGTGAAATAGTTTGTAACACTTCTGGCGCATTGATTTTGTATTAAAAAATTGAGACTTGTACTAAAGAATCTAAATTCCCAGAAAAGCATAGAAATGTTTCCAATGACATCTCTTCAGTTATGATAACTTATTCAAAACCCCCAAATGTGAGCAACTGTAACTTAGTCTCATTAATTCTAGAAAATGTTTCCCAAAATGTATAACTGATTCTGAATTTAGGTACAGATGTAATTTATTCATGCCAGACATTTAGCCTGCCTAGCCAAATAGCTCTTAATCAGAAAAGATCTAATGTTAATAAATCAAATGAGTACATATACATTGTTATTTCATGTATGATGTAATATTTCGATGAGATGGAATTTTTCAAATCAGTGAGTGCAGATTGTTTCTAATGCTCTAGTTATTTTTTGAATGTCTATTCACTAAATCCCTTTATAGCTTGCAGTTTATCCAATTTATATGGCCTTCTATTTGTTCAAATGAACTTTTAGAATAATGAGTTAATGATTATATCCATTTTAACTAGTTTACATATACTTTGATTTTGGTATCGGAGTGGGAATTATTTGATTTCAGATATTTCTGATCACTTGCTCTGAAAATACCTTTTGCTAGTCTTTAAAAAAAATTACAACTCTGTTACTTTATAGCGGATTAACTAGTATTGATGTTTTTCTCATAAATTGGAATTATATGATTCTTCCTTTTTACTGATTTCCCAGGACAGCATGCAAAAACTCTTTTCATTCAACAGGAAGGGACAACATACTATAGATAAGGTATTACGAATATATTTAAAATACATAGTTATATTTTAATAATATTCCCACAGAAATCCTTTGTCTTATGTCATAATTAGAAGAATACATGGTATTTGCAGCAGTACCCCAGGTTTATATCTATACTACTATTATAAAGCGAGAACTGGGAACCTTTGAGGCGGGTAAAATCCAGAAGTACACTATCAATCACAACATCCAATACAGCGTTGGAAAAGGGAGGTCCAGGAAACGGACATAGGCTATACATTTGTCCAACATATACATTACGAAGGGCAAACAACATTTCAGAAAAAGTAGTTCCTGGTGGGCGTTGTTCTCAATGTGGGCGGTAACATTGGCAGAGGGGCATGTCCCATTCACTCGGTTTCAAGCACTCAAGCACACACACAACAACAGATTCTGATAGCACACACACAACACAGCAACCAACAGATTCTGCAAACACACACAAGCACACACACAACATAGCAACTTCAGCAAAAACACTGTTTAATGCACGTCCACTTCAGGACATAAACATCGTTTTTAAAATAGCAATTTCGAAATGATCTTTTTAAAATATGTGCAAAATCGAAAATTCTGAATGATTGTTTTAAAAATATGTGCAAAATCACAAAATCGCCATGTGCAATAGGCTTATTACTCACTGACTGCAGTATTTCAAGGCAACAAAAACAAAGGGGCTCGGCCTCAGCAAGGTTCTGAGGCAAAGGGCGCGGCTTCAGGACGAAAAGCCAATCAAGGTTGGGCAAGCCACACAAGCATCCAATCGCACAACACTCTTGGCTGTGACACCCACAAAACAACCTTGCACAACCAGCCAATCGCGCCACTGCGCCTTCCAGCAAACAACCAATTGCCCCACACACATTACACAAATAACCAATCACACAAGCAATCACACAGTAGCACATTCATTGGAAAGACAATTCATAAAAACCTTCAGCATTGGTCCAACACCCACGTGATTCCTACGAGCATTATTGCTGTCGGAGCCACTAACGAGAGAAACTCAGCAATACACATTGACACAAGCCACGGAAAAAATAGCATTTACGCTCTTTAAAAAACAATTCCAGAGTCGGGCACTGGTATTCAAAGGGGATACACAGGGGGCAGCCAGGGAAATATTCACGAGAACAAGCCTCTTTCACATTCAAAAACGAGGCATCATGTTTGCTCTGTAAACGCGGGCAGCCAGGGAAATAATCAGGGAGAACAAGCCTCAATAGCATTACACAAGGAGGCATGATGCACAGAAATTAATTGTCGAACGTTCTTGCAGGGAAAAGCAAAAACACAAGTTTAAAGCAGTCCCTGGACACAGCGCTCACAAGACACAGTCAGAGCATTATTGCTGTGAGGCTGTGTGGACTTACAGGTTGAGAGAGGGCACAGAACGAGCCACAATAAAGCTGTTGCAAGGCCCTGGAAAGGGGGCAGCCAGGGCCTCACTGAGGAAGCTTTACACAGTGAATGGATGCTAATTGAAAAATAAACTAAAAAATACAAATTACAACAGGGCGACATGCTTGCAGAGGAAAACAAATAGCCCTGCTCTGTCCCCTCGCTGGAATTAGCCAAAATACAGCAACACATTTAAAATATCTACAACACATCACAGGTTCAACAAGGGGGCATGCACTCAACCAAAAACATGAACATTTAAATAACACTCATTTAACTTCACATTACAGCCACACTACATTACACATTAAGACAGGGGAAAAACAGGAAAACAAAAACAGGAGGAGTTCAATAAGCCTCATTTACATTCAGAAAAGAGGCATGATGTATATTAATTGACGCAGATTACAGCTACTTGATGGTTGGGGGCTGGCAGAGAAACTAAAAAAGGAAGATTTACATAACACTCCTTACACTTCTAATTAAAAATACCACTACATTACATGTTGCCACAGGGAGTGGACAAAAACACAAAAAACAGGAGGATTTAAATAAGCCGCATTTACATTACAAAAAGAGGCATGAGGTATAGTAATTAATGGCGCTTTACGCTACTTAATGCTGCCGCATTTACAGTACAAAAAGAGGCATAATGTACATTAATTAATGCAGCTTTACGCTACTTGATGCTGCCGCATTTACATTACAAAAAGAGGCATGAGGTATAGTCATTGACGACGCTTTACGCTACTTGATGCTGCTGTATTTACATTACAAAAAGAGGCATAATGTATAGTAATTGACGGCGCTTTACGCTACTTGATGCTGCTTTGCTTTGTGGAAAATATACCCACACTTACCCATGATCAAAAACATAACTAAGGACATTTAAAAGGACATTATTTCTTTACAACGCTAACACCCCCTAATAACGTTGTTCAGACACAAAAGTTTGAGCGTTCTCTCTTTATAATAGTAGTATACATATTGCTTTTCAAAAAAAGACACCTTCAACATACTCTACTCAGAACACCCACTGTACTACTTTTTATTTTTTTAGTTCCACACCCTTATATAGCGCAAACTACACCTGAATCGCCCATCAGAGCGCTTTACATAGCAGCAGTTACGTTACATGAGGACACACCTTCATTTTTTTTAAGGCACAGGGAGATTACGTGATTTGCCCAGAATCACAGATTGTCACGCCTCATTCATTACACTTTCAGAACATATCCAAACCACACATAGCCTACTACAAAAAGGTGCACAAAATAAACATTCTAGGACAAATACAATATTGCAAAACACAATACAAATTAGCATAAATATCTTTACACTTTTTACAAATATTACAATCACTTTCTTACAATGGTGAAGAGGAAGACACAACTTTCAAGGGCAACATATAAAACACGGGCACAAAGGAATAAGCGCATACGACTAACACAAGAACAGGATCACAACCACTTCACAAACATCGATGATCCATACACTTCTCAGCTTTCACAGCCAATTCAGCACAACAGTGACCAGCCATCAACGTCCACTACTATACCTCATACTTCCACTTTACAAACTTCAACAAGAGAAGCTCAAACACAACTTACAGACCAACCTTTACTTATGTTTCCAATAACAGTACATAGCCTCAAATCAGCATTCAACTACAACCCACTTATTGACTACATGAACAATGCAGATGTTATAATTGGAGACATGGACAGTGTCTGTAACAAGTGCTACGCACAGAAATGGAAGGCGGAACCTAAAGGCCTTTGTTGCTTATCAGGAAAGGTCAATATTAATAACATACAAGAACCACCTCCAATCATTAAACAACTACTTGATGGCACTCACCCACTTTCAAATCATTTCTTAACAAACACACGCCGTTACAATACTCTATTCCAAATGACATCCTTTGGTGCAAATGAAGTCAAAGAAGGCAATTTCATGCCTACTTTTAAAATACACGGACAGTTATACCATTTAATTGGCAGCATGCTTCCACAAGAAGGAAAGTCCCCACAATTTCTACAAATATATTTCATTTCCGCAATGCAACAAGTTGATGCACGATCACACATGATCCCAAACTTAAACAGACAGCTAATTGAAGAGCTACAAACCACATTGCACACTCATAACACGTACATTAGGTCACTTAAATACAACTATGAGATGCATTCACATGATGAAGATTTAAAAATTATCATCCATGCTGATCAAAGCCCTCCAAATACACATCCAGGGAGATATAATGCACCAACAACTGATGAAGTTGCAGTTCTTTTAGTTAATGAAAACAAAGGCCCACGCGACATTGTCTTACATACACGAGAAGGAATATTACGTAAAGTCTCCGAATTGCATAGATCATATGACCCCTTACAATATCCCATTCTATTCCCGAGAGGTGAAGATGGTTATTGTCTAAACATACCACTAGCAAACTGCGGTAAGAACAAAAATGTTACATGCATGCAATACTAGGCCTATACTCTAATGGTTAGATCCACAACTTTCAATACCTTACATTGGTTTCGAAATCTTTTTAATCAATATATTGTTGATATGATGGCAAAAATGATCACCGAAAGGCTCGACTTCATACGCCGCAATCAAACACAACTACGGGCAGAAAACTACATAAACTTAAAAGATGCACTCATCAAGATCAGCACCTTCACGCTTCGGATATTGGACAACACGTCATTTTACCCGCTACCTTCACTGGCTCGCCCAGGTACATGCACGAAAAGACACAAGATGCAATGACATACGTTAGGCACTATGGGAGACCTGATTTGTTCATCACCTTCACATGCAATCCAGAGTGGCCAGAAATTAAAAAAGAATTATTTCCTAAACAAAGATCATGCGATAGACATGACATCATTGCACGTGTATTCAATTTAAAAGTGAAAGCACTCATGAAAATATTAACACAAAAACATATCTTTGGATATGCCAAAGCTAACATATTTACCATTGAATGGCAAAAGAGGGGACTGCCACACGTGCACATCCTATTGTGGCTTGAACCTAAAATACAAGCAGACGAAGTAGATCTCATTATATCCGCTGAGCTGCCAGATCCTGTCAATGATGAACAACTATTTTTGATTGTTAAAAAGAACATGTTGCATGGCCCATGTGGTGAACACAACGTTCTATCACCATGTATGAAAAATGGGATTTGTACCAAAAAATACCCACGCCCTCTCAATAATGAAACAGAAACTGGTGTTAATGGTTATCCCATTTACCGTAGAAGAGGCCCACAACATGGCGGACAGACAATCACAATGACTGTTAGAGGCCAAGAAATTACTGTCGATAATCAGTGGGTGGTTCCATATTCACCTGTACTATGTCGCACTTTCAATGCTCACATTAATATTGAATACTGCCAATCAGTGAAAGCTATTAAATATATTTGCAAATATATCAACAAAGGCTCAGATCAAGCAACTGCTACTATTGAAAACAAACATAATGAAATTGAAACATATCTCAATGGCAGGTATATTAGTACTTCAGAGGCTGTTTGGCGCAACCTTCAGTTTAACATTCATGAAAGACATCCGACGGTCACACATCTAGCTGTACATCTGCCAAATGGACAAAGAGTCTATTTTAATGAAAAAACAATGAACCGAGTAGCAGAAAATCCAACACCTACAACACTTACTGCCTTCTTTAAATTGTGTGCCACGGACACTTTTGCAAAAACATTTCTATACCAAGAGGTTCCACAATACTATACCTGGGGAAAACATACTTTTACACGGAGGAAACGTGGAATTGACGTATTAGGTCACCCTGGAGTAAAAAAGGACTCGGCTCTTGGGAGAATGTACACTATTCACCCAAACCAATCTGAGTGCTTCCATTTACGCATTCTTTTACAACATGTTCGGGGACCTACAAGCTTTGAAAGTCTTTTAACCGTTCATGGACAATTAATGCCTACCTACCAAGCTGCATGTAAATCACTTGGACTCATTGAAGACGACCAACATTGGAAACATACTTTAAGTGATGCTGCCCTTTCAGATTGCCCAAATCAACTACGCCAATTATTTGTTACTATTCTGATATTCCGTAACCCTTCGGATCCAATGTCTTTATGGGAGGAATACAAAGAACATTTATGTGAAGATATCCTACACAGAAAACAACAAGAAACACATGATGACTCAATACCATTTACTAATGACATCTTTAACCAAGGACTCATAGCAATAGAAGACTCCCTCTATGAACTAAATGAGAAATCTTTAAAAGATTTCAAATTGCCAGAAAGTTATAGAACGATACATATCACTAACAAACACACTCAAATACTACCTTCGAATTATAACATCCATCAATACGTAGAACAACATTTACCAAACTTAGTTCCGGATCAAAATGTTGCATACAACACCATTGTTCAAAGTGTGGAGAGTAAAGAAGGTAAATTATTCTTCTTAGACGCACCGGGAGGAACAGGGAAAACGTACTTAATAGACCTCATACTAGCTAAAATACGCTCTTCAGGACTATTGGCTCTTGCTGTACTATCTTCGGGAATAGCTGCTACTTTGCTAACTGGTGGGAAAACTGCACATTCAACGTTTAAACTACCTTTAAATGTTTCAGTGGAAAAAGAGTCAATGTGCTCTGCACGCAAAAATGGACCCTTAGGAACACTGCTTCAAAGAGTCTCTCTTATCGTGTGGGACGAATGTACTATGACACACGGCGCACATATAGACGCCGTCAATAGAACTCTACAAGACATTTGAAATGTTAATACCATAATGGATGGTGTTACTTTTGTGTTTGCTGGAGACTTCAGAAAAACTCTTCCTGTTGTTCCAAGAGGGACACGTGCAGACATACTAAAAGCATGCTTAAAAGCATCACAACTCTGGGACTGTGTTCAAACTCTCACATTACGCACTAACATGAGGACACATTTAGGTGGTGGAGATAGTCACTTTGCTGATCTGCTACTACAACTTGGTAATGGTGAAGTACCTACCAATAACGACAATATTAATATTCACAAATTTGGTACGCCAGTGTCTACCTTACAGGAACTCATACAATATGTATACCCGGACATAGAGCAGATTGCTACAAGAGACTTCCGCTGGATTTGTGAAAGAGCTATAGTTGCACCCAGAAACTCAAGTGTTAACCATATCAATGAACACATACTACTTCAAATACCAGGAGAAACAAAAGTCTATAAATCCATTGATACAGTATTAGAAACTGAAGACGCCGTGCATTATCCTCAAGAATTCCTAAACTCACTTAACCCATCCGGACTTCCACCTCATGTACTTCAAATGAAAGTTGGGATTCCCATCATGTTATTACGCAACCTACATCCACCTGATCTATGCAATGGGACACGACTACAAGTTATAAGTCTTTTACCCTATGTCATTAAAGCTACTATTCTCTCTGGCCCTGCCGCGGGACACTTAGCACACATTCCACGCATACCCATGATCCCAAATGATCTACCATTTCAATTTAAACGCTTGCAATTCCCTATTAACATTGCTTTTGCTTCTACTATTAACAAATCTCAAGGACAAACATACAAAGTTATAGGCATTGACTTACGAGAAGACTGCTTCACTCATGGGCAGTTATATGTTGCTCTTTCAAGGTCAATTTATTCTACGTCCACAATCAAATGAAGCCAAAAATGTTGTGTACCGAGAAATATTAAAAGCTTTATAATACTTGTTCACACATTACTTTTCTCCCCCGGACGACGTCGGGATGGGCTGCTAGTTTACACATAAAAATGGAACCAGCAAACTGTTTTGTTCATTAAATGTAAATGTGCACTAAACCAATCTTATTTGGATTTGAATTCAAATAACCGCATATATGGTGATTCAAAGTGCAACCATGACTTTGTGTTCAGCAATTTTACAGCTAAATAGGGATTCTCCCGAAAAGTATAATAACAAAATCAGTTTAGAACTTTTCTGCTGAGAAAACCAGCTTACCAAAAATAAATCTTTCTATTTCAACACAGTCAGCAGAAATAATAATTTGAAAGCAAAAACTCCAAAAGTGATGAGGGAACCATTTCAGTAAAGGGGCTTGCAGATGTGGATTACCTGACTGAGTTCAAATATACTAGCATGGAAGGTGTGTATGCATTTATGTGTTTGAAATTGAACAATATATTCCTACTTTCAGTCATGTGTGGTCATTCACTTAGATCAATAGATTCACCTGTTGAGAAAGCATGAAAATGCACTCCTGACATGATTGTGATCACATTAGTTTCCAGGAAAGAAGCTTAAATAACATATCTTTCTGTATAATTCAATGATGCCAAAAATGTATAAAAACATAGAAGATAGCTTTTAATTGAGCTTTTCCTCACATATCTTCATGTAAAACTTTGAATATAGGAAATAATATTCATGGTTAAACATTATTCTCTTGATTTCTCCAGAAACTCGATTGCTAATGTGCAATAATCAGGCACACTACAGGGACTATTTTAGAATACCTGAGAAATCAGTAACTTTCTAAAACATGCATGAACTTCTCTTTTGAAATGCCATCAAATAGCTTAAACTAAAAACCTAAGCAGAACTCTGCTTAAGAAACTCCAGTTTGGTGTGTCCTGTCAATCTTAATTGTAGGCGGGGGCGGTAAATTCCATACCGTCTGCGGAATTTGTGTAATTTGTGTAATTTTGCGTTCCGCGGAGATCGCGGAATTGCACAAAATTCTGCGTTCCCCGACATTGTGAAATTTTTGGCTTGTTCGCGTTCTCAAAATGTGTGTTTGCGAGATATTTCCCCCCGAGCACGCAAACAGCAATTGTGAACAGCAAAAAAGCATCGCGAACAAGCAATTCAGCATGTTCGCAGAATTTCTGCATGTCCGCAGAGATTTTTTACTGTTTTGCGGAAATTTGCTTAACGTGATTACGCGAATTCCGCCCACCCCTAATTAGTTGTACAGAATTTTAACTGTGAATGTTCTTGAGGATAGATTTCAAAAATTGAAAACATCAAAGCAGGAGACACTTAGCACCTATTTTATCTCTTATTTTAAGAAGGTGATATGGCATTGTCTCTGCTTCCTGAAGTTGGATTACCCTCAGCAGTTACAGGTATATAGGCAGCTAACACTGGCATTTAAAAACATTTTAATTTTGTGATTACTATTAATAATGGTACATCTATCAAAATATCCATAGTTTACAAAGAAGATGCTCACCTGTGTATTCCGATAATACACTGTCTTTTCCAAGTACACCGGGGCCGATTCACAGAATGAACTTAAGACTCAATCCTAAACTTACTACTATTTTGGTATTCACAGAATCCACTTACTACTTTTGGCATTCACAGAATGCACTTACTACTTTTGGTATTCGCAGAATGAACTTACTACTTTTGGTATTCACTGAAGTTAGGATTTTGTCTTAAGTGTGTCTTAAGACAAACTTAAGACAGACTTAAGACAGACTTAAGACAGACTTAAGTTAGGATTTTGTCTTAAGTCTGTCTTAAGTTTGTCTTAAGTCTGTCTTAAGTCTGTCTTAAGACAAACTTAAGACAAAATCCTAACTTCTGTGAATATCAAAAGTAGTAAGTTCATTCTGTGAATGCCAAAAGTAGTAAGTGCATTCTGTGAATACCAAAATAGTAGTAAGTTTAGGATTGAGTCTTAAGTTCATTCTGTGAATCGGGCCCACCATTTCCACCCACAGCAGAGACTTTGAAGGTGTACAGGTTGCCAGGTATTAAATTTGTGATGGAGACATTTTCATACATTGTTGTTACATTTGATTCTGGATTTCCTAAAACTTGCACTAAATAGGAGCTTTTGTTGCCAGTCGGTGGTAGCCAGCTCAAAGAAATTGAATCAATGGTGATGTATGTCAAACTTAGATTGTTGGTTACATTGGGTACTGAAATAGAAAAATAGAACGTGAAGTATCACTCAGAGAAACTTTTACATATTTGTCAGAATTTTTTTTTACACCAGATAAATTACAGAAAAACATGTAGAAGTTACCTATCATTGGGAAGAATTGGCATGATAGATCTCTAATAGGGTGAAATAGTTTGTAACACTTCTGGCGCATTGATTTTGTATTAAAAAATTGAGACTTGTACTAAAGAATCTAAATTCCCGGAAGAGCATCAAAATGTTTCCAATTACATCTCTTCAGTTATGATAACTTATTTAAAACCCCCAAATGTGAGCAACTGTAACTTAGTCTCATTAATTCTAGAAAATGTTTCCCAAAATGTATAACTGATTCTGAATTTAGGTACAGATGTAATTTATACATGCCAGACATGTAGCCTGCCTAGCCAAATAGCTCTTAATCAGAAATGATCTAATGTTGTTAAATCAAATGAGTACATATACATTGTTATTTCATGTAAGATGTAATATTTCGATGAGATGGAATTTTTCAAATCAGTGAGTGCAGATTGTTTCTAATGCTCTAGTTATTTTTTGAATGTCTATTCTACTAAATCCCTTTATAGCTTGCAGTTTATCCACTTTATATGGCCTTCTATTTGTTCAAATGAACTTTTAGAATAATGAGTTAATGATTATATCCATTTTAACTAGTTTACATGTACTTTGATTTTGGTATCGGAGTGGGAATTATTTGATTTCAGATATTTCTGATCACTTGCTCTGAAAATACCTTTTGCTAGTCTTTAAAAAAAATTACAACTCTGTTACTTTATAGCGGATTAACTAGTATTGATGTTTTTCTCATAAATTGGAATTATATGATTCTTCCTTTTTACTGATTTCGCAGAAGACAGCATGCAAAAACTCTTTTCATTCAACAGGAAGGGACAACATACTATAGATAAGTTATTACGAATATAAAATGCATAGTTATATTTTAATAATATTCCCACAGAAATCCTTTGTCTTATGTCATAATTAGAAGAATACATGGTATTTGCAGCCGTACCCCAGGTTTATATTTACACATAAAAATGGAACCAGTAAACTGTTTTGTTCATTAAATGTAAATGTGCACTAAACCAATCTTATTTGGATTTAAATTCAAATAACCGCATATATGGTGATTCAAAGTGCAACCATGACTTTTTGTTCAGCAATTTTACAGCTAAATAGGTATTCTCCCGAAAAGTATAATAACAAAATCAGTTTAGAACTTTTCTGCTGAGAAAACCAGCTTACCAAAAATAAATCTTTCTATTTCAACACAGTCAGCAGAAATAATAATTTGAAAGCAAAAACTCCAAAAGTGATGAGGGAACCATTTCAGTAAAGGGGCTTGCAGATGTGGATTACCTGACTGAGTTCAAATATACTAGCATGGAAGGTGTGTATGCATTTATGTGTTTGAAATTGAACAATATGTTCCTACTTTCAGTCATGTGTGGTCATTCAATTAGATCAATAGATTCACCTGTTGAGAAAGCATGAAAATGCACTCCTGACATGATTGTGATCACATTAGTTTCCAGGAAAGAAGCTTAAATAACATATCTTTCTGTATAATTCAATGATGTCAAAAATGTATAAAAACATAGAAGATAGCTTTTAATTGATCTTTTCCTCACATATCTTCATGTAAAACTTTGAATATAGGAAATAATATTCGTGGTTAAACATTATTCTCTTGATTTCTCCAGAAAATCGATTGCTAATGTGCAATAATCAGGCACACTACAGGGACTTTTTTAGAATACCTGAGAAATCAGTAACTTTCTAAAACATGCATGAACTTCTCTTTTGAAATGCCATCAAATAGCTTAAACTAAAAACCTAAGCAGAACTCTGCTTAAGAAACTCCAGTTTGGTGTGTCCTGTCAATCTTAGTTGTAGGCCGGGGCGGTAAATTCCATACCATCTGCGGAATTTGTGTAATTTGTGTAATTTTGCGTTCCGCGGAGATCGCAGAATTGCACAAAATTCTGCGTTCCCCGACATTGCGAAATTTTTGGCTTGTTCGCGTTCTCAAAATGTGTGTTTGCGAGATATTTCCCCCCGAGCGCGCAAACAGCAATTGCGAACAGCAAAAAAGCATTGCGAACAAGCAATTCAGCATGTTCACAGAATTTCTGCATGTCCGCAGAGATTTTTTACTGTTTTGCGGAGATTTGCTTAACGCGATTACGTGAATTCCGCCCACCCCTAATTAGTTGTACAGAATTTTAACTGTGAATGTTCTTGAGGATAGATTTCAAAAATGGAAATCCTCAAAGCAGGAGACACTTAGCACCTATTTTATCTCTTATTTTGAGAAGGTGATATGGCATTGTCTCTGCTTCCTGAAGTTGGATTACCCTCAGCAGTTACAGGTATATAGGCAGCTAACACTGGCATTTAAAAACATTTTAATTTTGTGATTACTATTAATAATGGTACATCTATCAAAATATCCATATTTTACATAGAAGATGCTCACCTGTGTATTCCGATAATACACCGTCTTTTCCAAGTACACCATTTCCACCCACAGCAGAGACTTTGAAGGTGTACAGGTTGCCAGGTATTAAATTTGTGATGGAGACATTTTCATACATTGTTGTTACATTTGATTCTGGATTTCCTAAAACTTGCACTAAATAGGAGCTTTTGTTGCCAGTCGGTGGTAGCCAGCTCAAAGAAATTGAATCAATGGTGATGTATGTCAAACTTAGATTGTTGGTTACATTGGGTACTGAAATAGAAAAATAGAACGTGAAGTATCACTCAGAGAAACTTTTACATATTTGTCAGAAATATTTTTTACACCAGATAAATTACAGAAAAACATGTAGAAGTTACCTATCATTGGGAAGAATTGCCATGATAGATCTCTAATAGGGTGAAATAGTTTGTAACACTTCTGGCGCATTGATTTTGTATTAAAAAATTGAGATTTGTACTAAAGAATCTAAATTCCCGGAAGAGAATAGAAATGTTTCCAATGACATCTCTTCAGTTATGATTACTTATTCAAAACCCCCAATGTGAGCAACTGTAACTTAGTCTTAATAATTCTAGAAAATGTTTCCCAAAATGTATAACTGATTCTGAATTTAGGTACAGATGTAATTTATACATGCCAGACATTTAGCCTGCCTAGCCAAATAGCTCTTAATCAGAAATGATCTAATGTTGTTAAATAAAATTAGTACATATACATTGTTATTTCATGTATGATGTAATATTTCGATGAGATGGAATTTTTCAAATCAGTAAGTGCAGATTGTTTCTAATGCTCTAGTTATTTTTTGAATGTCCATTCTACTAAATCCCTTTATAGCTTGCAGTTTATCCACTTTATATGGCCTTCTATTTGTTCAAATGAACTTTTAGAATAATGAGTTAATGATTATATCCATTTTAACTAGTTTACATATACTTTGATTTTGGTATCGGAGCGGGAATTATTTGATTTCAGATATTTCTGATCACTTGCTCTGAAAATACCTTTTGCTAGTCTTTAAAAACAATTACAACTCTGTTACTTTATAGCGGATTAACTAGTATTGATGTTTTTCTCATAAATTGGAATTATATGATTCTTCCTTTTCACTGATTTCGCAGAAGACAGCATGCAAAAACTCTTTTCATTCAACAGGAAGGGACAACATACTATAGATAAGTTATTACGAATATATTTAAAATACATAGTTATATTTTAATAATATTCCCACAGAAATCCTTTGTCTTATGTCATAATTAGAAGAATACATGGTATTTGCAGTAGTACCCCAGGTTTATATTTACACATAAAAATGGAACCAGTAAACTGTTTTGTTCATTAAATGTAAATGTGCACTAAACCAATTTTATTTGGATTTAAATTCAAATAACCGCATATATGGTGATTCAAAGTGCAACCATGACTTTGTGTTCAGCAATTTTACAGCTAAATAGGTATTCTCACGAAAAGTATAATAACAAAATCAGTTTAGAACTTTTCTGCTGAGAAAATCAGCTTACCAAAAATAAATCTTTCTATTTCAACACAGTCAGCAGAAATAATAATTTGAAAGCAAAAACTCCAAAAGTGATGAGGGAACCATTTCAGTAAAGGGGCTTGCAGATGTGGATTACCTGACTGAGTTCAAATATACTAGCATGGAAGGTGTGTATGCATTAATCAGCCTGATTCATGAAGCTAAATTGCGCTCGCAATAGCTGCGAAAATGCTATTGCGGGCGCAATTCCCATAATAGGAATTCACCACGAAAATTGCGAATTCGCAAACACAGAATTGCGAAATCGCTAAAAGATCCGCAGAATTCCGGCAGTAGACCATTTGCGATTCGGAAATAGCGAGAAATCAAGGATTCTGCTAAAATAATAGCGAAATCGCAAATGCCTCGCAATCGGGATTCATGACAAATCACAATTAGCGAAAAAAAACAAAATCGCATTTTGCGAGGAGCAATTTAAGGACAACCCAAAGCAGGTGGTAACCATCAAACCCATAGTAAAATAAAAATTGAAAAACCGTTGGCCAATCAGCAACTGGTGCTGGCCTGCCCAAACACACTTAAGGAGAAGCAGCATCAGCATAAGGAGCGTCACAATGCCAGGAATGTACATGGTGGTCAGGCGGCGAAGGCTACAGCGAGCAGCATGGAGGAGACGCAGAATCCAGGCCAGGATCTTCCGCCAGCGGGTCACCCTGCTGGGCCAAACCAGAGAGAAAATTTACGCAAAGTACCGCCTGAATGGGGCAATGATCATCAAGCTAATTCAGGACCTTGACCCCCTGATGCAGCACCCAACAAGGCGGACCAATGCTGTGCCAACAAATGTCCAGGTATTGTGTAGCCTGCACCTCCTGGCCTCCGGGAGCTTCCAGGGGATAGTTGCAGCTGCTGGGGGGATATCCCAGCCCACCATGTCCCGATGCCTAGGGAGTTTCCTTGACGCAATGCTGACCCAGCTACACCACCACATCAAATTTCCAACAAGCCAACAGGAATTGGATGAGACCAAGCTTCAATTCTACAATGTTGCGCATTTCCCACACGTGATAGGATGCATTGACTGTACCCACATCCACATCTGCCCACCAGCTGCAACGGAGTACATGTACCGCAATCGCAAGTCCTAACACTCCCTCAATATCCAGATGGTCTGCAATGCAAAGACATACATCACGGACATAGTGGCACAGTACCCGGGGAGTACACATGACTCATTCATATTCCGGCACAGCGGCCTCCACACACGACTGGCCAGGGGTGACTTTGGGGAAGGACAACTACTTGGTAAGTACACTTTGCCCACAATGTCACAGTGCAATGAAGTAGCTGCGCTGCACAGGCACTCACCCCCTGCTCCTCTCATTCAGGTGACAGTGGCTACGCCCTGCGTGAATACCTCCTCACCCCATACCTCAACCCTGCTACACCACAGGAACGGCGTTACAACGTATCACACATACGCACAAGGAATTGCATTGAGAGAACTTTTGGGCTACTGAAGAGCAGAATATGCATACTTCACAAGACAGGTGGGGCCATGTAATACAGTCCTGATGTGTGCTGCCGCATTGTGGCTGTGTGTGCTATACTACACAACATTGCTACCAAGCGCCGGATACCTGTCGACATCTCTGGCAGTGAATCGGAAGGGGACGACCGGCCACCTGCACATGCGCTCCATGCACGCGGGGAGAACCCAGCTGAAGGCCACAGACGCCGCAACCACATCACAATGAACAGTTTCTAGTGCACCCACTCACCTCAACCCACAAATCACAATTGCATGCAAAATGTAATAATGACACAACACCAATGTGTGATGCCTAATTAAATAATATTGTTTGAATCACAATAATGGTTCCAGTTGCCATCCTTTCATTGCAAACAGTATTGCCCCATACTGCTGCATCCAATACACAGGGCAGGCTTATGTTCAGCCTGTGCCTGTACAAGTACTTTTCAGTCAGGTGTGCCTCCGGCGTGAAGCACCCAAGCGCCTCTCCGGCTCCTCCTCAGCTACCACACGTTACCCTGTAGTGGGCCTGGTGCTGCGTCTCAACGCCCCTACGTGTGAGGCAGAGTGGCTGCTCACAATCAAGGTGCCCTCGCTGGCATCGTCCCCCCCGACAGTGGCAGGTAGAGCAGGATGATTTGCCATCACGGCAGTGGTGAGGTGCTCTAGTACCCTGGCCACATCCTCGCAGCATTGAATGAGCTGCTACTGCTGCACCAGGGACCGGCGCGATAGCTGCGATGTGGCATTGCCAATAACATAGTTTGACCGAGTGTAAGCCGTCAGCCGTGTCAGTAGCTGACGGTGGCGGCGGCGGGCCGTGTTGCGCTGTGAAATCATTGCAGCTGTGTTGGCCTCCATGGCTGCAGTCATGCGGGCCATCCCCTCCCCCACACCTGCCATGGCTGCCGTCATGCGGTCCATCCGGTCCCCCACACCTGCCACATTGCGTCCAATGTTATACAGCTGCAACTGTATGGCCCCTTGCCGGCGTGCCTGCAGCTGGTGAATCCGTAGCATGCGACATTCGATACTCATGCTCGGCAGGCGCTGTTCATTCCACCTCCTGGCGCTGGGAGCATTGGTCTGCAGGCGAGCCCTGCCACGCCGGCTCTGCTGGCTGGCCCCAGTGTGTTGTCGCTCTGTCACCGCTGGACCTGATGTGGATGCGCCAGCTGATGGTGGAGTCGAGCTGGGCATGGATGGTGTGCCAGACGCTGGAGGCACAGTTGTAGTGGGCCGGGCTGCAGGGGTTGGTGCTGCGGCAGACGCTGGAGGCACAGTTGTAGTGGGCCAGGCTGCAGGGGTTGGTGCTGCGGCAGATGCTGGAGGCACAGTTGTAGTGGGCCGGGCTGCAGGGGTTGGTGCTGCGGCAGACGCCGGAGGCTGTGTTGGTAACGGCACCTCCTCGTCATCCTGTGCTTGCTTATCTATGAGCAGCCTCTCACTATCGCTGCTGTCTGCGGCACCTGTGAGGGGAAGTAGACGTTCATTAGTTGCATGTATCTGTCACACGTGCATTTGCTACATGCATGCTGGGTGACATTCCCTGACTGGCTATGGCATTGTGTACTTTTGAACCTGTCTGGCTGCATTGGGGTACTTGTACATTTTGGCCACACTACATGTCCCACAATGCTTTAGGGCATTACCTAATGTGCACCGATGGCATGACATTGGAACATTATGGGAGGCTATAGGGTCATGGCCATTCATAGGGGACAGGGTCGCAGTCGCATGCCACTTACCTTGGCTCTCTTGGGTGGGGCGGGATGTGTCCAGTCGGGTGACTCCAATGCATGCCTCAGCCTCCAGCGGGTCTTCGACTCGATCCTCCATGGGGGTGTTTGGAGGGACTGTAGGTCCTCCCCCTCCAGTGGCCAGGGACTCTCCAAGCCTCTCGGCTACCTTCTCCTTGGCACGACCTCGGAGGTCGTACCACCTTTTCTTCAGTTCATCAAGTGACCTGTCGGCCACACCCACAGAGTTCACTGCGGCCGCTATCCCGACCCAGATCCTGCGCTTCTCCTGCTCGGGCACCCTCCTTGACTCCCTCCTGAACAGTTTGGAGTGGTTCTCCACCACCCCTTCAATTAAGTGCTCCAACTCCAGCTCGGAGAACTTAAGTTTTCTCTTGCGCCCGGTGGTGTTGCTGGGACCAGGTACTGCCTCCTCAGCCATTGCTGCAGTGGAATTGCAAGTGGTAGTACAACTTTGCTGGTGTCCTAGCAGGAGCTGTCTCTGTTGCTGCCTCGAGGTCTGCCTCACTGTGGTGAATGGGGGTGGGAACTGGCTGCTTCCTGGTTGTGATGTCATCACTGTGCGTTCCGCGGAGATCGCGGAATAGCACAAAATTCAGCGTTCCCCGACATTGCGAAATGTTTTGCTTGTTTGCATTCTCAAAATGCATGTTTACGAGATATTTCCCCCCGAGCACGCAAACAGCAATTGCGAACAGCAAAAAAGCATCGCGTACAAGCAATTCAGCATGTTTGCAGAATTTCTGCTTGTCCGCAGAGATTTTTTACCATTTCGCGGAGATTTGCGTAACGCGAGTCCGCGAATCCCGCCCACCCCTAATTAGTTGTACAGAATTTTACCTGTTAATGTTCTTGAGGATAGATTTCAAAATTTGAAAACCTCAAAGCAGGAGACACTTAGCACCTATTTTATCTCTTATTTTGAGAAGGTGATATGGCATTGTCTCTGCTTCTTGAAGTTGGATTACCATCAGCAGTTACAGGTATATAGGCAGCTAACACTGGCATTTAAAAACATTTTAATTTTGTGATTACATAAATAATGGTACATCTATCAAAATATCCATAGTTTACATAGAAGATGCTCACCTGTATATTCCGATAATACACTGTCTTTTCCAAGAACACCATTTCCACCCACAGCATAGACTTTGATGGTGTACAGGTTGCCAGGTATTAAATTTGTGATGGACACATTTTCATACATTTTTGTTACATTTGATTCTGGATTTCCTAAAACTTGCACTAAATAGGAGCTTTTGTTGCCAGTCGGTGGTAGCCAGCTCAAAGAAATTGAATCAATGGTGATGTATGTCAAACTTAGATTGTTGGTTACATTGGGTACTGAAATAGAAAAATAGAACGTGAAGTATCACTCAGAGAACCTTTTACATATTTGTCAGAAATATTTTTTACACCAGATAAATTACAGAAAAAACATGTAGAAGTTACCTGTCATTGGGAAGAATTGCCATGATAGATCTCTAATAGGGTGAGATAGTTCCTAACACTTCTGGTGCATTGATTTTGTATTAAAAAATTGAGACTTGTACTAAAGAATATATATTCCCAGAAGAGCAATAGAAGAGTTTCCAATCACATCTCTTCAGTTATGATAACTTATTCATAACCCCCAAATGTGAGCAACTGTAACTTAGTTACATTAATTCTAGAAAATGTTTCCCAAAATGTATAACTGAATCTGAATTTAGCTACACATGTAATTTATAAATGCCAGACATTTAGCCTGCCAAGCCAAATAGCTCTTAATCAGAAAGTATATAATGTTGTTAAATCAATTGAGTACATATACATTAATATTTCATGTATGATGTAATATTTCGATGAGAAGGAATTTTTCGAAACAGTGAGTGCAGATTGTTTCTAATGCTCTAGTTATTTTTTCAATGTCTATTCTACTAAATCCCTTTATAGCTTGCAGTTTATGCACTTTCTATGTCCTTCTATTTGTTCAAATGAACTTTTAGAATGAGGTCATGATTATATTCATTTTACCTAGTTTACATATATTTTGATTTTGGTATCGGAGTCGGAATTATTTGATTTCAGATATTTCTGATCACTTGCTCTGAAAATACCTTTTGCTAGTCTTTAAAAAAAATTACAACTCTGTTACTTTATAGCAGATTAACTGGTATTGATGTTTTTCTCATAAATTGGAATTATATGGTTCTTCATTTTTACTGATTTCGCAGAAGACAGCATGCAATAACTCTTTTCATTCAACAGGAAGGGACAAAATACTATAAATAAGTTATTACGAATATATTTAAAATACATAGTTGTATTTAAATAATATTCCGACAGAAATCCTTTGTCTTATGTCATAAATAGAAGAATACATGTTATTCGCAGCAGTACCCCAGGTTTATATTTACACATAAAAATGGAACCAGTAAACAGTTTTTTCATTAAATGTAAATGTGCACTAAACCAATCTTATTTGGATTTAAATTCAAATAACCGCATATATGGTGATTCAAAGTGAAACCATGACTTTGTGTTCAGCACTTTTACAGCTAAAGAGGTATTCTCACGAAAAGTATAATAACAAAATCAGTTTAGAACTTTTCTGCTGAGAAAACCAGCTTACCAAAAATAAATCCTATTATTTCAACACAGTCAGCAGAAATAATAATTTAAAAGTAAAAACTCAAAAAGTGATGAGGGAACCATTTCAGTAAAGGGGCTTGCAGATGTGGATTACCTGGCTGAGTTCAAATATACTAGCATGGAAGGTGTGTATGCATTTATGTGTTTGAAATTGAACAATATATTCCTACTCTCAGTCATTTGTGGTCATTCACTTATATCAATAGATTCACCTGTTGAGAAAGCATGAAAATGCACTCCTGACATGATTGTGATCACTTTAGTTTCCAGGAAAGAAGCATAGATAACATATCTTTGTGTATAAGTCAAGGATGCCTAAAATTTATAAAAACATAGAAGATTGATGAGCTTTTCCTCACATATCTTCATGTAAACTTTCAAAATAGGAAATACTATTCGTGGTTAAACATTATTCTTTTGATTTCTCCAGAAATTCGATTGCTAATGTACAATAATCAGGCACACTACAGAGCAGGCAGCGCAGAGCAGCCAATGCGAGTTCTGCTGTGCTGTGATAGTATCATGCTGGTTCACCCGGCACTATTGTTCAGTATTGTACTCACATGCATGCAGCCGTATGACCTGCCCAACACAAGGAAGTTATGTTTACTACTCAGCAGTCCGTGCAGTGTTAGTGTTGCTAAAAGAATAAAGTTAATCATTCCACTGCCTCGTGTTGAAAGACAGGGACCGAAAGGATTCAGTCAGATCAAGCAGGATGTTTTTAGTTTCAAATCTCTGCTGCAGCCAATGCGGGCCACAGGGAATTGCAGCTGCCGGAATTAAATTAAAGGACAGGGGAGTCCTCCCCAACACGTGCAGTGACCTGTCTTTCCATGCTGGGGGTGGGGCAGAAGCAGCATGTTCTCTTGAGGCTGTGTCCGGGCACAGTAAGAGGAGGTGCAGACAGCATGCCACGCCATCTGCTCTTCAAATGCGGCAAGCATTTCACATTTGATTCATGATCAGTTTTTTAGATAAAGGTGTCACAATTTAGCGCTATAATGCAGTGCATCACTTGTAAATATTTGTCTACAAAAATGAGACATTCAAGTTTGAAATTGTCGATCCTGTGTTGATTTATTCCAATTTGGGATAAATGAGATGCTGGTTCAAACAAAGACCAATCAATAGCGGAGGTTCATTCTCGTTAAGGTTCAGAACATATATTCCCAGTTCGCACGCTCGCTTCCACTGGTACAGAGGCCAAAGGAGCTGTAATCAGCTACTAGTTATTTGAAACAGAGAAAAGGTCGACTGAGATTCGAAGTTGTTTCATTATCCAGATGTAAAAAAAAAGTTTTAGAAGAAACACAGCATACATGGGGCAAAATAATCTGCGAGGCAGTGTAGCATTCTCCCTAATTACTCAGGTCCGAAGAGGCAGAGTAATGCTTAACTGTGAATGATGCACACCTTGAAACAGATGTTCAAAATTCTGATACATGTCTGAAAAACATGCTGTTCCATCAGAGCTGGATTTACAAATGCACAGTCTACTGCTGCAGATCAGCTGCAATGCAGTTCATTATGGTATGCATAGAGCAGCGTCAGAATCATCTAGTTCACTGAGCTAGCCTGCCCTCTCTACAGACTGCAGCTACAGTCTACAGGCATAGCAGCGAAAGTTATTTCCCCAGCACTGACTCCATAGTTAGGTCAAAGAACACATGGGTTCCTTCTGGGAAGAGATAGATTTGTCCTGGGCAAGTTGACTCACCAGTAGCACATAGGGGGGCGAACTGGCATGGGTGTAAATTTAGGACTGTGAGTGTAAAAATTCAGGACAAAGAAGTAAATAGACAACCACTTAAGTACAAGTCAAAATAAGTTTATATTAGGTTGAGACAATCGTGCACTGTCCGGTATTTCAGTACGCCCGCAGCTTGCTACCATAGACAATTCAAAACTTGCATCTTGCTCCAGCAGGTATTAGTCACATGACAACGGTGAACCACACCTTAATACAAGTTGGACCGCTTTTATTGTTGATTAAAAACTACTGGATATACAAGGAGCGACCCTTGACCTTGCCAGGTAGGTCGCTCCCCCTGCTGCAGCTCCACCTGCTCCCTGAGTGTCTCTGTGCCTTTTGCTCCTCTGTGCCCCCCTGCCCACTTGCTTCTGTGATCCACTCTTTTGTGCCTTTTGCTCCTCTGTGCCCCGCTGGCCACTTGCCTTCCGTGCCCCCTGTTGTGCCTGCCCACTGCTGCATCACCTGCGGCCCACCCCCGCACCCATTTGCTGCCCCTTGCCACCCACCTCCCACCACCCAGCTGCTCCTCCCTCCCATCTCCCCTTAAAATTCCGGCCGCTGACGCACCGAAGGCGCACCTACGGCAAGACCGTCTGCGCCCGTCCGTGCCTGGACCACGCCCAGTGCCAGAACCCCTGGCCCCCGCACCAGCCATGTAGACAGCCTCTGATACAACACCAGCACCCTCATTGCTCTCAACCCAGGATGAACCCCCACCTGCTGCAGGGCCACCCCAAAGCGCACCCACGGTCCCTCTGCCTGCCGGAACTACAGCTTCTCCTGCATCGAAGATGCAAGACACCCGCCATGATAAAACACAACCAGCTCCAATGCATCCTGATCAACACCTGCTCCACATGCAAACACGCAGTCGAGCTCTGGGACCTACTTGACACCGCATCTCCAGACGTCCCCTTCCTGACCGAGACCTGGATGAACGAAGCCTCCTCTCCAGACACACCCGATGGATACAAGATCACCTGCAGAGACCGCACCAACGGAGTCGGAGAAGGAATCGCCATTGTCCACAAGAAGACCATCAGGGTCTCAACAAACACCAACGACACTCTCAGCACCGCCAAACAAATGCACTTCCAGTTCCACACGGACCCCAAGACCACCTTAAGAGGCACCCTCATCTACAGACCACCCGGACCCCGATGACAATTCTCCAACTTCATCAGCACGCACGCACTGACCTCCACCGACTACATCCTGCTCAGAGACCTGAACTTCCATCCGTAGAACAACAACGACAGCAACTCCTCTACCCTGATAGACAATCTCGCCAATCTCGAACTGGAACAGCTCATCACGACGTTGACCCACATCGCCAACACACACTCTTGACGCCATATCCTCCTCAAGCCCACACATCTCCTTCAGCCACATCTCTGAACCCACCTAGACTGACCACCACTGCATCCACTTTACCTTTCAGAAACCTGTCGCACATCACCGCACCCTACCAATCCCCCATCACCGCTGCGGCAACTACAGGCAAACCTCGCACTCAACCCACCAACCAACCCCTCCAACCCCGACGATGGTGCGCGCACCCTCAAACAATGGATAGATGACTGCGCCAAAACGTTAGCCCCGCTGAAAAAACAAACCCTCAAATACACTAAGCATGGGCTGAAAATTCGTTCCGCTCGCGGAATTTGCGGATTTTCCGCGATTTTGTGATCCGCGAATCTCGCGAAATTGCGGTAAAATCCGCGAATCAGCGGGGACGAATTTTCAGCCAAGCACTTACAGGGTTACAGCAGCAGGTGCAAAAGTTGAATCTAATTTTTTGTAACCTTTTACAGAAGGGTTTCAAAGAAATTAACTTCAACTTGGGCACCTGCTGTAAGCCTGTAAGTGCTTCCTGGCGCCTCGTTGCCTACTTGCACTATTCTCTGACCCTGCTCTGACCCTTGAAGCAGGGTCAAAGAATAGTTACAAGTAGGTAATGAGGTGCCTGTCATGAAAATTAAACCTCAACAGGAAGCACTGACAGATATAAAAACAAGCATTTGCAATGCAATAGGTCTCGCATTAGAAAAGTTTGAGCTATTGGTCTTGTAAATGACAATTTTTTTTATGTGTTGGTTTTGAAAATAGCTAAATTAATAGCTTTGTCATTTACAATGCCAATAGTTATAACTTTCGCAAATGTGACACCTATAGCATTTGTAATGCAACATGTTTTGTATTTACTCGACTTAGATGTATTGATATTACAAATTACAATGGCTTTTAATTTTTTTCATTAATTAATACTTCAAATAAAAGTGATTTTAATTTATAATGGCAATAGCTTAAACTTTTGTAAATAATTTTTGTGAAGATTATGTTCTGTTTATTTTATTGTGACGCAAATCCAAGAACAGAAGTGAAATATTAACATCTTTTTGTGACATTTGTAATAAAGCTTGAAACATTGAGAGAACATATTTGAACCAGTTGTTGTTGAATGGTTGCGCAGATTGATGCAGGGGTGGCGCTGAGTGGTGCTGTGGTGGTGCTGAATGATACTGGGATGGTGCTGAATGATGCTGGGGTGGTGCTGAGTGGTGCTGTGGTGGTGCTGAGTGATGCTGTAGTGGTGCTGAGTGATGCTGTGGTGGTGCTGAGTGGTGCTGTGGTGGTGCTGAGTGATAATGTGGTGGTGCTGAGTGATGCTATGGTGGTGCTGAGTGATGCTGTGGTGGCGCTGAGTGGTGCTGTGGTGGTGCTGATTGGTGCTGTGGTGGTGCTGAGTGATGCTGTGGTGGTGCTGAGTGATGCTGTGGTGGCACTGAGTGATGCTGTGGTGACGCTGAGTGGTGCTGTGGTGGTGCTGAGTGGTGCTGTGGTGGTGCTGAGTGGTGCTGTGGTGGTGCTCAGTGATGCTGTGGTGGCACTGAGGGGTGCTGTGGTGGTGCTGAGTGGTGCTGTGGTGGTGCTGAGTGATGCTGTGGTGGCACTGAGTGGTGCTGTGATGGTGCTGAGTGGTGCTCTGGTGGTGCTGAGTGATGCTGTGTTGGTGCTGAGTGATGCTGTGGTAGTGCTGAGTGGTGCTGTGGTGGTGCTGAGTGATAATGTGGTGGTGCTGAGTGATAATGTGGTGGTGCTGAATGATGCTGGGGTAGCGCTGAGTGATGATGTGGTGATGCAGAGGGCAGAAAGGCACAAAAAGCAGTCTAACAAAGGACAGAAGAGCAGAAAAACAAGGGAAAAACGAGTCTAACAGAGGGCAGAAGGGCACAAAAAAACAGTCTAACAGAGGACAGAAGGGCAGAAAAACAAGGGAAAAACGAGTCTAACAGAGGGCAGAAGGGCACAAAAAACGAGTCTAACAGGGGGCAGAAAGGCACAAAAACGAGTCTAACAGAGGGCAGAAGGGCACAAAAACAAGGGAATAACAGAGGGCAGAAGGGCACAAAAATCGAGTCTAACAGGGGGCAGAAGGGCAGAAAAACAAGGGAAAAACGAGTCTAACAGAGGGCAGAAGGGCAGAAAAACAAGGGAAAAACGAGTCTAACAGAGGGCAGAAGGGCACAAAAAACGAGTCTAACAGGGGGCAGAATGAATACCGCCCTGCGTGTTTGTCCACGAAGAGGCCACCTTTTTGTGCAATACCTCTACTCAACTGGAGTACTTTCTACTGTTTAATCAGTAAGTGCTCCCTCGTTGGCTAAATGTATAGGGGCAGATTTACAATAACTGGCGCATCCCCAGGGATGCGCCAGTTTTTGTGCGCCGCAGCTCCGCCACCCATGGTGCGCCGCATTTACAATGCGGAGCACCAATTGGCAAAAATGGCACAGATGCGTCACGCATCTGTGCCGTAAAAGCAGCGCATTGCTGGAGCTGCATCGCAAGCACGACCCAGCTCCAGCAATGCTCCGGGGGCCCTATCTCCGCAACGCTGCGTCAAGCCTTGCGCCTGCTTCAAGCAAGCGCAGGGTTTTGACGCAGCATTGGGCTAAAAGTGACTGGTGAAATCTTGTAGATTTCACTCAGCCACTTTTAGGAGGCGTTCCTGCGCAGGAACGCACTCCCCTGCGCCGGAACACCTCCTGATGGTGCAGGGCTTTACAACGTGATGCATCTCTCAGATGCATCACATTGTTAATACCCAGCACCATGGAGCATCTTTTGTGCTGCCGCTGCGTCACAAAAGTGACGCAACTGCGGCGCAAAAGAGGCACAAGCGGCTTGTAAATCTGCCCCATAGTGCTTTTACTACACTGTAGCTGCGTAAAGGGCCAAAAGATGTGTCTCCAGTGACCATGTGTGCCTGTGCCTGTGTTACAGGCACACATGGTCACTGGAGACACATCTTCTGGCCCTTTACACAGCTGCAGTGTAGTAAAAGCACTATACAGTTACCCAATGAGGGAGCACTTACTGGATTAGCCAGTAGAAAGTACTCCAGGGCAAATCGCAAAAAAATCAGCGACTTCGCGGGAAAATTCATAAATTCGCAGATTGTTTTGCGATTTCGCGGGAAAATCCGCAAATTCCCGGAACGCGAATTCGCAAATTTTGCCCATGCTTAAAAGACACCAGCAAGAGAGCCAACTGGTTCACCCCAGAACTCCTAGCGTCAAAGCACACCTGCTGGAAGTTGGAGAAGTCGCTGGGCAGCCGCGCAGCCCACAAAGACGCCATCCGCAACCACCACCACCTCACCAGGACCGCCAAGAGGACCTCCTTCAGTGACCGCCTCAACAACAACGTCGTGAAGGAACTCTCCAACCCCAGCTCCAACGCCAGCGACATCCCGCAATCGCAAACCCGGTGCGACTCCCTCACCACCTTCTTCCACCGCAAGATTGCAGACATCCACAATAGCTTCAACCCCCGGATGACCCTTACGGGCCCCAACATGCCAGAATGTCCACACCCCACCTGCTACGACCCCCTGACAACCTGGGCCAATGTGAGCATCGAAGACACAATCAAGACCATGTGCACAATCCACTCTGGATCGCCGTCTGACCCTTTCCCACACCACATCTTCAACAAAGCCGGCAGCTCCATCGCACCCCACCTACGCAACATCATCAACGTCTTCTTCGAGACAGCAAACTTCCCTGAAAGCCGGAAAAATGCCAAGATCAAAGCCCTACTGAAGAAACCCAAAGCGGACCCCAGCGACCTGGAAAACTTCCGGCCCATCTCCCTGCTTCCGTTCCCAGCTAAGGTCATTGAGAAGATAGTCAACATCCAGCTTACCCGCTACCTGGAAGAGAACAGCATCCTGGACCCCTCCCAGTCAGGATTCTGCAGCAAACACAGCACCGAGACCGCCCTCATCGCTGCCACAGATGACATCAGGAACCTACTCGACAATGGCAAGACAGTGGCCCTCATCCTTCTGGACCTCGCCTTCGACACCGTCAGCCACCGCACACTACGCACATGACTCACCAATGCAGGGATCCGAGACAAGGCCCTGGACTGGACCTCCTCCTTCCTCTCCGGCAGAACCCAGAGAATCCGCCTCCCCGTTCCGATCCGAAGACTTCAAGATCATCTGCAGCATCCCGCAGGGATCCTTCCTCACCCAGACGCTGTTCAACGTCTACATGGCGTCTCTTGCATGCTTTGCCCGACATCATGACCTCAACATAATCTCCTATGTCAACGACACGCAACTGATCCTCTCCCCCACCAAGGACCACTCACTGCCAAATCCAACCTTCACCTGGGAATGAAGGCCATCGCTGACTGGATGGAGGATAGCCGCCTTAAGCTGAACACAGACAGGTCGGAGATCCTCATCCTCGGCCCAACCCCTCAGCATGGGATGACTCCGGGTGGCCCGCAACGCTGGGGACACCCCCCGCACCCACCAACCATGCATGCAACCTGGGAGTCATCCTCGACTCGAAACTCACCATGACCAACCATTTCGACACTGTCTCCTCCACCTGCTTCAACACCCTCCGTATGCTCCGCAAGATCTACAGATGGATCCCGACAGACACAAGGAAAACAGTCACTCAGATCCTAGTCAGCAGCAGACTCGACTACGGAAACGCCCTCTACGCCGGAGCCCCGACCAAGCTCATCAACAGACTGCAAAGAATCCAGAATGCCCCTGCACGCCTGATCCTCGACGTCCCGCGCTGTGAACCCATCACCCCCACCTGAGGAACCTGCACTGACTCCCTGTCGACACAAGAATCTCCTTCAAGCTCCTGATCCACACACACAAGGCCCTCCACAAGAACAGCCAAGCCTATCTCAACAGTTGACTCTCCTTCTACGTACCCAACAGGAAACTCTGCTCTGCAGACCTCTCCCGGGCTACTGTCCCACGCATCAGTAGAACCACAGCCAGAGTCAAATCCTTTTCCCACCGCACCTCGAAGACCTGGAATACCTTCCCCCTAATCCTACGACAAACCGAAGTCCTTCTAACTTCAGGAGACAACTCAAGACCTGGCTGTGCGACCAGTAGCAACAGCACCCCCCCCTCTCCTCACCCTCAGCACGTTGAAACCCTTGCAGGTATGTAGTGCGGTTTACAAATTATTTGATTGATTGATTGATTGAAGGAACTTTGTAGTGCAAGCCCCCAGAAACACACTCCCCCCCTTTCCAGCCTCCCAGGGAAACATCCGATGCCCGGTCAGGCCAGTCGGGCCTTGCTACCACCCTCCAATGGTGCCCCTCATCTTTACACAGAGCGTCTCTCATGTGTATTTAATTTCTCTTATCGTGCTACTCATCCCAAGTATGTAGGGCAGGGTGTTGGAGTGTGTTACATCACACACATCATGTCAAGACAATGACTCATAAACGTGAAAGTCAATGTATAGGAAATGTTACTTAAGATAATGGGGGATACAAGGTGCAATCACTCTTTTATCTATCATTCAGTCTTTCACCATTCATTCTGTCCTCCCATCTGTGTGCCCATCTATATCCAAACATATTCAACCATTTGAAAATCCATCCATCATTTCACTCATCCATCCCTCCAACCACCCTTTCACTCATCCATCCATTATTCATCCATCCACCCTTTCACCTCATCAATCCAAACACTCATCCATCCACTCTTCCACCCATCCAGCTTTTCACTCATCCATCCTGCAATTTACCCTTTCACCCATCCAGACATGCTTTCACTTACTCACACCTAGTCACTATCCTTCCACCCATTCACCCCTTCAGTTATTCAGCCTCCCTTTCTCTCTACATCCCCCTTTCACTTATTCATCCATCCTTTTATGCACCCACACATATACTCATCCATTCCTGAATCCATCCATTGACCCTATTACTCATCCATCCTTTCACTCATCCATCTATCTGTTCTCTCATCCATGAACCCTTTCACTTCTTCACTTATCTATCCATCCTGTTGTCCATCTCCCCCGTTAACTCACTCATCAATCCTTAGATCCACCTTTTCACTCATCCATCCATTCACCCTTTCACTTATCAATAAATCAATCCATCATTTGACTCTTCCAACCACCAATTTACTCACCTATAATCTACCCTTTCACTCATCCATCTATCATTTCACTCACCCATCCACCCTTTTACCCATTCATCTACCCTTCAACCCATACATCCATCTATTTACCTTTTCTCCCACCCATCCTTCCACTCACTCACTCACTCATCCAACCTTTCTTTCATTATCTATCCACTCACCCTTTACTTCATCCATTCATCATTTCACTAATCCATCCAGCCATTCCTTAACTTATTTACTAACCCACCTTTTCACAGTATGAACCGAGCCTTTGTCTGCAGAGTTGCAGCCAGAAGAGGCCCATCAAGAACTTCACCTCACTGTAGTTCCTAAAGAAAGGGATGGGGTGGGATGGGGGAGGGTTCACTATGCCCCTGCACATAGGCAAACTGAAGACTTAGAAGTCATGAGTCATGCATGATGCACAGTGCCAGGCCATGAGGAGACTGTGACATGGTGTTGTTTCCAGGGCCTTCCTTGGGGTGAAAAAAAGAGGGTTTTTGATTTAATTAAAGGTGTGGCTTAAAACACCTAGGCTAAAAATAGCTTCCTAGAAATGCCACAGGCCTACTACGTGTTAGTAATATATTTCTGAAAACTATTCTAAAAATACATTAGTAACTCCTCACCATTGTCCTCATTCCCTTAGTGAGCGGGATTGACTAATTTGTTACGTTCTCTCTTTGAGTAGGACTGAGAATTTTTAACAGCCTCAGAAATGTAGGGAGCTGATGTTAATTGCGAGCACCCCTTCTCTCAAAATTGTTCCAGCACCACTGGAATATTGAGGATTTTTTCAAATGTTCTGTAGCAGTCCTATGGTACCTGGATATCGTGGTCAGTATATCGTCGGATATAAATATTGTCTCCAAAATATAATTTACAAACACACACTCTATCGGAGTTCATGGTAAAAAATGTGCCCTAAATGGGACAATATTTTTGCAAATTAATATTTATTTTACACATTTTTATCTGGCAGTCAATCATATTAGGTTCAGGAAATCTGTAGTCAAGGCCAATATTTTGGTTTATCTGAACTACAGAACTTCTAGGTGCTTGAGAAAACACAAAAGCTTGACCAACAAACTTGTCAAGCATCCAGACCACTGCTGCTGATTTGATGCTGGGTAACAATCATTGTTAACCTATCTTGACACATGTGATCAAGCTCTCTGGGTTTACAGTTTGGAAGTGAGTAATCTTTACAAAGGCAGGCCTGACTGGGAAGGTGAAGCTGTTGTGCGATTTAAGGGGTAAGGACCTACCTGCTTAAGGCATTAGTGGCATTGGTGGTGCACTGAAGAGGTCTCCATCAGGCTGGAGCGGCTTCTGGCCACTGGGAGCCGAGGGAGTTTTGGGGTCGTTGAGGGACCAATTGTATTCAGTTTCTTTGACTTCTTGTGGGTACTTGTAAATCCCTGGACATCTCACGTCCATTATTTATGTACCCAGCTCATATCTGCTTCTCCCCCCGTTAAGCCGGCCCTAGATCCTCATTTGGCTCTGAGTGGTGAAATAATTAGATTGGCTGTGAGCACCATAGTGTGAAGGAGCTCTGGAGGAGCGCTGAGACTAGGAAAGTAGCCATCAGCGTTAGGCAGTGGGGCAGGAGGCCCCTCTGCACCTTTTTTTGTCATAAGAAAGTGTGTCCTATCTAGTACTTGATTCTGGAATATTCATCCTTACGGTTTGGCTAAATGGGCAATAGGAAACCTGTATCCCACAATAAGCCCTTGCGCGTATATTTACTAAGTTTTAGCTCCGTGTTTGTGCCACAGAAATGTGATGCACGTCAATGCAAAGTTTTTATTTACTCATTTACTTTCCGACGCTAAATTTGTTTAGTGCTGGAAAATAACTCGAAAGAAGCGCAAAGCAGCGCATAGCGCTGCTTTGCATTACTTAGCTCCAAAGGGGCGTACCATGCGGGTGCATGGGCGTTCCCATGCAACCACCCATGTTTTCTGACGTTAAGCCCTATTAACTTAAAAGAGTAGACAATGTGTAGCACCAGAAAATAGCACCCACTTCAACCAGATGTTATGAGAAAGAAATCATTTCATTTCTCCTTTCTTTTCCAGCTTGCATGGTGCTGCACCGTACAGCACACATGCAAGATAGGAAAGGTTTTAAGGTGAGTCTAGGCATAGTGTTTTGTCCTGGAAGGGGTAGCCTTCCAGGACAAAACCTATGCTAGTCTCACATAGGCACCCTTGCACACAGCAACACATTTCTGCACCAGCGCTAGGGAGAGGGGAGGAGAGTGCTACAGTTAATACGCACTCATGCTCTATCACCCTCTCACGTACCCTAGCACAGAATGTGCCGCTGCAGCACTGCATGATGATTCAGTAAATCTGGGCCCTGAAGCCACAGGAGACCAAGTTGGACTCATTTTGTGTCCAAGCAATGGGAGTATTTGCTAAATGGAGGATGTGGTTGGCGTCTAGGGCAATTCCAATTGACTTGGCATTCTGTGAAATTTGGGAGTTCATAGCCGTCCAGGGTTGTGTCATTGAGCCAGGTCTGTACTGTATTTTGTTTAGCATTCTAGGCAAATAAAAGGAATTCTGTCTTGGTCGGGCTGAGCTTGTGGTAGGAGCTAGGCATCCAGGTCTAATATGATGCACAATCAAAGTTTCAAGCAGTGGATGACTTAAAGCAGAGAAGACTTTCAATTAAAGTTGTGTCTCATCAGCCTATGGGTGAATCTGATTTCCGTTATCTGTGAGTAGAGCATAAAGCTGCTGTATGTAAAGATTGAAAACAACAAGAGACCGTATGGAGCTGTGGGCCACTGATGATAGGGATATTTGTGACCTGGTTGTGCCCAGATGAACAAACGGGTGTTTGGTTGGAAAGGAAGGAAGAGAACCTGGGAAGGACATTGACATTGTATCACATTTGAGACTCCAGGGTGCATATGAGGGTGGAATTGTCTGCTGTCAAAGACAGATGAGAGGTCCAGCAATGTCTTTCAGGGGTCATCTTCATCTATCATCGAGAAAGCATCACCTGTGATTTGTAAAATAGCAGTATTTATGCTGCAGCGTTATCCAAAGCCAAACTGGTAGTTGTGCAGGAGATGGTTAGCATTGCTTTTGTCTTGGAGATATAGACATATTTTTAGGCCTTGCCTGAGCCATCGCATGCCCTGTCGCATGTAAGACATATTGGGCCAGGTGTATCAAATGGTTTTGCCCATTCTGTGTCAATGGGGAAATGTGTTGATACATATGGCCCATTGTTTACCAAGAGCGTGGAGCCTGCCAGCTGCTTACTGTTGGTTGGCTTCATGATCACTCCTATTTCTGTGCTTCTTTTTAGTTGGCATGTGCTGGCTTCTCTTCCTCTTTGTGTGTATGGTCTTCCCTGGAGCATGATCCACACACAGCTCTCTTGCTGGTTGTCCTTCCACAGCTTGTGCTTTTAGAGCTACTTTTACTTTTACTTGCAGCACATAAGAGTGCATGTGTGTCCAGGCCATCCCCATACCACTCTGCGTTCCTTGCCCCCTCCTGTGTTCTTCCTTACTCCTGCCCCCTTCCGGGTCATTGCTGTCATTTCTTGCCCTGTTCCTTCCATTCCATTGCTTCAGCCATCTCTTGCGTTGTTGCTTGCCCTGTCTTTCCCGCTCCCCCTGTGTTGTTGCTTGCCTTTTCCCTCAAGCCCTCCTCCTGCATTATTGCTTGATGTTGGGAGAAATGTAAATGGAATTTAGCTAGGATGGGCAACAGCAGAGGTAAATTATAGATGAGAACACTGGGGTTGGCATTGCTTGGTGGGAAAAGATGTCCATAAGAAAAGATAAGTCTATGAATTCAAGGCATAAGCACAAGGGGAACCAGGCGATGGGTCACAGGTGGGAACAGGTAACAGGAGGAGGCAGGGAATAGGTGTAAATGGTGTTACAGCTGATGGTTGACAGGGATTATGCCACCCACGTACCTAGTCCAAGGAAGGTATAAGTGAAGGAAGTTTGGTAGGCCTGAACTCAGCGTCAAAAGACGCAGCCTTTAGCGAGGGTGGCCTTTTCATTCTGAGTTCATAAAGGCCACTTTTAGAAAGTGGGTATTATTTGGCTCGGTCATCCCGTGAGCCTCAGCTGGAATGTGGATTGCCTGTCTGGTATTTGGGCGACAGATGGCTAAGGAGCAGGGTGGCTCCTAATAGTCTAGGTAGGTCAGGAAAGGGCTAAATAGACCTGGGTTACAATGGGGAAGAGGGAGGAGATTTCCTTGCACCACAAAGGGCCTGGTCTGCCTCTGACAAAGCAGTCTCCACCCCCTGCCAGGAATTCCTGTAGGAGAAGGCCCACTGGTTCTGGCCAGACACCAACATCCTCTGCCTGGCAGATCAAAGGATTTTTGTGTACAAATGCTGGGTACCAGACACCCGAACTTCAGAACTCATCTGGATCAGGAAAACTACACAGAAGGAGAGCGGGAGAAACTGCTGAAAGGACCTACAGATTTGCTGTGTGCTTTGCTGGGCTGACCCGCAGTGGCTGCTTCTATCTGGGGCAGTGAAAGGCCTGGACTGGACTTTCTGCAACCGAATTGGTGAGACTCTCCAAGGGCTAGAGGTGGAGCTTGCCCCCTGTTCACAAAGTCTCAGGAACAGCAAAGGCTTCAGGTTCTTCGACCCGCAGCACTGGGGACTGTGTGTTTTGTGCTGCCACCCGAAGAACGCCAACCGACTACGTCTACGACGACCCTGCCGAACCGTGTCCTGAAGGCACTGCAAAAGGCTCCGCTACACCGCAAACCTGGTCTCACCGCCGATGCCTGCTTATGCCCTCACCGAGCTGCTGCTCGCATCGCAACTTGTGGGCACCGCACTCTGCACTGCCTTGCTTCACGCCGAAGCTTTGGCACCTCAGGGGGCATTGCCACCATTCCGCACCGCGACCCTGGTCCCACCAATGACGCCTGCTGACGCCATCACCAAGCCGCTGCTCGCACGTTGACCTGTGGGCACTCACTCTGCACCGGCTTGCTACAAGACGACGCTGTGGCCTTCCTGATGCCGCCACTTCAAGCCGAAATCAACACCACTGCCTGCACTGTGGTTCAGGGGCACTGCTCGTAAGTTACACGACGCACTGCCCTCATCCCACATCGCAGCCTTTGCCTACCGACACTGGCACCATCGACTCCAGTTCGTCAGCCGACGGCAGCACTTCAGCAACAACAACGCCGCTGCTTGCACCGTGACCTGCTAACACCGTGATGAGCTCCGCCTCCATCTCGCACCGCAGCCCTGGTTTCACCGACAATGCTGCCACCGAGCCGCTGCTCGCACCGCGACCTGGGGGCACCGCACGCCATACCACTGCGTTTCACACCGCAGCACCTGATGCCTGTTGGCACCAGCGCTCCAGATTCCATCAGAGAGGAGCTCGACCTGCAACCCGAGAGACTTGACGGTCCCCATCGCCTTGCATCTCCGAAAGGTACTGTTTGCTGGTCTTCCCGACCCTGTAGTTGGCCTGCGATCCCACGGTCCGCCAAAACTGTTTTTGGAGTTGTTGTTCACGACATTGTGATAGCCCCGGATGGAGCTATCAACATCAAGGAATGATTTTTAAAGAATATTTTGATAAGTGACAATTTTGAAGTATAGTATTGTGGATTTTTATCATATGTGGTCTTGTCTTAAGTATATAAAAATTGAATATTTTTCTAAACTGGTATGGTGTCCTTCTGTAGTGCGTACACTGTTTTCCTGCTGGTTATGTGCAAATGCTTTACACACTGCCTCTAAGATAAGCCTAGCTGCTCGTGCCAAGCTACCAAGGGGGTGAGAAGGGGTTATTTTAGAAGTGTAACTCCCTTACCCTGACTAGAGTGGTGGTTTCTGCCTCGCTTTGGGGCAAACTCCGCAAAGTCTGAGATAGCCAGAAATCCCATTTCTAACGGTTTGTAGCAGGCATATTAGAATCATTGACTCCCAAGATATGTAACACATAAAATGTAGTCCAAAAGCCATCATTACAAGAAGCCCTGTGCAAGCAACCAAATAAATAGAATTGCAATAAATTAATCAGAATGAATGTGACTAGTGTTCAATTAACAGCTAGTCTTACTTAACTCTTAACAGTCATTGCCATTCGTTTTCAGATATTGCTCACAAAGATATCGCAAATCTTCAATTAGCGGTCACAATAAATGAGATTACTCTTCATTTTGCTATTGAAATAGCACAATAGTGTTCAATTAACATTCACTTTAAATTCTGCTAGTCTTACTTGAGTTTTCACAATCATTGCCGTTAGTATTCAGATATTACTCACAAAGAATACCACTAGTCTTCAAACAGTGGTCACAAACAATGAGACTAGCCTTCATTTTGCTCTTGAAATAGCACAAGAGCTGCAAATAAACCCTAACAGAATATTACTAAGCTTCAAATACTATCCTTCTAGAATACTACTAGTCTTGTTAGCAATCAATCGAAGGGTTCATCATGTATTTGAAGGGTAGTTGAGCAGAACTAGTATTCCCTCATTTGCAAATTTCGGCTTGTGAATATACTACTTAGTCTTCATGCATACTAAATGAATACTACATTTTAATAGTAAATGAATTCCACTGTACACAATGAAATCGCACTAAATGAAGAGCTTCCATTTTGGTGAGGGAGAGCTGTCTTGTCTGTCCCCTGAAGCCCTCCTCCATTGACAGACGTCTGTGTCCACACCAGCCCCTTGTGACATTCATTCCATCGTGACCCACATACCTTCTGCGCCTGACAAATACTCATGCCCTTCAAGTCACCTTCAAGGTAGTAGCATAAAGTGTGTTGATATATTCATCTTACATAAAAAAGAAAGTAATTTCTCACCCTAGTGGCACAGCTGGCATCATACAGTCCCGGTTCAGGAGGAATGCGTCCTAAGTAACCCGTTTGAGTCTGCAACTGCCCTCAGTGTGCCCGTGCCCCAGCCCATGGGCAGAGAGAGGCTGCTCCCTCTCCCTCCTCTGAACCCCAAAGCTGTGTGCTGCTCCGTGATGCCACCAGAAACCCCTGCTCTAGGACTGTATCACAACCAGTGCCAGCCAGGCTCACTGCAAATGACGCCACAAACCGCAGTGTGCGCAAGAGGAGGACACCTGCCTCATCTTTGGCACAGAGGGCGGACAACATGTACTGGACCAGAATAATAGTGGTGCCCAGGTGCCCTGTTCTGTCCAGAGCATGCCCTTCCTGCAGCCGAGGGAAAAGGGTTTAGTGCAAAAGCGCCCTGTCTTCGACCTGGGCTGACCTCTTAAAGCTGAACCCCCATTGTTAGACAGCTCCCCGAAGAGGGGATTTTGACGATGTGTGCATAGTCACACGTCTTGAAACTGCCACGTAGCAGGGCAGGCGCTATATTAAATAGCTCACATAAAAACAGACTTTTATGGGAAAAGTAGAGGTTGATACATGCCAGGAGCGAGTGCCTGGAAGAGATGTGCATACTGTGCCAAAGTTCATATAAAGTATCCCCTGTCCCTGCCGTTACCACTGTTAACAATGAGATCCCGATGTTGGGACGTGACTTTTCTGACTTTAAATCAGTGGGGACAGACTTTGTGTTTGTGAGGCAGTATAGCGGCGAGTGCCCCACTCTGTGGTGCTTTAGTTATGCCACCCCTATTGACTTGCCTAGAAGCTACCCTAACATTTTGTGAAATTTTCCTCTAGTTGTTTTTTAGTGGATTTATACCAGATAAACCAGATAAACCAGGCGCTTGGCTCTCAGTCTTTCATCTTTCACAGCTGATTTTATTCACAGATACAGCCAAGTTGTGACTGCAATAAAAAATACATTTCGGTGTAATCAGCACCACAAAGGATTGCTTGAAGTGACAGTTTACAGTGGAGAAGCAAGATCCCCACTAGTACCGTTCTGCAAGGAGGTAAGAGAACTCCCGGAACGATCATCTAGTAGTAAAAGAAAGATGTAGTTGAGGTCCTGTGGGCCCCTAATGCCCTTGGGCTTAGGGGAGACTACTTTAAGCCTTTCCCTAGCCAGGCCTTTCCAGACCTCGCCTATAGACAGCCTTTAGCTGTTGTCGAAGACGTATTGTGGACACAGGGGTAGCCATAACGCAAACTATCCCTCCATCTGATTGGTACCTCAAATGCCATCAGGAGAGTGATGCTAGTAAGGCCTGTCCCACCTAGAAGAGGTCCTTTCATCCCTGCTATCAATTAATCTCTCCTCCCTTTAAGCCTTTCATCCAGTGTCAATTTCACCTATCTCTTCGTGCTCCCATCCATCTGTCTTTATATCTAATCCATCCATCCTTCCTTTACTATTCCATCCATCCATCCATGACCCACCCATCCATCCATTCATCCATCATTTCACCCACCTTTTATTAATCACCCATGCTTTGAGCCATCCAATCAGGTTTCCATTCATCTATCTAAAATTTAATCATTTAATCCATTCTTACATGCACCCACCCATGCAATTATAACTTTACTCTTACATCCCTCAAACCTTTTACCTTTGCATCCATCCTTGTATTGACCTCTCCTTCTTGTCGTAGTTTCATTCTTCTTTTCATATTTCCTATATTTCATTCTTCCTTTCTGCCCTCCCTTTCTCTTTCCCTCTGTTTTCCTCATTCTTTCGCCATGCTATGGTTTCTATTCGCATTTAAGAAATGCAGCAAGGATTTACATAGTAAAAACTGAACCCAAAAGTATTCTAAAGGTTTATATGATTTATTATTAATATTTTATTTTTGGTTTGCATGGGAGGTTAATTAATTTGCCCAGATTCAAAGGATGTTAAGCAGACCCAAGCATCAAAACCCATCTCCTAAGTCGACACCTCAAGCATTAAGCCACAATCTCTACCACAAGAGCGGAAGCATTTTCCACATTATATACAACTTGATGCAAAAAACAACCATTGACAAAGCCAATAGTCCTGGCTTCTTGTAAGTGTAATGTTACACATAATATATATCTGGATGCAATGACAGATGCAGCAAAATATCAGTCGGGGGCACAATATGCGATGCACATATGTTTTGCTTAAGTGCTTTTAAACCATGCCTTAATTGCATTGGTTACACCCCTTTGAGAGACCCCATCATTTGTTCAACCCACTCAAAACCCCGGTCTACACACGTGGTCAGTTTCTTGGCGCACATAGCCTTGGCTGCAGCCCACAAAGACCTTAATCTGTCACACACAGAGGAAAATGATTAAAGGGAAATTGATAGTGTCTGCTTGTAGAAGTTGGATTATCCTCAGCAGTTACAGGTATATGGGCATCTAACCCTGGCACTTAAAAAACGAGGACAGTATTATTACAATTAATAATTGCACATCCTTCAAAATATACATAGTTTATATGGAAGACGCTCACCTGTGAATGTCGATAATACTCTTTCTTTTCCAAGTACACCATTTCCACCAACAGCAGAGACTTTAAAGGTGTACAGGTTGCCAGGTATTAAATTTGCGATGGACACATTTTCATACAATAAATTCACATTTGAGGCTGGATTTCCTAAAACTTGCAGTAAATAGGAGCTTTTGTTGCCAGTAGGTGGTAGCCAGCTCAAAGAAATTGAATCAATGGTGATGTATGTCAAACTTAGATTGTTGGTTACATTGGGAACTGAAATAGAAAAATAGAACGTGAAGTATCACAAAGAGAAACATATTTGTCAGAAATATTTCTCACACCATACAAACTCCAGAAAAAACATGTAAAAGTTACCTGCCATTGGAAAGAATTGCCATGATAGATCTCTAATAGTGAGATTCTTTCTAACACCTTTGCCGCATTGATTTCTTATTTGAAAAATGAGACTTGTACTAAAGAATACAAATTCCCTGAAGAGCAATACATTTTTTTACAATGGCATCTCTACAGTTATGGTAATTTATTCACAACCCCCAACTGTGAGTAACTGTAACTTAATCCCATTAATTCTAATGTTTCCCAAAATGGATAATTGGTCCTTTATTTAAATTGAGAAGTAATTTATACTTACCAGACATTTAGCCTGCCTTGGCAAAATGTGTTAATAGGAGATTATCTCATATTCTTAAATAACATGAGTACATATACATTGTGATTTCATGCATAATGTAATATTTCAATCACATATCTTCATGTAAAACTTTCAAAATAGGAAATATTAATTGTTGTTAAACGTTATCCTTTTGATTACTCCTGAAAATCTATTGCTAATGTACATTAATCACTCACACTACAAGAATTATTTTAGAATACATGAGAAATCCGTAACTTTCTCAAACATGCACGATCTTTTCTTGTGAAATTACATCAAATAGCTTAATCTCGGAGCCGAAGCAGAACTTTGCCTAAAAAGCTCCAGTTTGGTGTGGTCTTTGTTGTATGGAATTTTAACTGGGAATTTCCTTGAGAATAGATTTCAAAAATTTTAAACCTCAAAGTAGCATTTTAAAAATTAGAACAGTAATATTACAATTACTAATGCCACATCTATCAAAATATACATAGTTTATATGGAAGACGCTCACCTGTGAATGCTGATAATACACTGTCTTTTCCAAGTACACCATTTCCACCCACAGCAGAGACTTTGAAGGTGTACAGGTTGCCAGGTATTAAATTTGCGATGGACACATTTTCAGACAATATTGTCACATTTGAGGCTGGATTTCCTAAAACTTGCACTAAATAGGAGCTTTTGTTGCCAGTTGGTGGTAGCCAGCTCAAAGAAATTGAATCAATGGTGATGTATGTCAAACTTAGATTGTTGGTAACATTGGGAACTGAAATAGAAAACTAGAACGTGAAGTATCATTCAGAGAACCTTTTACATATTTGTCGGAAATATTTTTCACATCATACAAACTCCAGAAAAAACATTTAAAAGCTACCTGTCATTGGAAAGAATTGCCATGCTAGATCTCTAACAGTGAGATTCTTTCTAACTATTTGCCGCATTGATTTCTAATTTGAAAAATGAGACTTGTACTAAAGAATATAAATGCCCGGAAGAGGAATACATTTTGTTACAATGTCATCTCTTTGCTTGTGATAATGTATTCACGACCCCCAACTGTGAACAACTGTAACTTAATCCCATTAATTCTAGAAAAACATTTCCAAAAATTGGTAACTGATTCTGTATTGCAGTCGAGATGTAACATATACTTACCAGACATTTAGCCTGCCTTGCAAACTATGTGTTAACCCTTTCGATGCTGATGACGAGCTGGGCTCGTCATGGTGCACAGTGGTCGTGTGCTGATGACGAGCCCAGCTCGTCATAAAACAATGAAGAATAGCAATTTCCAGCACAGGAGGGGAATTGCCTTAGCAGCGAAGGTGTTAATAGGAGAGTATCTCATATTCCTAAATACAATGAGTACATATACATTGTGATTCCATGCATTATGTAATATTTCGATGTAATGAAATTTGAAAAATCAGTGAGAACAGATTCTTCCAACTGCTCCAGTTATTTTCTAAATTTGTACTCCATTAAATCCCTAATATAGAATGCAGTTTGTGCAGTTTATATGGCCTTCTTTTTGATCAAATGAAATCTGAGTGAATACTTTTATTAATTTTCACTAGTTGACATATATTTTGATTTTGGCATCGAAGCTGGTTTCATTTCAAACATTTTTGATCACTTGTTCTGAAAATACCTTTTGCTAGTCTTTTTTTTTTAAAGACAACTCTGTTACTTTATAGCAGATTAACTGTTATTGATGTTTTTCTCATTAGTTGGAATTATATGATTCTGAGCTCCGGAGGAGAAGGAAGATGGGGCTGCGTAGGTGGCTGACAGCAGCATGCTGACACGCCGTTATTTTCCAACTAAATTACCTGATGGACTGACCTGATGCTTTAATGGCCCTTGACTCTTACCACAGGCAGACCATCACAATCAGGAATCTTTCCCAAGTGGCTTTCATTCTGAGAAGCTTCTTCATCTTCAGACATCTTGTGGCAGTCATTCTGGAATACTCAGACTGCTCTATTTGCTGTATTTTGGCCACAAAGGCAGAGATGGTACCGGTAGAGCTCTGAACTGGAGGATCGCTCGCCCCGAGTAGGCTGCATCAGGTTCAGGAGCACAATGGAGCGAGAATGCAGGAGGGCCAATCCACGGCGAGGTGGACAACGCATCCTGCTGACCCAGGAAGTGTAGCCAGAGAGTAGGGCGAGAGGTGGGACTGCCGGCAATCCACATTCGGCCGGCCCCATTGTGGTTTATCTCTTGAAGGTAGCTGCAGAGAGACATGACGAGCAAATGCCAGATTTGCTGGAATCATGTGAATCAGCTCAGCTAGACGCTGCATCCATTGTACCTCAGACGTTGAAGGATGTACTCAAGCCTGAGACTCAGGATGAAACGCAGCAGGGCTCTTCACTCTTCAGAAAGACAAAGATACTCCTGCGTCTTCTCTCTTTTTGCCTTACTGTACAAGGCATTGTTACGGGTGATGAGGTTAACAATTATGATCGTAATGGGAAAAATTCTGGGGTGGGCTCCTAGCAACCAGTGAAAGCTAAGATTGCCCTGTGGGAGCCACAGATGCAGCTGAATCACTTCCAAGGGCTGATATTATCTTTGCACCCCTGAGTTTACCCCCACAGGCTTTGCAAAATGATAGCTCCCAGGAACAGATAACTTGTGCAATGAATGCTCAAGCATTAAGCTCCTTGCAGTGAGGACAGCAGCATCAGGGGGGACAAAGCCTGGTAAAAGTGACCCGGAAAGGAACCCGGTGACTGCTTTTTCTCTTTGTCTGAAGGGCTGAGTGTCAGTGGATGGGTCTGACTCCTCATCTGATTTTAGCGAGTAAGTAAGTGACCCAGAGGAGGGTCAAATGGGGTGAGCCATGACAGCCCTTAAGACAGGCAAGAAGGCTGGCCGAAGAGTATCAGAAGGCAAAGAGCTAGCCTATGATTATACACTGACAAGACATTTAACCGGCTCACCTTCTGGGACTCCACAAGGCATGGGCGGCTCTGACTCCCCTACACTGGATGTTATCTATCAGCCAATTTTAATGCTTCATGATGAGATGCTTCAGGATAGCCACAAGGCTCATTCTGCATTAAGGAAAGTGAAAGGGGTGGTCATAAAACTCTTGAAGGCATACAATGCCATTCAGGATTGTCTGACCAATTTAGAAACAAGGATTACCTGGACTGAGGCAGATCTTGCCACTACTCGGGCGCAATCAGAGGCTCATGAATCCCAGCTGGTGGACATACAATGGAAGCTGGTAGAGGAGGAGAACCGGCAGAAGTGCAATAATCTTTGCTTATTAGGGGTCCCAGAATGGGTTTGAGGGTTTAGACATTTGAGCATAAGTGGTGGAACTACTATGTACAGCCCTACCCAAGCTAACATGCTGGAATTGGTCACAAGAAGTTCAGCAGGCCCATAGAGTGCCATTTATGATGAGGCAACCACTTAGCGAGGGCTCTAAACCACGAGCTATTCTCATCAACTTTGGAAACTTTCTGCTAAGACAAGAAATCTTCGAGAAAGCGGGGTACAAAGCAAGGCGCTCCAGTGGCGATGTTTCGGTTTTTGTGCGACAGAACTTTTGTCACACCGCTGTTCAGCGACTATGGTGGCTGTGGCAACTAATCTAGCCTTTTCAGGAGAAACATGCATAGGCCTATTTGGTTAATCCTGCACATTTAAACGTGGCCAAGGGAAGGCAGATTACATTTTTAGTCACTGAGATTAAGGCTAAGGAGTTTCTAGATTGCATTAAACCATAACATCAGTAAGAATAGGGATATGCCTGTAACCAATGTACTTCTTTAATGGGTATTAGACATTAGAGCTAGGGCTAGGATTAGCAGGCCGGTATCTGTTATTTCTGTTTTTTCTCTTCCTTCCTTTATTTCTCTTTTTTTACTTGGCCATATTCCTAATTTGTTTGTATTCATTAGGAAGAAATGTTAGTATGCTCCATGGGTCAAACATGCTGCATCCTCATGGTTGGTGGGGAGGAGGTGGGGTAGGGGAGGGAAGGGGCTTCTGGGTGGTAGACCTGGGGTGGGAGGGTGAAGAGGGGAGAGGAGATGCAAACTGAAAGAAATACCCAAAGTTGTAATTGAGGTGAACACAATGTATCAAGTATTTGGTATAGTTGCGATTAAGGACGGACAGGTTATTTTAGATGGGTAAAATAGCTATTTGCTCGGTAAATGTTGGAGAGTTGAACGAAAGGGCAAAATGATTAACAGTGGCTGAATATGTGAGGTCTATTGCCCCAGATATTGTTTGTTTGCAGGAGACACATATCTCATTGGATAAGAGAGAGTTAATGGCAATAAGGGGGTATAACGTGTTGATCTGTTCCTCACAGAGTTCTAATATTTGAGGGGGGTAGTAATATTAGCCAAATACTAAATAGGGCCGATTAGGCGTAAGCTCTCAGACTCCCTGGGTAGGTGGGCATTGATTGAGGTCGAGGTAGAACTTATAGTCTGTGTAATATATGGATTGAATCAGGATGTTCCAACGTTTTTTGAAGATCTTGAGATTGAGCTAGCTTCCTGGCCGTACCCCTTGGTTTTATGTGGGGAGCTCAACATACAGCAAGCAGTTGAGAATCGATGACTCTAGCAATATCAGGCGAAAAAACCTCGTGTAAATGGAGCTTTGTTTTTCCTTATGGATAGTCATTGCCTAGTAGACATATGGAACATGAAGCATCCAAATAATCCGAGAAATACCTACTACTCCTGTGTCAAGAAGAGCTTGAATCTCCATGGAAGCAGAATAGGCAATATTTCCCTATGCCCACCCACCAGCGCCGTCACCAATGGAATTGGGTAATGTCACCAGTGAGGAGGAAAGGGAATTGGGACAGAGAAGAGACAACTCCATATTGGTGACTGCCTTCTTGCTGTCCAGGATCCACACTAGGTATTTTGTCTTCTTTGCCACCTGTATAAATCCCAGGAGGAAGGAGTACCTAGTGCACAGAAGAGGAAGATAACAAATAAGTCACACTACTCCACTCTCTTCTTAATCTATCTATCTCTAAAGCTAATTCTTACCAAGGCATACTGGAGTTACAGCTTCTCTTCTAGTATAATGTGTGAGACTAACAGTAGCAGTCTAACACTGTATTGTGGTACAATTCCAGGAGGAGGGAGCAGCTAATGCACAGAAGAGGGAGATGACAAGTATGTCCCATTACTCTACTCTTGTGGTCCCAATCTATCTCTGTGGCTACTCTTACCAAGGCGTATTAGAGTTTTAGCTTCTTGTCAAGTATACTGCATGAGACTAACAGCGCTGATTCCACACAGTAATAAGGAACAACAGTTTATCCAGCATACATTTTGAACAATGAAGAAAGAGGAGTCAAGTCTTTTCTTTATCCCCAGATTATTTCTTCAGTTTTAGTAATTTTTTACTGGCTTTGAGCTTCAATTGAGTCACTTCAAGTGCGCAAAAAGTGCATGGGAAGGTAAGATAGGGAGGAAAGAAAAAGGAGAGCATGCCAAACGGGAGACAAGGAGGAGAGAGTTAGAATGATATCCAAAGGAGGTTTGAAATCTTACTGGCTTCTCAAACGCGGAAGAGTTTGTCTCAAACAGCTGTGATGGAATTCAAGGAGACGACATCCATAGGAATAGACCTTGGAGAAGAGCTGAAAGTCTACTGTAGACTTGCTGATTTCCTGCCAGGAACATAGACAAAGAGGTAAGGAAGAGCTCCGTACTAAATGGCAGAGCTAACGGTGGACGTAACTCTAAGGTCACCGTTTCCACACCAACCGGAACCAGAAAATTAATGAAGCCCAGTCAGGGACTGAGACAAAGGCTTCCTGAGATGTTTGCTAAACCTCTGAGTCCGTGAGAGAGGAACGGACTCGGAACAAACTTTCTTCAGTCAGGCTCAAATTGAAGTGCGCCGTGTAGAACGCGCAAACTCCACTTTAAGTCCTGAAGTTGTCTGAGAGTGTTCTTCAAAAGATGGATGTAAGAATCTAAACAATGCGGCAGCCATGTTGCAGTATTTTCAAATTTCACTAATCTTGCAGATTCTCTCAGTGATTAATCACTGGGTGTTTTACTATGATTCTTCTTCTTTTTCCCAGACCTCTCCTCAACCCAAACTGAACTAAGAACACAGCACTAATCTGAATCCAGACATCCTGTCCTCATAAGAAATACGTTCAGCTTCATTAGTTTTTAATTACAGCAGACTTGAGAAGTAAAACTAATATTAGGAAGCTCCCAAAGATAATCTCTGACAATAGCCCTCTAGTTTTGGAGGTTGAGGGTCAATAGGAAACTGCTGGCAAATATATCCTTTGTCATGCATATTAGGAAATGGATGCAGAGGTTTTCTGATAAAAGGTTTAATGCATCATGAGGTAATCTTTGGGATGCCTCTAAGGCCCCTCTGATGAGTGAGATTATTAGCTATGTTGCCCATGAGAAAAAACAGTGCCCTGCTGAGAACGAGAGGCTGCTGAGGGAACTGTCTAAGGCAGTATGTGATTCATATTACACGGGAACAAAGGGTGGCACAAACCCAGCTTAAAATGATCACCTTAAAAGCGGAGATCAGCAGCTGGCTAGCCCATAGATTGGCCGAAGAATTCTAAACTCATGAGAACTAGAACTGGGTGGTGAACTCTGCTCGGTTCACAAAGTTTGCGGCGTTTTCTGCACTCTGTGCTCCGCGGAGCTCGAAGAATGCAGGAAACTACACTTTTCATAGTGCAGCAGAGTTTTTTCCCCGCTCAAACTTGCAAACTAATTTCTACCTGAATGGCAGGAAGACTACCGTGAACAGCAGTTCGCACTACACTCTGCCACTTGTGGAACTTCGCAGAGTTTTTTGTAACTTTGCAGAGTTCTGCTTAGTAAAACTCTGAGAACTATGCCGAGGCTTACATATAAGTACAGAGAATTTGTTGGGAGAAGGCTTGCTCTGTGCACTCAACAGAAAGCAGCAAGAAGTATGATAAGCTCTATTAGGAATGATGGAAAAACGTATTCAAAAATTAGCGACATACTCTGAGTGTTTCAGGAATTGTATCAGGCATTATACAAAAGAAATGTTGGGGTACCCCTAGATATCTCTCGAGTAGTGTCAGAGGCAGATCTTGGGGCCATTTTAGATCCAACCACCAGAAATGAGCTGGAAGAAGATATAACACTTGGAGAGGTTCTAGCAGCTTTAAACTATCTTCCTTCAGGGAAAACTGCTGGTCCTTAAAAATTACCCTTTGAATTCTTTAAGATACTCCAACCTCAGCTAGCCCCTATTTTATTAGTTTAGTTCCTGGGGGTACAACACAATGGGTTTCCACCTTAGTCCTAAGAAGGCACTGATATTCCTATAATTCCCAATAAGGGCAAGCTTCTGGACAACCAGGCCTCATATAGGCCAATATCACTGATAAATTCCAACACTAAGACCTACTCTAAAATGTTGGCGTACCGGCCGGAGAGGGTCATAACCCATCTGGTGTCACCCTGGCAGTATGGTTTCATGCCAGGCAGAGGAACAACAGATTATATAAGGCAGGCTATATCCCTATTTGATATCACAGCTGAAATAGGGGGGCAGATGGCTATGCTCCTCCTCGATGCCGAGAAGGTTTTTAATGGGGTGGCATGGGAGTTTCTGTGGGGGATTCTTCAATTCAAGTGTTTTACCCCCGAATGATCACCGCAATTAAAGCTATTTTCTCCAAACCATATGCACGGCTCCAACTTCTGGGGGAAGAGTCAGAAATCATAACTGTGTCAAGGGGGGCCAGGAAGGGGTGCCCTCCTCCCATCTTTTTTGCCCTTTATATAAATGCACTAATTGAAAAGATCTTGGATAACCAGGGGAAAAAACTGAACATTTGCAGAGGATACGAAACTAAGGTGCTTGCATAAGCTGATGACATTACTATCACTACCACTGACTCCAAAGGAACAGTCAGGGAAATTGAAGTCTTTGCTGGAGAGTTTGGCCAAACCTCAGGCTACACTTTGAATAAAGGGAAAACACAAGTTATCTGTACTGACAATATTTTTTTCCAAATCCTGTGTGTCTCGGTGTTCGCATAAGTCCCAAGGTAGACACAATAGAAAATGGCAAAGCTTCCCAAGATTCTCTATCTTTTTCAGTCGCTGCCAGAGACTGTAGATGAAGCAATATTGAAAAGTCTTGAGTCCATTTTTATGAATTCTATTTAGCAATATGGCCTCTCTTACAGGGACGGGGTAGGCTCTTGGTCCCTAATATTATGTTTTATTATGAGGCGTCTCTACCACAGCAAATGCAAATTTTACCTACTATAAATAATAATGGTGAAAGGACAGATCAGGTAAGTCATAGTGCCCTTCCTACAATCTATGAGTTAGCTCCAAAGAGAAAGGCTGAGGGACCCCTGCTGTGACAGCTGGAGCCTAGCTAGTATAAAAATGTTTGGTTCCAGGTACTACTTAATGCTTGGAGAAAGGCTAGTGAAGCTTTGAAGATCCCGAAATATAGCAGATGTATACTGCTTTGGCGTTCCTCCCTTTTTCCGCCTTTATTTTTCAATGTCATGGGAAGACAGTGGAAGCAGCTTGGACTGGCAGGGTTGTATGGCATTACAACGTTGGCTTTTACCCCGCGTGCCATTACAACGCGGTTTTTACAACGCAAGTCATTACAACGACTAGCGCTGTAAGCGCTGGATAGTGGAATAGTTTAATTTTCTATTCCAACTCCAGCCCACGTTACAGTAGGGAAGGTGTTAGAATAGAAAATAAACTATTCCCTATCCAACAGCGGCCTCAAGCGCAAGTCGTTGTAACGACTTGCATTGTAAAAGCAGCTTGTAATAGCAGCGCGGGGTAATGCCCGCGCTGTTATGGCTGTTTACCACTGACAGCAATAGGGGATCTCTTTCTCCTGGATCAGCTATGCCCTTTTACCCATATGCAGCAAGGTTTTGATATCCCTAACAATCATTATTTTAAATAAGTGCAAATTAGGGAACACCTTAACAGTTTTAGGGTTGGCAATATCCATAGATGGAATACCACTTGTTGAAGCAATTGTCCAGGCAGACTGCAAAATAACTAATATGTATATTATGCTGATGGACAGTCTCCTGCATGATCGTGAGAAGACAGAGTCAAACTGGGCCAGGTACACCATTTCCACCCACAGCAGAGACTTTGAAGATGTACAGGCTGCCAGGTATTAAATTTGTGATGGGCACATTTTCATACAATGTTATCACATTTGAGACTGGATTTCCTAAAACTTGCACTAAATAGGAGCTTTTTTTTCCAGTCGGTGGTAGCCATCTCAAAGAAATTGAATCAATGGTGATGTCCGTCACATTTAGATTGTTGGTTACATTGGGTACTGAAATAGGAAAATAGAATGTGAAATAACACTCTCAAATATTTTACATTATTGGCAGAAATATTTTTCCTAACAGATAAACTACAGAAAAACATCTAAAAGTTACCTGTCGTTGGAAAGAATTGGCAATTTAGATCTCTAATAGATTGAAATACTTTCTAACACCACTGCTGCTTTGATTTCAGATTTGAAAATTGAGACTTGTACTAAAGAATATACATTCCCAAAAGAGCAATACAAAGGTGTCCAATGTCATCTCTTCAGTTATGATGACTTACTCACAACTCCCAACTGCAAGGAACTGTAAGTTAATCTCATTATTTCTAGAAAAATATTTTCCAAAACAGATTCAGAATTAAAGTACAAATGTAATATACGCTTAACAGACAGCCTGTATAGAAAAATATGTGCTAATCAGAGATTAGCGTATATTCCTAAATAAAATGAGTACACATACATTTAGATTTCATGAATGATGTAATATTCAAATATGATGGAATTTTACAAAGCAGAGCGAGCAGATTGGCCCAACTGCTCCAAATATATTAGTAATTTGTATACAACTGAAACCATATATAGCATCCAGTTCACACACTTTATATGGCCTTCTATTTGTTCAATTGAACTCTTACAATAGTAAGATAATAGCTTTGTCCATTTTCACTAATTACCTTATATTTTAGGTTTGGTATCAAAACTGGATGGATTTGATTTTAGATATTTTGGAACACTTGTTCTGAAAACACCTTTTGCTAGTTTGTTTAAAAGCCGGCTCTTTTACTTTATTGCAGATTAACTGTGATTGATGTTTTTTTCATAACTTGGAATTATATGAATCTTCATTTTCACTGATTTCTCTGAAGAAAGCATGCAACAAATATTTTCATTCAACAAGAAGTGACTAAGTACTACAGCTAAATACTTTTAAATATTTAAAATATAGTGCTGTATGTAGATAACATTTTCACAGAAATATTTTGTCTATTGTCATAATTACTAGAATCCAAGCTGATATTTCCAGCAGTATACCAGGTTTAACTTTTCATATATTGATGAAACCAGCAAACAATGTTTTACATTGAATTTCAAATGTGCAATAAGCTAATACTATATGGGTTTAGATTCAAATAACTTCATGTAGAGATTCAGATTGCAACCATGACTTTGTGTTCAGCAATTCTAAAGCTAAATATATATTCTTATGAAGATCATAATAACAAACTCATTTTAGAACACTACACTAAAGTAAAGGACACATTTTGCTCACTCCTTGTTGAGACTTTTAGATGCTTATTCACAGCAGCCGTCCAAAAAAAATCAGAAGGTTAAACATGTTAAATTATCTAGGGGTTTTAAGTATTTCATAATTCACTTCCCAACACTGTACCATTGCCAACAGGAGAATAACTGGTCTTAAAAAATGTTAAAGACAAGCACAGTTGTAATTTTTTCGTCAGCCAATATTAATAAACAACTCCATACTTGAAAAACCTAAATCAGTTTGCTCTAGTTCACAATATATCCAAAGTCACTAATGATAATGTCATTATAATTCAGAAATAATGCTGTCATTAGCTGGACTAAGGAAAATACGCTCACCTGTGAAACCAGATAGAGACACTGTTTCTCCTTGTCTTGGTCCATCTCGTGCTGACACTTTAATGGTGTATCTGTTTCCAGGGACTAGGTCTGTTATGCTCACATGTTCTTTGGTAACTGTTGCATTCAGTGAAGGAGTGCCTAACATTGATACCATGTAGGAGCCAGTGCCACCTTCAGGTGGATACCAGCTAATGAACAAAGATGTGGGGGATATAGGGAGGAGAGTGAGATTTCTGACCAGACCAGGATCTGAAAGAAACCAGACAAGGTAGCCGCTCAGTGCTTCTGCATTCTAGATAGGTAATTGGCAAATCACAGGACACGTCTAATGACAATGAACATATTACATCACAAACTTGCAAGTAATTCATCAACTGATACAAAATTGCTAAATATACACCTAAACATGGGGTGGGCACTGGTCACATGTGCTGTTCTGGCAGCCAAGTAAGTGTTGGTACTCAAGTAGGCAACACTCATCCCAATGTGCCTACCAGTCTGTCAACCCTTATTGGCTACCATAACTGTAATATCACTTCCCAGTCTGATCTTTAACCCTTCTGTGACTGCAATTCAGATTAATTTCTTAACTGAACAGATTATCTGCTGAGAGGTATTAAAGAGGTAATAAAATTATACTGTACCTTATTTTAAATGAAATAATATGGTTATCATGACACGCCATTGACATGTTCGAGTATCTGTGTTACCTTCTTGGCTACACTTGCATCAAGCACTTTATGATGACATCAGAACCGATCAAACATGAGGGTTTGCTGTGCAAACAGTTCAGAGCAAACCTTTCCCTGAAAATACAGAAACTTTTGAAGAAATATGATTAATATACAACTTGAATTTATCCAGTAGTGACAAGTCATTAACTCATTAAATTGGTACACTAATGTTCTGCTTTGACAAGCGCCTTTTACCAGGGACCAAAAAACTCATAACTCCTGAATACTTCAGATATTTCCCTCCTTTTTGATGCCCTTTCGGTAGATGACTTCATGCATGCTTAAAGAAACAAAATTGGAAATTTATTTTTAAAACCATATATTTTGCCAGCACTGCAAGCATGATGACATTAAACATAATTATATTATACACTGAGTTGTAAATGCAATCAGTTGCATATCTGAATGATGACATGCACCTGTGATGCTGGGTTGCCTAAAACAGCAAGGATGTAAACAATTTTACTTGACTTTCTTCCTTAAAATATCAAAATATTAATTTAAAACACCATGTTTTCAAAACAATTATAATCCTAAATATAAAAAATAAACAACATTCTTAGAACCTCCTTTACCCTTCCTCACAGCCAAATCATCACAATAGGCAGCCTCAAATATAGCACCCATTAATAATAAAGATCAATATTTGCTTTCCGCTACTCCCATTTTCAATGTAAAATCCAAAAGTATTAATCATAGAGACCAAATTTAATTTAAAAAATAAAGTCTCAGTTTGGATCTAATGCTTATTGATGAGAAAATGTCTGCTTAGCTTTATCTATACTACTATTATAAAGCGAGAACTGGGAACCTTTGAGGCGGGTAAACTCCAGAAATGCACCACCAATCATAACACCCAATACAGCGTTGGAAAGGGGAGGTCCAGGAGATGGACATAGGCTATACATTTGTCCAACATATACATTACGATGGGCAAACAACATTCCAGAAAAAGTAGTGCCTTGTGGGCGTTGTTCTCAATGTGGGTGGTAACATTGGCAGAGGGGCATGTCCCATTCACTCGGTTTCAAGCACTCAAGCACACACACAACAACAGATTCTGATAGCACACACACAACACAGCAACCAACAGATTCTGCAAACACACACAAGCACACACACAACATAGCAACTTCAGCAAAAACACTGTTTAATGCACGTCCACTTCAGGACATAAACATCGTTTTTAAAATATGTGCAAAATCACAAAATCGCCATGTGCAATAGGCTTATTACTCACTGACTGCAGGGTTTCAAGGCAACAAAAACAAAGGGGCTCGGCCTCAGCAAGGTTACGAGGCAAAGGGCACGGCTTCAGGACGAAAAGCCAATCAATGTTTGGGCAAGCCACACAAGCATCCATTCGCGCAACACTCTTGGCCGTGACACCCACAAAACAACCTTGCACAACCAGCCAATCGCGTCACTGCGCCTTCCAGCAAACAACCTATCGCCCCACACAAATTACACTAATAACCAATCATGCAAGCACCACACCTTGCAGCAAACAACCAATGGCGCCACACACATTACACAAATAACCAATCACGCAAGCAATCACACAAGTAGCACATTCATTGGAAAAACAATTCATTAAAACCTATAGCATTGGTCCAACACGCACGTGATTCCTAGGAGCATTATTGCTGTCGGAGCCACTAACGAGGGAAACAACTGAGCAATACACATTGACACAAGCCACAGAAAAAATAGCATTTACGCTCTTTAAAAAACAATTCCAGAGTCGGGCACTGTTATTCAAAGGGGATACACAGGGGGCAGCCAGGGAAATATTCACGAGAACAAGCCTCTTTCACATTCAAAAACGAGGCATCATGTTTGCTCTGTAAACTCGGGCGGCCTGGGAAATAATCAGGGAGAACAAGCCTCAATAACATTACACAAGGAGGCATGATGCACAGAAATTAACTGTCGAACGTTCTTGCAGGGAAAAGCAAAAACAAGAGTTCAAAGCAGTCCCTGGCACAGCGCTCACAAGACACAGTCAGAGCATTATTGCTGTGTGGCTGTGTGGACTTACAGGTTGAGAGAGGGCACAGAACGAGCCCCAATAACGCTGTTGCAAGGCCCTGGAAAGGGGGCAGCCAGGGCCTCATTGAGGAAGCTTTACACAGTGAATGCATGCTAATTGAAAAATAAACTAAAAAATATAAATTACAACAGGGCGACATGCTTGCAGAGGGAAACAAATAGCCCTGCTCTGTCCCCTCGCTGTAATTAACCAAAAAACAGCAACACATTTAAAATATCTACAACACATCACAAGTTCAACAAGGGGGCAGGCACTCAACCAAAAACATGAACATTTAAATAACTTTCACATTACAGGCACACTACATTACACATTAAGACAGGGGAAAGACAGGAAAACAAAAACAGGAGGAATTCAATAAGCCTCATTTAGATCGAGAAAAGAGGCATGATGTATACTAATTGACGCAGATTACAGCTACTTGATAGTTGGGGGCTGGCAGTGACATAAAGAAAGGAAGATTTACATAACACTCCTTACACTTCAAACAAAAAATACAACTACATTACACGTTGCCACAGGGGGCGGACAAGAACACAAAAAACAGGAGCATTTACTTTACAAAAAGAGGCATGAGGTATAGTAATTACCGGCGCTTTACGCTACTTGATGCTGCTTCAGTTACGTTACAAAAAGAGGCATGAGGTATAGTAATTGACAGCGCTTTACGCTACTTGATGCTGCTGCATTTACATTACAAAAAGAGGCATAATGTATAGTAATTGACGGCGCTTTACGCTACTTGATGCTGCTTTGCTTTGTGGAAAATATAACCACACTTACCCATGATCAAAAACATAACTAAGGACATTTAAAAGGACATTATTTCTTTACAACAAAAGTTTGAGCGTTCTCTCTTTATAATAGTAGTATACATATTGCTTTTCAAAAAAAGACACCTTTAACATACTCTACTCTACTCAGAACACCCACTGTACTACTTTTTGTTTTTTTATTTCCACACTCTTATATAGCGCAAACTACACCTGAATCGGCTATCAGAGCGCTTTACATAGCACCAGTTACATTACATGAGGACACACCTTCATTTTTTTTAAGGCACGGGGAGATTACGTGATTTGCTCAGAATCACAGATTGTCATGCCTCATTCATTACACTTTCAGAACATATCCAAACCACACATAGCTTACTACAAAAAGGTGCACAACATAAACTTTCTTACAATGGTGAAGAGGAAGACACAACTTTCAAGGGCAACATATAAAACACGGGCACAAAGGAATAAGCGCATACGACTAACACAAGTGAAGCAGTTTTCCTAAGGGTCCATTTTTGCGTATTTCAGTGGAAAAAGAGTCAACGTGCTCTACGTTGACTCTTTCTCCACTGAAACATTTAAAGGTAGTTTAAACGTTGAATGTGCAGTTTTCCCACCAGTTAGCAAAGTAGCAGCTATTTCCGAAGATGCTACAGCAAGAGCCAATAGTCCTGAAGAACGTATTTTAGCTAGTATGAGGTTTATTAAGTACGTTTTCCCTGTTCCTCCCGGTGCGTCTAAGAAGAATAATTTACCTTCTTTACTTTCCACACTTTGAACAATGGTGTTGTATGCAACATTTTGATCTGGAACTAAGTTTGGTAAATGTTGTTCTACGTATTGATGGATGTTATAATTCGAAGGTAGTATTTGAGTGTGTTTGTATTGTTATGTATCGTTCTATAACTTTCTGGCAATTTGAAATCTTTTAAAGATTTCTCATTTAGTTCATAGAGGGAGTCTTTTATTGCTATGAGTCCTTGGTTAAAGATGTCATTAGTGAATGGTATTGAGTCATCATGTGTTTGTTGTTGTTTTCTGTGTAGGATATCTTCAAATAAATGTTCTTTGTATTCCTCCCATAAAGACATTGGATCCGGAGGGTTACAGAATAGTAACAAATAATTGGCGTAGTTGATTTGGGCAATCTGAAAGGGCAGCATCACTTAAAGTATGTTTCCAATGTTGGTCGTCTTCAATGAGTCCAAGTGATTTACATGCAGCTTGGTAGGTAGGCATTAATTGTCCATGAACGGTTAAAAGACGTTCAAAGCTTGTAGGTCCCCGAACATGTTGTAAAAGAATGCGTAAATGGAAGCACTCAGATTGGCTGGGTGAATAGTGTACATTCTCCCAAGAGTCCTTTTTTACTCCAGGGTGGCCTAATATGTCAATACTAACCCTGGGCGTAGTGGGCGTAGTGGGGCTTCGCGGAGCTACGTGAAGTGGGCGAGAAACTACGCCCACCTCCGCACTCCGCGTAGCCCCACTACGCACCGCAGGCCTCCCTCCTGCCCTCCCTAAATACACTTACCTTGCCCGCCGCTGCCCGCCGCTGCCCGCTGCGTCCCCGGGGCTCGCTCTCTTCATCGCCGCCGTCTTGATCTTGAGTACTAATGCGCATGCGCGGGCGGCCGCGCATGCGCATTTTTCATGCGCAATATTACCCAAGACGGCAGCGATGAAGAGAGCGAGCCCCGGGGACGCGGCGGGCAGCGGCGGGCAAGGTAAGTGCCTTTTAATTCTTTTACAGATTTAATTTAAAGTATTTAGGGAGGGCGGGAGGGAGGCGGGTGGCGGCCAGCTACGCTCCGTCTGCGGAGCGTGCGTAGTGCCGAATTCTACGCATGCTACGCAAAATGCGTAGAAGCTGGCACGGAGCGTAGCTGCCCGCCCACCCTTAGTCAATACCACATTTCCTCTGTGTAAAAGTATTTTTTCCCCAGGTATAGTATTGTGGAACCTCTTGGTATAGCAATGTTTGAGCAAAAGTGTCCGTGGCACACAATTTAAAGAAGGCAGTAAGTGTTGTAGGTGTTGGATTTTCTGCTACTCTGTTCATAGTGTTTTCATTAAAATATACTCTTTGTCCATTTGGCAGATGTACAGCTAGATGTGTGACCGTCGGGTGTCTTTCATGAATGTTAAACTGAAGGATGCGCCAAACAGCCTCTGAAGTACTAATATACCTGCCATTGAGATATGTTTCAATTTCATTATGTTTGTTTGCAATAGTAGCAGTTGCTTGATCTGAGCCTTTGTTGATATATTTGCAAATATATTTAATAGCTTTTACTGATTGGCAGTATTCAATATTAATGTGAGCATTGAAAGTGCGACATAGTACAGGTGAATATGGAACCACCCACTGATTATTAACAGTAATTTCTTGGCCTCTGACAGTCATTGTGATTGTCTGTCCGCCATGTTGTGGGCTCCTTCTACAGTAAATGGGATAACCATTAACACCAGTTTCTGTTTCATTAGTGAGAGGGCGTGGGTATTTTTTGGTACAAATCCCATTTTTCATACATGGTGATAGAATGTTGTGTTCACCACATGGGCCATGCAACATGTTCTTTTTAACAATCAAAAATAGTTGTTCATCACTGACAGGATCTGGCAGCTCAGCGGATATAATGAGATCCACTTCGTCTGCTTGTATTTTAGGTTCAAGCCACAATAGGATGTGCACGGGTGGCAGTCCCCTCTTTTGCCATTCAATGGTAAATATGTTACCTTTGGCATATCCAAAGATATGTTTTTGCGTTAATATTTTCATGAGTGCTTTCACTTTTAAATTGAATACACGTGCAATGATGTCATGTCTATCGCATTATCTTTGTTTAGGAAATAATTCTTTTTTCATTTCTGGCCACTCTGGATTGTATGTGAAGGTGATGAACAAATCAGGTCTCCCATAGTGCCTAACGTATGTCATTGCATCTTGTGTTTTTTCGTGCATGTAACTGGGTGAGCCAGTGAAGGTACCGGGTAAAATGACATGTTGTCCAATATCGGAAGCTTGAAGGTGCTGATCTTGATTGAGTGCATCTTTTTAAGTTTATGTAGTTTTCAGCACGTAGTTGTGTTTGATTGCGGCGTATAAAGTTGAGCCTTTCGGTGATCATTTTTGCCATCATATCCATATAAGATATTGATTAAAAAGATTTCAAAACCAATTTAAGGTATTGAAAGTTGTGGATCTAACCATTAGGGTATAGGCATAGTATTGCGTGCATGTAACAGTTTTGATCTTACCGCAGGTTGCTAGTGGTATGTTTAGACAATAACCATATTCACCTCTTGGGAATAGAATGAGGTATTGTAAGGGGTCATATGATCTATGCAATTCGGAGACTTTACCTAATATTCCTTCTCGGGTCTGTAAGACAATGTTGCGTGGGCCTTTGTTTTCATTAACTAAAAGAACAGCAACCTCATCAGTTGTTGGTGCATTATATCTCTCTGGATGTGCATTTGGAGGGCGTTGATGAGCGTGGATGATAATTTTAAAATCTTCATCATGTGAATGCATCTCATAGTTGTATTTAAGTGACCTAATGTACATGTTATGATTTTGCAATGTGGTTTGTAGTTCTTCATTAAGCTGTCTGTTTAAGTTTGGGATCATGTGTGATCGTGCATTAGCTTGTTGCATTGCGGAAAGGAAATATATTTGGAGAAATTGTGGGGACTTTCCTTCTTGTGGAAGCATGCTGCCAATTAAGTGGTATAATTGTCCATGTATTTTAAAAGTAGGCATGAAATTGCCTTCTTTGACTTCATTTGCACCAAAGGATGTCATTCGGAATAGAGTATTGTAATTGCGTGTGTTTGTTAAGAAATGATTTGAAAGTGGGTGAGTGCCATCAAGTAGTTATTTAATGATTGGAGGTGGTTCTTGTATGTTATTAATATTGACCATTATATCGATATCGATCCACTAAGAAATCAGCATTCAAGAACCGACTCGACAACAACGCCCATAACAGTAAGGAACTATTCAACATCGTCAAAGAATTCACCAACCCGACCGCAGCCTCAAACGACATCACTCCCTCCCAAGACCTCTGCGATTCGCTATCCTCCTTCTTCTACAACAAAATTGCAGACATACATAACAGTTTCGAAAACAGCTCCAACGAACAATCCTCTCCACCCCCCTCAGAACACAAACCACCCTCGAACAACCTCAACGCCTGGAACCCAATCACCACCGAAGACACCATCCGCCTAATGAACTCCATCCACTCTGGATCACAAACAGACCCATGCTCCCACCACATCTTCAACAAAGCTGACTCCATCATCGCACCCCATCTCTGTGATGTCATTAACTGCTCCTTCAACTCTGCTACCTTCCCAGAAAGCTGGAAACATGCCGAAGTCAGCGCCCTCCTGAAGAAACCCACTGCGGACCCCTCTGAACTTAAAAATTACCACCCCATATCCCTCCTCCCATTCCCGGCCAAAGTCACTGAGAAAGCCGTCAATAACCAGCTCGCCGCCTTCCTTGAATCCAACAACTCCCTCGATCCCTCACAATCAGGCTTTCGAGCCAAACACAGCAGCAAAACTGCCCTCATCGCAGCAACAGACGACATCCGAATGCTACTGGACAACGGAGAAACAGTTGCCCTCATCCTACTCGACCACTCCGCCGCCTTCGACACTGTCTGTCAAAGCACCCTCATTCAACGCCTTAGCAACATCGGCATAAAAGAAAAAGCCTTGGACTGGATCATCTCGTTCCTAGCTGGGAGAACTCAAATCAGAAGCCACCAAAGTCATCTGCGGTGTACCACAAGGATCATCACTCAGCCCTACCCTCTTCAACGTTTACATGAGCCCACTCGCTTCCATCGCACGTCAACACAACCTTAACATCATCTCCTATGCTGACGACACCCAGCTGATCCTTTCCCTCACCAAAGACCCCAACACAGCAAAAAGGAATCTTCACGAAGGCATGAAAGAAGTAGCCGTATGGATGTAAAACAGCCGCCTAAAACTTAACTCAGACAAAATGGAAGTGCTCATCCTAGGTCTATCCCCCTCTGCCTGGGACGACTCATGGTGGCCTTCGGATCTGGGCTCAGCACCCATTCCAACAGACCATGCACGTAACCTTGGCTTCATCCTAGACTCCTCACTGACCAGACAAGTCAACGCTGTCTCATCCTCCTGCTTCAACGTACTTCGTATGCTCAAACAAATCTTCCATTGGATCCCCGCCGAAACAAGAAAGACGGTCACCCACGCACTGGTCACCAGCCGACTGGACTATGGAAACACCCTCTACGGCGGAATCACAGCTAAATTACAGAAAAAACTCCAGCGCATCCAAAATGCATCAGCGAGACTCATTTTGAACATCCCTCGCCAAGATCACATTACCAGCCACCTGAAAGACCTCCACTGGCTTCCCGTCAACAAGAGAATAACATTCCGTCTCCTCACCCACGCACACAAGGCCCTCTACAAACTAGGACCCGAATGCCTCAACACTCGACTATCCTTCTACACTCCCACCCGCCAACTTAGATCCTCCAATCAAGGCCTCGCCACAGTTCCGCGTATCCAAAGATCCACGATGGGAGGTAGATCCTTCTCCTACTTGGCGGCCAAGACCTGGAACTCACTCCCCACTCAACTCAGCCTTACACAGAACCACATCTCCTTCAGAAAAGAACTTAAAACCTGGCTATTCGATAAATAATAATTCCCCCCCCCCCCAGCGCCTTGAGACCCTCTGGGTGAGTAGTGCGCTATATAAATTCTTGAACTTGAACTTGAACTTGAACCTTTCCTGATAAGCAACAAAGGCCTTTAGGTTCCGCCTTCCATTTCTGTGCGTAGCACTTGGTACAGACACTGTCCATGTTTCCAATTATAACATCTGCATTGTTGATGTAGTCAATAAGTGGGTTGTAGTTGTATGCTGATTTGGGCTATGTACTGTTAGTGGAAGCATAAGTAAAGGTTGTTCTGTAAGTTGTGTTTGAGCTTCTATTGTTGAAGTTTGTAAAGTGGAAGTATGAGGTATAGTAGTGGACGTTGATGGCTGGTCACTGTTGTGATGAGTTGGCTGTGAAAGCTGAGAAGTGTATGGATCAGCGATGTTTGTTAAGTGGTTGTGATCCTGTTCTTTTGTTAGTCGTATGCGCTTATTCCTTTGTGCCCGTATTTTAGATGTTGCCTTTGAAAGTTGTGTCTTCCTCTTCACCATTTTAATAAAGTGTAGGAGAGTAGGGTCTGCTATCCTATGGTCACCCCAAATTTTTGCTTTTTGCTTCACTGGTTTCTGACTTAATGTGGCTGTGGGCCTGCTAATCAGACCCACAGCCTGCTGTTCTCTCTCTAAATTGATGCCAATGCACCTTAGGTGCATTACGAATTGGAACTGGTTCACCTTATGAGCCCCTGTAAGAGTGCACCCTAGGTGCCCAGGGCATAGGTGTATCCAAGGCCTACCAGGGGCTGCAGCACGTATTGTGCCACCCCTGGCCTGGCCTCCATCTTTGACACAACTGGCTGATCACTCAGCTGGGGTAAGTCGGTGTAACCACCTCTTACTTAGGTACAGTATGTCTGTGCCTAACCCTAAACTGGACACATATGTTCCTATCAGCCACTCCTATGGAAGGCCTCATCAATCCTGGAGGCAGAGTGCTTGGAAATATGTGAGATGGTGCTCTAGCATGAGCTGAGCCTGTCTGCAGCTGTCGGGAACCACTCCCTAAGCTGTTCCGGGATATTGCCATACCATATACTCTTAAGTGCATTATAATCCTCGCGGTTAAATGCTATCTTTGGTTTGGCTTTATCAAAACATGTCGAGTAAGGTGTCATACGAATTGGAATACTATCCCCTCGCCAGTTCTGGCGACGGGGATAGCATTCCACCCTTCTAGAGGGACACGACATGTGTGTAGCCTTAACCCCGGTTAAAGTTAAACAGAGCCTCAGCTTCACAAAATGGACGCTGCCACCACAGACACAAGTCTGGCCTCCTGCTGCTGACCGAAACTCGGCAGATGGTGGCCTGGACAAAGGGTTTCCTGCCTTGGGAGGTGCGAGCACCACCCCAGACAGGATTTTGTGTATTGGATAGGACAGGGCTGAATAGAATCAGACATGCCCGGGGCACACAAGGTGTCCCCGTGCATAGGCCAGCCCAAACCGGTTCTGGGGCCTTCCAGCCCCAGTCCTGGCGCGGAGCTGGACAAAGGAAAGGGGGTGTAACCGCCCCCCTTCCTGGTTCCTCCCAGAGGAGGGACCTAGTAGGTGATCCACCCCCTAGATTGGAATAAGAGGGGGAGCAGTGCCATTGCACAGCAGATCATCCCGAAATCAACTTAAACTAAGAAGAAGACTGGACTTCGACATTCTGCTGCACAGAAGACTGAAGAAGAATCTCCCTTGTGGCCAAGGAGTGACCACCCTGTGAACACAGGTACCAACCAGCAACTCGACGTCTGCTTTGCCGCCGCCTCCCGCCGGAGCCCGAGCCCAGAGCCCGACAAGAACCAGATTCCCAGACCTCTCAGAGCCCGATCCACAGTCCCTGCAAAGAAGGGACCCGTGGAGGCACCGAGTGACGTGGGACCGGACCTCTTGGAAGACACTCGTAAAGCTGACTGCGCAGCTTCTGAGGCATCCTCGACGTTGTGCTTTGGGGACTGAGAACCCCCACCACCGAGCAGCCCTTGCACCGAAGATCAGCCCCCCAGCATCTCCACGATCTGCGTGGGGCCCTTTTGCACTGTGCCACTCGACGCGCCATCCCGGCCACTAGCCACGCGGCCAGCGGCCATCTTGGCGACGAACCCGAAGATTTAAACAGCAGGTCTGGTTGCTCCAGACCTACCCAAGCTCCTGTGAAAAGGAGCACCCGCTCTGACCTTGCTGGTCCGAGTGAACAGCATCTTTCAACTCCTGCGTGGCTTGCATTTGCCAAGGCCTGTTTGCTCCGATCAGGTCGCCGACACCGCCAACAGCGAGAAGCCTACGTGGGACAGCTCGTGACCGACTCCTGGACGTCCTCGACCCCGGGTATCCACGTGGCTGCAGAAAGAAGCTACCCGACAACGCCTGTTTGCACCCGACATCACCTGGTTCCACTCTGGTTCCACGGCAGTCACTGGCTAGTGACTTTGAACACTGTCCCCTCTGCTTTCAGGTCTTCACATCTACAGATCCACCCTTGGATCCACCGGAACTCTTCTCATCGAGCCGCCTGCAGCATCTCCTGCTCCAAGCACCATCGACCAGCGTGACGAAACCCGACACATCTTCGACCCTGTGCACCCGCTTCCTGTGGGTGAGGTAACTCAGCTCCGCCGGTGCTCCTGCACTGGTACACATCCCAAGGGCCTGTGTTTTAAGTTTCAGCTCCGTAGGTCACTCGGAAGGTTCCTAACTTTCTAACTTTGTGCTTTTTACGCACCATAGACTTTGTATTGAGAAGTGCGTGCACTTTGAACACTGCACCCGAGTCCCGTGGGCCTTTCCCGACTTAGCTAACTCCAGTCTCGAATAGCTCCAGCGATTCCCAAGGCCCTAGGCCTCTTCACTTTCCTCCTGGTATCCCTTATACCACTTATTTAGTATATGGTTTAGGTGGCCCCTAGGGCTCATCCATATTGTGCAACTTTTGTGTATTTTTAAACTGTCTTGTGATTTTACGCTTGTGCTTCTGTGCTCATAAAGAGTCCAGGGGATTTTATAGTTAATAAATCAATATATATTTTCAATATATATCTGTGTGGTGTCCCTTTCATTTGGTATTCAAGGGGGTTGTGTATGGTATAACAGCTGGCTTCACATGCCTTTCAGAGTTTAGCCTAAGACTGCTTTGTCCACGTTACCACTAGGATAACTGGTCTACAAGGTTGAATTACAACCATCATCATAAGGGTTGCTTGGCATGGTACAAAGTGATCACTAGAACTAGTGAGCATTATATACCAGGCCAACTTCTCACATTGGTGAGCAGCGGATTGGGATCTGAGCTTGCTGTTGTTTTACCATTACAATCTTTGAGATTATCATTTGAAAGATCATACAGGTACCTGCTAGGTACATATAAAACAAGACTAGTATACTTAAGTTCTACTGAACTTAGTTGTTGTAGAGCAAAGGGAGTAGCACACCCTAGCTACAACTACTAGATAGGTTTAGTAGGTAAACACCAGTGTAGGTAGATTGCAACACATCCACCCACACTAGAGCAATGTCTGGAACAGAGGGGTCCAGTGGACTTACTCCTGTTGAGAGTGACCCTCCAAGGGCACCGTCCCAGTTTGCTATTTTTCCCTTTAAGGAATTAAGACAGCTTTGTGTCTTAAGGGGTCTGAAGACAGGGCCTACCCCTACTACAGACCACCTAAGAGAGCTCTTGGATCAGTCTGAGGCTCTAAAGACCTCTAAAGCAAACCCCACAGGGAATGCTGAAGGAGGCCATCCTTCAGAGGATGACACTGTAGACACCCCTACCCCTATCATCCTAGTAGATGAGGAAGCCTCCACCACTGGAGCTCCTCAGGTAGATGAAGAGGAAGAAGAAGAAGAGGAGGAGGAGGTGGAAAGCAGTGAGTCAGATGATGACAGAGATAGTCAGGTGCTGGTCAGTAGACTGAACCAGGCTAACTTAAGTCAACTTGGGAATGAATCAGGTAACAACCCATTCAGACCCCCAGGTGGACTTAACCAGGGCCATAGGAGGAGAAGGCATCACTCAGGTGAATCCAACACCTCCCATGTCTCTAGAGGCTCTCATGGTCACTCCAGAAAGGAGATGACTAGCCCTCAGAGAAGGGAACATGAGGCCAAGATGAGAGAGGCTGAGCTTAGGATCCAGAGGCAAGAGTTAGAGGTTGCCCTGGCTAAGGAGAAACTTGCTAGAGCAAGACAGCCTAGAGAGAGTGGGGTAATAGAACCCACTGGTGGCAGCAATATCCACAAGGATAAAGACAGGTCTTTTGATAATAGAAACCTGAGTAAGATTGTGCCCCCCTACAAAGCTGGGGATGACATCCATAAATGGATTACTGCAATGGAGAGAGCCTGCAGAGTACAGCAGATCCCTCAGGAGCAGTGGGCAGCAATCTTGTGGCTCTCCTTTGAAGGTAGAGGCCGAGACAGACTCCTCACAGTTAGTGATGGGGATTCTAGAAACTACCTGGTCCTGAAGAGTGCTCTGATTGATGGGTTAGGCTTAACCACTGAACAGTACAGGTTAATGTTCAGAGATACCCAGAAGACACAGACTCAGGACTGGTCTGAATTTGTTGAGTGTGCCACTAAGGCTCTGGAGGGATGGTTGCTGGGAAGCAAGGTTACAGACTATGAAGGATTGTACAATTTGCTGATGAGAGAACAAATTTTAAATAATTGTCAGAACCAGCAGTTGCATCAACATTTGGTTGACTCAGATTTGACCTCTCCCCAAGAATTGGGAAAGAGGGCAGATAAATGGGTAAGAACCAGAGTTAAGCAAAAGAACCAGAACCAGAACCAGGGTGGTGACCAGAAGAAAACAGACCAGAAGGGTGGGGAGCAGAAAGCTAAAGACCAGAAGTCTTCAACAGGGCCCCAAACTGAGACAGAGGGTGGGTCCCAAACTTCCAAGAAGAAGAAGAAAGAAGGTCAGAAGAAACCCTGGTGTAAAACTTGTAAGAACACCTCTCACTGGACAAGTGAGTGTAAAAAGGGTGGAGCCCCCAACACTGCAGCCCCTAAGGCACCTGCACCCACTAGTACAGTTAGCAGTGTTGGTCCTCAAGCCAAGGGTTTAGTGGGAATCACTTTGGGAACTGAAGGAGATTCTGACCTAGTCAGAACCCTTACACAGGCTGTTCTGGTTTGTGAAGGGGACATAGATTTGACCCCTGACATAAGTCCCAGTAACCTGGGCAAATACAGACAGACACCTTTGATTAACAACAAAGTGGCTCAAGCTTACAGGGACACATGTGCCAGTGTCACTATGGTGACACCTAACTTTGTGGACCCTGGACAATACATGCCAGGCGATGATTACCTGGTGACCAATGCCAGCAATGTCACTACTACACATAGTGTGGCACTTGTTAACTTTTCCTGGGGAGGGGTAACTGGCCTAAAGAAAGTTGTGGTTAGTGCTGATCTCCCGGTAGAATGTTTGTTGGGCAATGACCTGGAGAACTCTCTATGGTCAGAAGTTGAGTACAGGACTCATGCAGAGATGTTAGGGATATCATCACATGTCCTTGCTGTGACCAGGTCACAGGCCAAAAAGTGCCTCTCTGAACCTCAGGTCTTGGATCCTGGAACAATGGACCAAGTACCTCCCAAGAAGAAGAACAGGAGGGTTAAGGCTGTGCCTTCCCAACTGCCTACAAGTGAGGATCAGGCTTCACAGGAAACTGATCTAGAGACCCCTGAAGGAACTGTCCCTGAAGAACTTGAACCTGATCAGGTTGAGTTTCTGGGGACAGGGGGACCTTCTAGGGCAGACTTGGGGCAGGCTCAGTTAACCTGTCCTTCTCTTGAACCCCTCAGACAGCAGGCTGCTGCTGAGGCTGCTGGGAATGCTCAAGGTGCCCATAAAGTATATTGGGACGATGGACTCCTTTATTCAGAGGCTAGAGACCCCAAGCCTGGTGCTACCAGGAGGTTGGTTATACCTCTGCAATTTAGGGGCTTCCTACTCACCTTGGCCCATGATATTCCTTTAGCAGGACACCTAGGCCAGAACAAGACTTGGGACAGGCTTGTCCCTCACTTTCACTGGCCTCACATGTCTGAAGACACCAAGGAGTTTTGTCGCTCCTGTGAAACCTGCCAAGCCAGTGGTAAAGCAGGTGGAACAACAAAGGCCCCCCTGATACCACTACCTGTGGTGGGGGTTCCCTTTGAGAGAGTGGGGATTGATATTGTTGGTCCAATGGATCCCCCTACAGCATCTGGGCACAGATTCATACTGGTGGTAGTGGATCATGCCACCAGGTACCCAGAGGCAATTCCCCTTAGGACCACAACAGCTCCTGTTGTGGCCAGGGCCTTACTTGGAGTTTTCTCCAGAGTGGGGTTTCCTAAGGAGGTAATATCAGATAGAGGTACCAACTTCATGTCTGGATATTTGACAGCTATGTGGAAGGAATGTGGTGTAAACTACAAGTTCACCACTCCTTATCACCCACAATGCAATGGGCTTGTTGAGAGATTTAACAAGACCCTAAAGGGCATGATTAAAGGATTACCTGAAAAGCTCAGGCGAAGATGGGACATCCTTCTGCCCTGCCTTTTGTTCGCTTACAGAGAGGTCCCTCAAAAGGGGGTTGGATTCAGCCCCTTTGAATTGTTGTTTGGGCACCCTGTAAGAGGACCCCTGTGTCTTGTGAAGGAAGGATGGGAGTTACCTCTCAAAAAGCCTAAACAGGACATAGTGGACTATGTACTTGGTCTCCGCTCCAGGATGGCAGAGTACATGGAAAAGGCATCCAAAAACCTTGAGGCTAGCCAAGAATTACAAAAAGCTTGGCATGACCAAAAGGCTGTCCTTGTTGAGTTTCAGCCTGGACAGAAGGTATGGGTGTTGGAGCCAGTGGCCCCAGCAGCACTCCAAGACAAATGGTCTGGACCCCATACAATTCTGGAAAAGAAGGGAGAGGTTACCTACTTGGTGGACCTAGGAACTCCCAGGAGCCCCCACAGGGTGCTCCATGTGAACAGATTGAAGGCATATGTCAGCAGGGCAGACATGGGCTTGCTCATGGCTACAGATGAGGGACAGGAGGAAGAGAGTGACCCTCTCCCAGACCTGCTCACTCAGAACCCTGAGGATGGCTCAGTTGATGGTGTGGCCTTAGGTGGCAGCCTCACTGAACATCAGCAACATGACTGCAGACAAGTTCTACAGGCATACAGGCATATGTTCTCCTTGACCCCCAGTCAGACTAACTGGTGTACCCATGTGGTGGACACTGGTGACAGTCTTCCTGTAAAGAGCAAGATTTACAGGCAACCTGACCACGTCAGGGACTGTATAAAGACTGAGGTGCAAAAGATGCTGGAATTAGGTGTCATTGAGCCTTCAGAGAGCCCCTGGGCTAGCCCAGTGGTTCTGGTCCCCAAACCTCACACCAAAGATGGCAAGAGAGAGATGAGGTTCTGTGTGGATTACAGAGGACTCAATGCTGTCACCAGGACAGATGCACACCCTATTCCAAGGGCAGATGAGCTCATTGACAAGTTGGCTTCTGCCAAATATTTGAGCACATTTGACTTGACAGCTGGCTACTGGCAAATCAGGTTAGCTGAGGAGTCTAAAGCCAAGACAGCATTTTCTACCCCTAGTGGGCATTATCAGTTTGTGGTGATGCCCTTTGGTTTGAAAAATGCACCTGCCACCTTCCAAAGGTTGGTGAACCAAGTCCTCACTGGGTTGGATGACTTTTGTGCAGCTTATCTGGACGATATTGCTGTCTTTAGCTCCACCTGGGAGGATCACCTGATCCACCTGAAGGAAGTGCTTGAGGCTCTGCAGAAGGCAGGCCTCACTATCAAGGCAACAAAGTGCCAGATAGGGCAGAGCAAGGTTGTATACCTGGGCCACCTTGTAGGTGGAGGCCAAGTTCAACCACTGGAGAGTAAGATCCAGACCATCAAGGACTGGTCCCCTCCAACTACCCAGACTCAGGTCAGAGCTTTCTTGGGCCTGACTGGGTACTACAGGAAGTTTGTTAAGAACTATGGGTCCATTGTGACTCCTCTTAATGATCTGACATCCAAGAAGATGCCCAAAAAGGTTCAGTGGACAGAAATCTGTCAAAAGGCATTTGATGACCTGAAGAAGGCCATGTGCTCTGCACCTATCCTGAAGAGTCCTGACTACTCAAGAGAGTTCATTGTCCAAACAGATGCTTCTGAGTTGGGAGTGGGAGCAGTGCTTTCACAGCTTAATGTAGATGGCCAGGACCAGCCCATTGCTTTCATTAGCAGAAGGCTGACCCCCAGAGAGAAACGTTGGTCAGCTATAGAGAGGGAGGCCTTTGCTGTGGTGTGGGCCCTGAAGAAGTTGAGACCATACTTATTTGGCACTCACTTCAAGATTCAGACCGACCATAAGCCCCTCCTATGGCTTAATCAGATGAAGGGTGAAAACCCCAAACTACTCAGGTGGTCCATTTCCCTACAGGGGATGGACTTTACAGTGGAGCACCGCCCAGGGACTGACCATGGCAACGCAGATGGTCTCTCCAGGTACTTCCACTTAGAACATGAAGACACAACTGGTCAAGGTTAGTCTAATGTCCCTGCGTTTGGGGGGGGGTTATGTAGGAGAGTAGGGTCTGCTATCCTATGGTCACCCCAAATTTTTGCTTTTTGCTTCACTGGTTTCTGACTTAATGTGGCTGTGGGCCTGCTAATCAGACCCACAGCCTGCTGTTCTCTCTCTAAATTGATGCCAATGCACCTTAGGTGCATTACGAATTGGAACTGGTTCACCTTATGAGCCCCTGTAAGAGTGCACCCTAGGTGCCCAGGGCATAGGTGTATCCAAGGCCTACCAGGGGCTGCAGCACGTATTGTGCCACCCCTGGCCTGGCCTCCATCTTTGACACAACTGGCTGATCACTCAGCTGGGGTAAGTCGGTGTAACCACCTCTTACTTAGGTACAGTATGTCTGTGCCTAACCCTAAACTGGACACATATGTTCCTATCAGCCACTCCTATGGAAGGCCTCATCAATCCTGGAGGCAGAGTGCTTGGAAATATGTGAGATGGTGCTCTAGCATGAGCTGAGCCTGTCTGCAGCTGTCGGGAACCACTCCCTAAGCTGTTCCGGGATATTGCCATACCATATACTCTTAAGTGCATTATAATCCTCGCGGTTAAATGCTATCTTTGGTTTGGCTTTATCAAAACATGTCGAGTAAGGTGTCATACGAATTGGAATACTATCCCCTCGCCAGTTCTGGCGACGGGGATAGCATTCCACCCTTCTAGAGGGACACGACATGTGTGTAGCCTTAACCCCGGTTAAAGTTAAACAGAGCCTCAGCTTCACAAAATGGACGCTGCCACCACAGACACAAGTCTGGCCTCCTGCTGCTGACCGAAACTCGGCAGATGGTGGCCTGGACAAAGGGTTTCCTGCCTTGGGAGGTGCGAGCACCACCCCAGACAGGATTTTGTGTATTGGATAGGACAGGGCTGAATAGAATCAGACATGCCCGGGGCACACAAGGTGTCCCCGTGCATAGGCCAGCCCAAACCGGTTCTGGGGCCTTCCAGCCCCAGTCCTGGCGCGGAGCTGGACAAAGGAAAGGGGGTGTAACCGCCCCCCTTCCTGGTTCCTCCCAGAGGAGGGACCTAGTAGGTGATCCACCCCCTAGATTGGAATAAGAGGGGGAGCAGTGCCATTGCACAGCAGATCATCCCGAAATCAACTTAAACTAAGAAGAAGACTGGACTTCGACATTCTGCTGCACAGAAGACTGAAGAAGAATCTCCCTTGTGGCCAAGGAGTGACCACCCTGTGAACACAGGTACCAACCAGCAACTCGACGTCTGCTTTGCCGCCGCCTCCCGCCGGAGCCCGAGCCCAGAGCCCGACAAGAACCAGATTCCCAGACCTCTCAGAGCCCGATCCACAGTCCCTGCAAAGAAGGGACCCGTGGAGGCACCGAGTGACGTGGGACCGGACCTCTTGGAAGACACTCGTAAAGCTGACTGCGCAGCTTCTGAGGCATCCTCGACGTTGTGCTTTGGGGACTGAGAACCCCCACCACCGAGCAGCCCTTGCACCGAAGATCAGCCCCCCAGCATCTCCACGATCTGCGTGGGGCCCTTTTGCACTGTGCCACTCGACGCGCCATCCCGGCCACTAGCCACGCGGCCAGCGGCCATCTTGGCGACGAACCCGAAGATTTAAACAGCAGGTCTGGTTGCTCCAGACCTACCCAAGCTCCTGTGAAAAGGAGCACCCGCTCTGACCTTGCTGGTCCGAGTGAACAGCATCTTTCAACTCCTGCGTGGCTTGCATTTGCCAAGGCCTGTTTGCTCCGATCAGGTCGCCGACACCGCCAACAGCGAGAAGCCTACGTGGGACAGCTCGTGACCGACTCCTGGACGTCCTCGACCCCGGGTATCCACGTGGCTGCAGAAAGAAGCTACCCGACAACGCCTGTTTGCACCCGACATCACCTGGTTCCACTCTGGTTCCACGGCAGTCACTGGCTAGTGACTTTGAACACTGTCCCCTCTGCTTTCAGGTCTTCACATCTACAGATCCACCCTTGGATCCACCGGAACTCTTCTCATCGAGCCGCCTGCAGCATCTCCTGCTCCAAGCACCATCGACCAGCGTGACGAAACCCGACACATCTTCGACCCTGTGCACCCGCTTCCTGTGGGTGAGGTAACTCAGCTCCGCCGGTGCTCCTGCACTGGTACACATCCCAAGGGCCTGTGTTTTAAGTTTCAGCTCCGTAGGTCACTCGGAAGGTTCCTAACTTTCTAACTTTGTGCTTTTTACGCACCATAGACTTTGTATTGAGAAGTGCGTGCACTTTGAACACTGCACCCGAGTCCCGTGGGCCTTTCCCGACTTAGCTAACTCCAGTCTCGAATAGCTCCAGCGATTCCCAAGGCCCTAGGCCTCTTCACTTTCCTCCTGGTATCCCTTATACCACTTATTTAGTATATGGTTTAGGTGGCCCCTAGGGCTCATCCATATTGTGCAACTTTTGTGTATTTTTAAACTGTCTTGTGATTTTACGCTTGTGCTTCTGTGCTCATAAAGAGTCCAGGGGATTTTATAGTTAATAAATCAATATATATTTTCAATATATATCTGTGTGGTGTCCCTTTCATTTGGTATTCAAGGGGGTTGTGTATGGTATAACAGCTGGCTTCACATGCCTTTCAGAGTTTAGCCTAAGACTGCTTTGTCCACGTTACCACTAGGATAACTGGTCTACAAGGTTGAATTACAACCATCATCATAAGGGTTGCTTGGCATGGTACAAAGTGATCACTAGAACTAGTGAGCATTATATACCAGGCCAACTTCTCACATAAAGTGATTGTAATATTTCTAAAAAATGTAATGATATTAATGTTAATTTGTATAGTGTCTTTCAATATTGTATTTGTCCTGGAATGTTTATGTTTTGCACCTTTTTGTATTAGGCTATGTGTGGTTTGGATATGTTCTGAAAGTGTAATGAATGAGGCATCACATCCTGTGATTCTGGGCAAATCACGTAATCTCCCCGTGCCTTATAAAAAATGAATGGGTGTCCTCATGTAACGTAACTGGTGCTATGTAAAGCGCTCTGATTGCCGATTTGGTTGTAGTTTGCGCTATATAAGAGTGTGGAAATAAAATAAATAAAGTAGTACAGTGGGTGTTCTGAGTAGAGTAGAGTATGTTAAAGGTGTGTGAGAACCCTCAAACTTTTGTGCCCGAACAACGTTGTTAGGGGGTGTTAGCGTTGTAAAGAAATAATGTCCTTTTAAATATCCTTAGTTATGTTTGTGATCATGGGTAAGTTTGGTTATATTTTGCCCATAGCAAAGCAGCATCAAGTAGCGTAAAGCGCCGTCAATTACTATACGTCATGCCTCTTTTTGTAATGTAAATGCGGCAGCATCAAGTAGCGTAAATCGCCGTCAATTACTATACATGATGCCTCTTTTTATAATGTAAATGCGGCAGCATCAAGTAGCGTAAAGCGCCGTCAATTACTATACATCATGCCTCTTTTTGTAATGTAAATGCGGCTTATTGAAATCCTCCTGTTTTTGTGTTCCTGTCCGCCCCCTGTTTTAATGTGTAATGTAGCGGGCCTGTAATGTTTAGTGTAATGATTGTTATTTAAATGTTCATGTTTTTGGTTGAGTGCCTGCCCCCTTGTTGAACTTGTGATGTTTTGTACTTTTTTTAAATGTGTTGTTGTATTTGTACTAATTACAGCGAGGGATGAGAGCAGGGCTATTTGTTTCCCTCTGCAAGCATGTCCGAGGTGTGGAAATTGTTAATTTGCAGTTTATTTGTCAAAATTAGTGTGAGTGCTGCGAGCATACATTGATATTAGATGTTTGTAAAGTGTTGTCAATTAGGCCCTGGCTGCCCCCTGTGCTGTGCCTTGCAACAGTGTTATTGTGCCTAGTTGTGTGCCCTGTGACAATCTGCAAGTCCACACAGCATTGAAGTTGTCCCTGGCTGCCCCCTGTGCTGTGTCTTGCAACAGTGTTATTGTGCTTCTTTCTGTGCCCTCTGACAATTTGTAATTCCACACAGCATTGAAGTTGTCCCTGGCTGCCCCCTGTGCAGGGGCTTGCAACAGCGTTATTCTGCCTCGTTCTGTGCCCTCTGACAATCTGTCACACAGAAATAATGCTGTAGTTCACACAGCAATAATGGTCTGACTGTGTATTATGAGCGCTATTTGTCCTAATTAGAGGGACTGCTGTGAGTTTGTGTGTCTGGTTCTCCCTGCAAGAACGTTAGACGGTCAATTAAGGTCCATCATGCCTCCTTGTGTAATGGTTTTGAGGCTTGCTATAATTGTTGATTTCCCTGGCCGCCCCCTGTGCAGCCCCTTCCAACAACAGTGCGCGAGTACGTTAATTGCTTTTAAAGTGCGAACATGATGCCTCGTGTGAAAGAGGCTTGTTCACCGTCACTCGCGTTTAAAGAGCGAACATGATGCCTCGTGGGAAAGAGGCTTGTTCACCGTTATTATGTTCCTGGCCAAAGAGGCTTGTTCACCGTTATTATGTCCCTGGCCAAAGAGGGTTGTTTAGCGTTATGATGTCCCTGGGCACCCCCTGTGTATCCCCTTTGAAGAACAGTGCGTACCTATGAAATTGGCGTAAATGTATTGCTCCGTTGTTTGTTTGCCCGGTTTAGTGTCCCCGACAGCAATAATGCTCCTAGGAATCACGTGCGTGTTTGACCAATGGGTGAATGTTTTTCTGAAAATTCTTTAAAATAAATGTGTTACTTGTGTGACTGCTTGCGTGATTGGTTATATGTGTAATGTGTGTGCTTCCATTGGTTGTTTGCTGGAAGGCGCGGTGCTTGCGTGATAGGTTATTTGTGTAATGTGCGGTGCTTGCGTGATTGGGTATTTGTGTAATGTGTGTGGCGTCATTGGTTGTTTGGTGGAATGCTTGTTGCCGCGATTGGATGGTTGTTGAAGGTTGTTTGCTGTGAGGCGCGGGCAAGAGTGTTGCGCGATTGGATGCTTTTGCTGTGAGTGGCGGCCAAGAGTGTTTCGCGATTGGATGCTTGTGTGGCTTGGATTGATTGTCTTGTATTACCGTCCCTTTTCGTCCCGAAGCCGCGCACCTGTTATTTTTGTTGTCTCGGAACCCTGCGGACTCAGTGAGTATTAAGCTTTAGGAATGCACATTCATATTTTGCGATTTAGATAATTTTACAATGTTTATGTCCTGAATTGGACGTGCATGAAACGTGATTTTGCACATTAAACGATGATTATGTCCTGAAGTGGACGTGCATAAAAAGGTGTTGATTGTGTGCTTGTGTGTGGTTAAACGATGATTATGTCCTGAAGTGGACGTGCATAAAACGGTTTTGATTGTGTGCTTGTGTGTGGTTGCAGAATCTGTTGGTTGCTGTGTTGTGTGTGTGCTTGTGTGTGGTTGCAGAATCTGTTGTGTGTGTGCTTGAGTGCTACAGGAATCTGTAGTTGTGTGTGTGCTTGAGTGCTTGAAACCGAGTGAATGGGACATGCCCCTCTGCCAATGTTACCGCCCACATTGAGAACAACGCCCACAAGGAACTACTTTATCTGGAATGTTGTTTTGCCTTCGTAATGTATATGTTGTAAAAATGTATAGCCTATGTCCATCTCCTGGACCTCCCCTTTCCAACGCTGTATTGGGTGTTATGATTGATGGTGTAGTTCTGGAGTTTACCCACCTCAAAGGTTCCCAGTTCTCGCTTTATAATAGTAGTATAGATATATATAATTAAACAAACAAGCGTGCCATATATATGACCAGGGCTGGACAGAGAATGTAAACCAGCCTGCCAATTAATTCACAATCACAAGACATTAGTTCACAAAACCTTTGTCAGAGGGCAGACAAAACATAACAGGGCTAATTCAAAAAGCCTCGACACCGCACACTTCAACACACGTCTAACCTTGTTGCAGACGGCTTGACTGGGGCCGGGCAGGGAACAAATAACTGGCAGAATTCAAAAGGATTTCACACACGTCTTGACAGGGGCCGAGCAGGAAACAATAACTGGCAGAATTCAAAAGCATTTTACACATGTCTTGACAGGGGCCGATCAGGAAACAATAACTGGCAGAACTCAAAAGCATTTTACACACGTCTTGACAGGGGCCGAGCAGGAAACAATAACTGGCAGAATTTAAAAGCATTTTACACACATCTTGACAGGGGCCAAGCAGGAAAAAATAACTGGCATAATTACACACCATTGTCCACAACCCTTGCTTTACACAAGCCTCATTTACATTGCAGGGGCGCATTCAACAAGCCTCACTTACATTGCAGGGGCACATTCAACAAGCCTCATTTATATTGCAGGGGCACATTCAACAAGCCTCATTTACATTGCAGGGGCACATTCAACAAGCCTCATTTACATTGCAGGGGCACATTCAACAAGCCTCATTTACATTGCAGGGGCACATTCAAAAAGCCTCACTTACATTGCAAGGGCGCATTCAACAAGCCTCACTTACATTGCAGGGGCACATTCAACAAGCCTCACTTACATTGCAGGGGCGCATTGAAGAAGCCTAACTTACATTGCAGGGGCACATTCAACAAGCCTCATTTACATTGCAGGGGCACATTCAACAAGCCTCATTTACATTGCAGGGGCACATTCAACAAGCCTCACTTACATTGCAGCGGCACATTCAACAAGCCTCATTTACATTGCAGGAGCACATTCAACAAGCCTCATTTACATTGCAGGGGCACATTCAACAAGCCTCACTTACATTGCAGCGGCACATTCAACAAGCCTCATTTACATTGCAGGAGCACATTCAACAAGCCTCATTTACATTGCAGCTGCACATTCAACAAGCCTCACTTACATTGCAGGGGCGCATTGAAGAAGCCTAACTTACATTGCAGGGGCACATTCAACAAGCCTCATTTACATTGCAGGGGCACATTCAACAAGCCTCATTTACATTGCAGGGGCACATTCAACAAGCCTCACTTACATTGCAGCGGCACATTCAACAAGCCTCACTTACATTGCAGGGGCACATTCAACAAGCCTCACTTACATTGCAGGGGCGCATTCAACAAGCCTCATTGATAATTCAGAAAGAGGCATTGTTGCAGGGGGCAGGAAAAAGACGTGCTCGGGCCCTTGCTGTAATTAAAAAGAAAACGCTGACAGATTTCAACTATCTCCGCAACATCACATGTTCAACAAGGGGGCCGGCACTCAAAGGAAAACAGGCACATTTAAATAACACTCCTGTTACTTGAAGAAACAGACGCACTACATTACACGTTACCACAGGGGACAGACAGCAAAACAAAAAAGGGGGAATTCAATAAGCCTCATTTACATTGAGAAAAGAGGCATGATGTATAGTAATTGACGCACATTTCCAAAACTTGATTGTTGAGGGCTGCCACTCAAAGGAAAACATGTACATTTAAATGACACTCATTATACTTCACAAAATACACGCAATACATTACACCTTACCACAGGGGGCGTACAGGACAAAAAAAACCTGACAAATACAATAAGCATCATTTACATTTAAAAAAAAAAACATAATGTATAGTAATTGATGGCGCATTACGCTACTTGATGGAGCTTTGCTCTGTGGAAAATATAACCATACTTACCCAAGCTCACAAACAGTTCTCTCTTTATAATAGTAGTATACATATTACTTTTCTAAAAAACACACCTTTTACATACTGTACTCTACAGAGAACAGCCACTGTAGTACATTACGTACATTATACTCTTTCATTACACTTTCACGACATATCAAAACCACACATAGCCTATTACAAAAAAGGTGCACAACATACACGTTACCACAGGGGGCGGACAGGACAAAAAAAACTGAGGAATACAATCACCATTGTTTACATTGAAGAAAAAAATAAATGTATAGTAAATGACGGCGCATTACGCTACTTGATGGTGCTTTGGTCTGTGCAAAATATACCCACGCTTACCCAATATCACAAACATACCTAGGAATATTTACAAGGACATTAGTTCATTACAACGCTAACAACATTGTTTGGCCCTCAAACGTTCACAGTTCTCTCTTTATAATAGTAGTATGCCACAATTACCCAAGATCACAAACATAACTAGGAATATTTACAAGGACATTAGTTTGTTACAACGCTACCAACGTTGTTCGGACCTCAAACTATCACAGTTCTCTCTTAATAATAGTAGTATACATATTGCTTTTGGAAACACACACCTTTTACATACTGTACTCTACTAAGAACAGCCACTGTAGTACATTACGTACATTAAACTCTTTCATTTCACTTTCAGAACATATCAAAACCACACATAGACTTTTACAAAAAAGGTGCACAACATAAACATTCGAGCACAAATACAATATTAATACACACAATACAAATTAACACAGACATCATTACACTTTTTAGACTCACTTTATTAACATGGTGAAGAGGAAGACACAACTTTCAAGGGCAACATATAAAAGACGGGTACAAAAGAATAAGTGCATATGACAAACACAGCTACATGATCACGAACACCTACCAGACATTGCTGATACATATACTTCTGAAGTTTCACAGCCTATTCATCACAACAGTGACCAGCCATCAACGTCCACTACTATACACAATAACTGTTTCAAAAGAGGCATACCTCACATTTACCATCATACACTGGGAGAAAAAAGGAAGACATACCTCATACTTCCATTTTACAGACTACAACAATAACACCTCCAACACACCTTCAAGAACAAGCTTTAGTTATGATTCCACAAACAGTACATAGCCTCAAATCAGCATTCAAATACAGCCCACTAATTGAATACATGAACAATGCAGATGTTATAATTGGAAACATGGACAGTGTCTGTAACAAGTGCTACGCACAGAAATGGAAAGCGGAGCCTAAAGGTCTTTGTTGCTCATCAGGAAAGGTCAATATTAATAACATACAAGAGCCACCTCCAGTCATTAAACAACTACTTGATGCACTCACCCACTTTCAAATCATTTCTTAACAAACACACGCCGTTACAACACTCTATTCCAAATGACATCCTTTGGTGCAAATGAAGTAAAAGAAGGCAATTTCATGCCTACTTTTAAAATACATGGACAGTTATACCACTTAATTGGCAGCATGCTTCCACAAGAAGGAAAGTCCCCACAGTTTCTACAAATATATTTCCTTTCGGCAATGCAACAAGTTGATGCACGATCACACATGATCCCAAACTTAAACAGACAGCTTATTGAAGAACTACAAACCACATTGCACACTCATAACACCTACATTCGGTCACTTAAATACAACTATGAGAAGCATTCTCATGATGAAGATTTCGAAATTATCATCCACACTGATCAACACCCTCCAAATACACATCCAGGGAGATATAATGCACCAACAACTGATGAAGTTGCTGTTTTTTTAGTAAATGAAAACAAAGGCCCACGCGACATTGTCTTACATACCCGAGGAGGAATATTACGTAAAGTGTCCGAATTGCATAGATCATATGACACCTTACAATACCCCATTCTATTCCCGAGAGGAGAAGATGGTTATTGTCTAAACATACCACAAGCAAACTGCGCTAAGAACAAAACTTTTACATGCATGCAATACTATGCCTATATTCTAATGGCTAGATCCACAACTTTCAATACCTTACATAGGTTCAGAAATCTTTTTAATCAATATATTGTGGATATGATGGCAAAAATGATCACAGAAAGGCTCATACGCCGCAATCAAACCCAACTACGTGCAGAAAACGACATAAATTTAAAAGATGCACTCAATCAAGATCACCACCTTCAAGCGTCGGATATTGGACAACACGTAATTTTACCCGCTACCTTCACTGGCTCACCAAGGTACATGCACGAAAAGACACAAGATGCAATGACATACGTTAGGCACTATGGGAGACCTGATTTGTTCATCACTTTCACATGCAATCCATAGTGTGGCTAATTACCTTGTTGCAGCTGTCAGGATCAGGAGGAGGAGATTGAAAATGTAGCATTTGGGTCTGTGATGGGCGACAAACTGCTTTTTAGACATGACAATTCTTTTATTACTGTTTATCTGTCTTTTAATCTTTGCATAAATCATGACATTTTATTGTATGAATTTTTATGTAATTGAAATGCCCTTTTGATTGTAGCATGCTTTTATGATTTTAAAAAAAATTGAATAAAGTGGTTTTTGACTTGACTTGACTTGACATGCAATCCAGAGTGGCCAGAAATTAAAAATTAATTATTTCCAAAACAAAGATCATGCGATGGACATGACATCGTTGCACGTGTGTTCAATTTAAAAGTTAAAGCACTCATGAAAATATTAACACAGAAACATATCTTTGGATATGCCAAAGCTTACATATTTACCATTGAATGGCAAAAGAGGGGACTGCCACACGTGCACATCCTATTGTGGCTTGAACCTAAAATACAACCAGACGAAGTTGACCTCATTATATCCGCTGAACTGCCAGATCCTGTCAATGATCAAGAACTATTTATGATTGTTAAAAAAAATATGTTGCATGGCCCATGTGGTCAACACAACGCTCTTTCACCATATATGAAAAATGGTATTTGTACTAAGAAATACACACGCCCTCTCAATAATGAAACGGAAACTGGTGTTAATGGTTATCCCATTTACCGTAGAAGGAGCCCACAACATGGCGGACATACAATCACAATGACTGTTAGAGGACAGGAAAGTACTGTCGATAATCAGTGGATGGTTCCATATTCACCTGTACTGTGTCGCACTTTTAATGCACACATTAATATTGAATACTGCCAATCTGTGAAAGCTATCAAATATAATTGCAAATATATAAACAAAGGCTCGGATCAAGCAACTGCTACTATTGAAAACAAACATAATGAAATTGAAACATATCTTAATGGCAGGTATATTAGTACTTCGGAGGCAGTTTGGCGCATTCTTCAGTTTAACATCCATGAAAGACATCTGACGGTCACACATCTAGCTGTACATCTGCCAAATGGACAAAGAGTATATTTTAATCAAAATACCATGACACGCGTAGCACAAAATCCAACACCCACAACACTTACTGCCTTCTTCCAATTGTGTGCCACCAACACTTTTGCTAAAACATTGCTATACCAAGAGGTTCCTCAATACTATACCTGTGGGTAATCTACATTTACATGGAGGAAACGTGGTATTGACGTATTAGGCCACCCTGGTGTAAAAAAGGACTCCGCTCTTGGGAGAATGTACACTATTCACCCAAACCAATCAGAGTGCTTCCATTTACGCATTCTTTTACAACATTTTCGCGGACCCACATGCTTTGAAAGTCTTTTAACCGTTAATGGACAAATAATGCCTACCTACCAGGCTGCATGTAAATCACTTGCACTCATTGAAGACGACCAACATTGGAAACATACTTTAGGTGATGCTGCATTTTAACATTGCCCCAATCAACTACGCCAATTGTTTGTTACTATTCTGTTGTTTTGTGACCCGTCGGATCCTATGTCTTTATGGGAGGAATACTAAGAACATTCATGTGAAGATATACTACACAGTAAACAACAACAAACACATGATGACTCAATACCGTTCACTAATGACATCTTTAACCAAGGACTCGTTGCAATAGAAGACTCCCTCTATGAACTAAATGAAAAATCTTTAAAAGATTTTAAACTGCCACAAACTTATCGAACTACACATACCTCAAACAAACACACTGAAATACTACATTCAAATTATAACATCCATCAATACGTTGAACAACATTTACGAAACTTAGTTCCGGATCAAACTGTTGCATACAACACCATTGTTCTTAGTGTGGAAAGTAAACAAGGTCAAATATTTTTCTTAGACGCGCCAGGAGGAACAGGTAAAACGTACTTAAATAACCTCATACTAGCTAAAGTACGCTCTTTGGGACTATTGGCTCTTGCTGTTGAATCTTCGGGAATAGCTGCTACTTTACTAACTGGTGGTAAAACTGCACATTCAACTTTTAAACTGCCTTTAAATGTTTCTGTTGAAAAAGAATCTACGTGCTCTGTACGCAAAAATGGACCCTTAGGAACACTGCTTCACAGGGGCTCTCTTATCATGTAGGATGAATGTACTATGACACACCGCGCACATATAGACGCCGTCAACAGAACTCTGCAAGACATTAGAAATGTCAATACCATAATGGGTGGCGTAACTGTTGTCTTTGCTGGAGACTTCAGACAAACTCTTCCTGTTGTTCCAAGAGGGACACGTGCCGACATACTAAAAGCATGCTTAAAAGCATCACAACTCTGGAACTGTGTTCAAACTCTCACATTACGTACTAACTTGAGGACACATTTGGGAGGTGGAGATAGTCGCTTTGCTGATCTTCTACTCCAACTTGGTAAAGGTGAGGTACCTAACAATGATGGTAATATTAATATTAACAACTTTGGGACACCAGTGTCTACCTTACAGGAACTCATACAACATGTATACCCAGACATAGAGCATATTCTTACAAAAGACTTCCGTTGGATTTGCGAAAGAGCTATAGTTGCTCCCAGAAACTCAAGTGTCAACCATATCAATGAACACAATATGTTGCTCTCTCTAGGACTGGATATGTGCAAAATCAATTTATTCTACGCCCACAATCAAATCAAACCAAAAATGTTGTGTACCGAGAAATATTGAAAGCTTTATAAGTTTTTTTTCACACATAACTTTTCTCCACCGAACAACGTCGGGACGGGCTGCTAGTTATATATATATATATATATGTAATTATATATATGTATATATATATATAAAGCTAAGCAGACATTTTACATTCATTTAACTTTTGTAGACTGATGCAAGAACCATATTTACCTTGGGTAACTGTCATATTTTTGAGACATTACATTGTGATACACTATTGCAAATTAATACAATGTATAGTCAGGTCAATAATCTCTGTTTCTCAAATCTATAGCTATTGGCTGACACTGTGGCTGCATCACCTTGCGGAGTAAGTCCTTTTAATGAATGAATTGCCTTCATTAGTTTGAGCATTTTTGGGCCTAATGCATGTCTATTCTCCCCACAACATAGGTTTTGTGGCCTGCCTAACACAACGTTTGTCAAACGGGATCATTTGCGTATTCGGGTGAGACTTTCAATCAAGTTTGGATACCTATTTTGCCACGTAATCTATTTGATATGTCCCTTGTTCATATAATTGGTCTTCAGTACAGCTCATTGATTAATTAACGATGTCTTCAACCTAAAATAAGGGATATTTTTCATTTTGTTTGGTCAACATGTCAGTAACAGATATGTACACTATTCTCACTTTATTTACCATTCATAATTAAGGATTTCCATTCCCTTATTCATATAATTGGCCTTGAATACAGAGAATAGATTTAATAAGCATGTCTTCTATCTAAAATAAGAAAATGTTTAATTTAATTTTGCTTAGTCAACATATTAGTAACACATATGTACACTTTCCTAATCTGGGGTTACCGTTCCTGGATAATATAGACTGAATTCTCCAACTACTCCCCACCCCAGTAGTTTGCGATTTTTGTGTGGTGAGTCTGCACAATAGGAACAGTAGTACTTATAGACATTTATTGTTTAGGGGTTTGTAATCATTCATCCTATCTCTTTCTTCATAAGATATTTTACAAGACTGTCTATCACGTTACAGTCTATGGACCTTGGCTGACCCCTGCATCATAGAGTCTTCTAATATTTGTAGGGGGCTTGAGTTAACTCCTTTAGGTGAGTCATGAACCCCATTGTCTTATAACTAGGTTTAAACTCTAACTTAGTCCAGTAAGTAATTCATTTATTTACCATTTCTAGATTTTAAGACCTATAATTTGTGGACCCAAATCCTGAATGTACTGTTTATAATTTGCTGCATGATGCTATCCAATGGGTACGTTTTTCTTTTAAATTGACAATGCATGCAAATTATCCCCAACCCACTGACAGGTGGGTTCCTCATTATAGGTGTCTCCCATTTCTCATCCTGATGATGACCTCAGGGGGTCAAAATGGTGACACAATAATAGTGTATTGTTCGAAATGGAATTCCAGGCATGAACCACCACTCCAGTCAGGGTTAGCTGGATACACAATAAAATAACCTGTGCTCACCCTCTGGTAGCTTAGCGCAGAGCAGTCAGGCTTATCTACTAAGGCAATGTGTAAAGTATTTGTGCAACACACACAGACAGTAGCACAATGAATACACCACAAAAAGACTCCACACAGGCATACAAAAATAGAGAATATTAATCTGAACAATAATAACAAAAGGCCAAAAATCCAATCTGTAAAATTCCAGATATGACTTTTTAAAGATTAAATGCAAAAATAATGCTTAGAAGTCCCTAGCATTCAAAAGGTTACTAGAGGTTGCGAGGGACTGATCCAAATCCTTGGATCAGGAGGACAGCAATTGAGGGTAAGCCAGGTACAGGACCCATGCAGGGCCGCTGAGAACGAACTTTTGATGGAGCAAAGCATCAACTCAGAGGGTTCGATCCATTGATCGTTTTCACGCACTTGGGTCGGTGTGTTGTTGTCGAGCTTTAGTGAAGTGAAGGCAATGCGTTGTTGAGCTGTGCAGAGTTTCGTACTTGAGCTGCGCACATTGTGGAACCACTGTTGGGCTTCATCTGCATTGGCGTCAAAGGGCAATGTGGTGGAATTTCTTAAGCAGTTGATGCAATGCGTCGGTTTTTTACTGAAACATCTTTAGGACCCACATCTGAGGGTCAGAACTTGGACGAGGCACCTCAGGCACGGATGATCTCACAAAAGCAGCACCAGCAGATTGATAGGAAGTCATTTGTATCGCTGAGACTTCAAAAAAACAGGAGGCAAGCCATCCAGCTCTTGGAGATCACTTGGGGGGACGGCGGAGTTCTTCCAGCAGAGTCAGGAAGCAGAAAACAGCAGGCAGCATGATAACAAGCAAAAATACAATCCTTCCAGTGCAATTGAGTTGTGTAAGCAGCACTGCAGTCCTTCCAACAGAGGTTCAGTTCAAGATCCAGGAGTTTAAATTTTTAGGGGGTCAGAGACCTAGTACTTAGAGCAAAAAGTGCCTTTTGAAGGAACTCTCTGGAGTGCACAAGTATCCCTTTCAGCCATTCCTGTCTGCCACGCTAGCTGTGGGGGTGAATCAATGCTTTGTGGGTGGATAGGATACTACCTATTAAAGTTTAAGTGTCAGTCACTCCCAGCAATGCAGAGGAGCCTCACCTTTCTGTGTTTGTGGCTGTCTGGATGGAATGCACAAAGTGTAGCTGTTATCCAACCCAGACATGTATTGGAGAGAGGCTGTAAGGCGCAAAGAGCAGTAAGTACAGAGAAATGTCCATTTTCTGTATGTGGCATTTGTAAAACAGTAATGCTAAATCCACATTCACCAGTTAGGAAGATTTATCATTATCACTCCAAACATATAAAACATGAAAAATCTATCGCTCTCTGATCAGGAATTACACCTCAAAAGTGTACTAAGGAATTCCCAATGCTGCCATATGAGAGGAGTGGACCTCACAGTAGTGAAAAACAAAATAGGCTGTTTAACACTACCAGGACATGCAAAACATAAAAGGTATATGCCCTTTACTTACATAGCACCCTGCTCCTAGGGTTACTTTGGCCCTTCTTTAGGGGTGACTTGTATGCAATTAAGGGGGAGCTTGAGGCTTAGCATGTAGTTTTAAATGTCCAATTGAAGTGACAATACACTGCACACAGGCACTGCGGTGGTAAGCCTGAGACAGGATTGGTAGGCTACTTCTGTGGATGGCGCAATCAGTGCTGCAGTCTAGGTTTGCACTTCCCCCTTAAGGGACCATTGTTTCCTACTATGTAGCTTATTTTATAAGAAGTAACTTTTTGAGCATTATATTCCAATTATGATTTTATTCTTTCATAATTTCCCCTTCATGAGAGAATGGACCCTCACTCACAAACTGAGGAAATGCAAATAGTTTGGTATTTCTTTATGTCCCCTAATAGAATAGACACTGTTAAAACATATGAACGCAATTTGACATGATCCATGTACCCACTGAAGATGATATGTATTTAGAGTTTGAAGAAAGGAGAGCTCATGTATTTCATAAGAAAACAAAAGTGGAAGATGTTTTAAAAAATGTGTGGAAAAAGGATGAAGCTGAATATAAAGAAGCGGGGGCGTATCCAAGATTGAAACTAGACAGATGACAGAAAGGAAAGTCATGCACCTACAAAAGTAGGAACTACAATAGGACTCAACATATGGGATTAAGTGGATGTGAGAACACATTTGCTATTTTTAGACGGCCTGTTCAGATTCTCACTGGAGACGATTCCATTATTCCTGGCGTATAATTAATGTTTGAACAGAATGCCTATTTCCAATTGCCCGCTGACTGAGAAGGCACATGCTCCTTAGCTTTTGTTTTACAGAAAATGTATCATGTGAATAGTTTAGAGGCGTTTGAGAAGAATTCACCTCACAGATCTAGATGTAGTTTTAATGGTGGTTCAAATTAAGTCAGAGATAAATTTTCTGTTATTACTAGGCCTGGGCGGAGCTTTCAGATTTTCACTCAGTGGAATTGTGCTCAGCTAACTAAAAACTCCTGCAAATTCCGCGGAGTACCACAGAAGGCGAATTAGACTAGTCCAGTACTGCAGAGAGTGCCTAAAGGAGCCATATCACATGCCATTTTGATTTTTGTTTCTTTCTAGTTTTTATGAGTGAGCAGTAGCCCTTGGGGATGACAAAGCACTTTACAAAGGTCAACAACCTCCAGTTGAAAACAGTAGAAAGAGATTGCATACAAGTGCTGCACTGCCTATCTAGTAATAGTCTTTCTTGATGCTTTGCATAATTTCACCCCCACATACTATTAGGTCATAGTAATGGGGTCAAATGAGGATTTAACTGAGATGCGTGAAACTGAGTTGCAAGACTTTGCAGCCTTTAATGTGTTCTTTCAATGAAGCCACCACAGTCCTCAAGAGGGTGAAGTCCTTAATCTTCAGCACAATGCATATTCTATGCTCAGTGCAAAAGATGCCATTGGATAAAAAGCCAGAGCTGAGTAACGTCTATTTTGAGGACATGCTCAGGACCTTGTTAAAAAGTGAACTTGACTAAAAGTGTAATGAACGCTAATATCTACCTGCCTGAACAATTCCCCATTGCACAGTGAAGGATTTAGTAAGATTCTCATGAGATAACGGCACACAGATTCTGCCTCCAGGCCGGATAGACTTGTATTCAATTCAATTTTATTAAATATGATTTTGGAACTCCTTGGAGATCCACATATTATACAATGACATACGAAATATAAAGATAAGAACCGTATATAAACAACTCATGCAGGTAAAAATTATGCAAAGACAGTATACCGTTCAACTAATACAGTTTTAAAAAGCATTTAAAAAAGTTAAAAATTTTGTTACAAAAAATTCCATTAGGGGGATTGTAAATGGCATCCAGGAAGGCTGTTGAAGAGGTAATTCCAAATTGGACACAAACTGGTTTTACCCAAACACGACGATAAGACAATAATGCTGGACAAACTAGCAACACATGTTTAGAATCTTGGATTGCGAGATTACAATAATTACACATATTGGATGTGCCGTGCCATTTGGCCAACAATTTATTCAAGGGGAGCAAGTCCTGCCTGAGGAGTAGCCAAAAACGGCGTAAGCCGTGGGGTATGTTCCATGACAGATAGGGTTGAACTTGTCTAATTAAACAGGAATCGACAGCTTGTGTGACCCCCTTCTTTTGTATTATCAGGTTCCGATCCCTCTCATAACTTAGCTTCCATGTGGCTTGTTTTAGTTGAGATTTTAATTGGTTCAAGGAAAGCTCTAAGAGAGGTGCTTCCTCTTAGTCCAAAAGAGTGATGGCTCTCCTATAGTTCTTTATAAGGGTCGAATATTCATTTAATGGACCCATCAACTCTTTTGTAATAAGGGACCTGAGAGAAGATGGCTTCCCTTTAATCAGACAAATGACCCAACGAATAACTCCTGCAAGGCCTTGTGCCCAGCTGCTCCTTAGACCAAGTTCCAAATGCAGGGTTGCTGCACTACAACTGTTGTTAACCGAGGTTAAGTTTCTCAGGAGGCAGCCCTCAACTGTGTCCAAGAACCCCCAATTCGCCAGGTCAATTAATTCTATACCATAGAGAAAAGTCGGGGGGACTTTTGCCCGAAAAGCCTCCAGCAGGTGGACAAAATGTCTTTTGCCTGTAGAATTATATAATGATCTTAGGCCATTTCCCTGGGTCTTTGCTTTACGGGAACTATTTTCTATGTGTAATTTATTACCCAAGCTGCTATTGACGACCATGCCTAGGAAAACATACGATTTTACTTTTTCTAATTTTTGGCCTCCCAAGTCCCAACTAATGTGCTCCAACTTTAATTTATTCCGTCCTTCTAAGCACATTATCTTACTTTTAGAGATGTTTATTTTCAGGAAGTGCTCCTCGGAGAAGGAGTGTAGTGTATGAAGACGATTGTTAAAACCCTTAGGAGTAAGATCTAAAATTAAAATATCGTCCGCATACATTAGACAAGAAATGTGTCTTTCTCCGAGGCGTGGCGCAATTCCTACACATGTCGATAAAATAGAGGGGAGGTTACTAACATAGAGGGAAAATAATATAGGGGCTAGTAGACAACCCTGTTTGAGGCCGTTTGCCGATGGAATGAGCCGAGAGAGGCCCCTTGCACCCCCCAACAGCACTTTGCACCATGTGTTATCATGCAAATCCTGGACCAAACATAAAAGTCTATGCGGCATACCTAGGGAATACAACTTTCTCCACAATACCTGACGGTCGACCTTATCAAAGGCCGTGGAGAAGTCTATGAATGCCGCATAGACTCTCCCCTTTCTTGCTCCTATATATTTATCAATTATTACCTGGAGGGCTGTTAGATTGTCCATAGTCCCATGGTTTTTTCTGAAGCCTGTCTGTTCGAGTGGGAGAACATTTGCGGACTCCACCCATGCGTTTATCCGTTTGAGCAGGCATCTAGTAAAAACTTTTCCGATCGCATCCAGCAATGCAATCTGGCGATAGTTCTGGGGAAGAAGACGATCGCCCTTTTTGAACAAAGGGACTAGGATACTTCCCTTCCAGGAGGGGAGGACCTTTCCACTTGATAGGCAGATATTAAAAATTGGACATAGGAGCTTACTCCATTTAACCCTGTTCAGTTTTAGTACGTTGATAGGCACTTCATCAGGGCCCATAGCCCCTGAACGTCTCATTTCCCCGATGGCGAGGTCTATATCTTTTTCCGAGAAGGGCTCTAACGGTGGACTTGTATCAATTGGCCATGCTTGGGAGGATACCGTGTGGTTACACGCATAAAGGTTAGAGACAAAATCCCTCCATATATGCTCCTCAATAGGAATGGGTAGCGGCCTGGTTCTCGTTCCGCACCCCTCACCTATTAGGGACCAAAATTGTCTCATTTCCCCATTGGTTGCGGCTTCCCTTATTTTTACCCAGATGGCGTCCTCTTTTTCTTTGCGTAATGAGAGTAAGAGTCTTCTTCTTCTCCTTCTTATCGTTGTTGTTTGTCGTGTTAGGGCGTTAGTTTTATTTAAATATTGGGCCCTTATTAGTTTATTCAATTCTATATTGAGAAGTTTCAGTGGGTATGGGATTAAATCAATGGTCTTTTCCTTGTTCTGATTTTGTGCCCCTGTTGTCACCGATTTCAGAAACAGGGAAAAAAGGTCGATTTTGCGACCATACCAAGATGGGAACGTGGATAATGCTATATCGAGCATGGCTTCCAAGTTTCGATGTGCCTTTGCATTCCAATAGCATCTACCTGAACTGTTACCAAAATTTATTTGGTCACTGTTCAGGGTCCATTGATCACAACTGGGAGGGTTTACGTTCATTGAGATAAATAACATTTTGTGATCGCTGAATATGGTATCGATTACAGCGATATCCTTTAATAACTCATAAGATTGAGTCCCTATTATGACATAGTCAAGGATAGACTCCCCTTGATATGATTTGTGGGTAAAGTTTGCTGGGGAATCCGAGGGGAGTCGCCCATTTGCGATTATCCCATCTGCTTCTGCCAACTCTTTTAGTAGTAATTTACCTCGTTTATTTGTTAATATATTTTCGGGGAACATTGCTCGTGGGATATGGAGGGTTTCTTCTCTTATTTTATCACAGAATAAATTTAAACTAAAATTGGAAATCTTGCAATTCAAGTCCCCCATTAGGATAATAACTGTTCTTGGATCTTTCTCCTTAATAGACTGTATATGGAGAAAGATTTTGTTTAGGATTGCATTAAAACCTGCTTCAGGCGGTATATAAGCGTTTATCAAAGCCAGGCGGGTACCGGCTACGGAGATGTCTGAGCCGAATAAAGTTACTACTTGGAAGAGCTTGCTCGGGTCCATGAAGTGATCATAGTCCCAGTTTATACGGCTCGATAGGAGACAGGCTATACCCCCGCTGGCGTGGCCTTTTTTGTTTGCGGTGGCACTGCCTTCCAGTACATAATATTCTTTCCCTATTTGAATATTTCCGCTAAACCATGTCTCCTGGAGGCATATTATATTTGCCTCTAGCGACAGGAGAAATTGTATTTTCTCTGAGTTATTTTTTAAACCTGCTGTGTTCCAGGATATTATGGACAGATCTTTGCTAAAGATACTGGTTAGATACTGGTTTAGTTGAGGATTTTTCAGCCAGTACTCTAGGCAACCAGTTCCATTGATCACTTTCCATGCTGTTCGTAGTTTGATAGGATAAACAAGAGGGTTTAACATAGGATACTACTCGAGAATCCTTAGACCAGCTTATTTTTAATTCTTTGATTTCCCCTAATTTGTTTATGTTACCAGTTGCAGCTTGCAACATAGAGGGGGGGGGGGGTGTCTGTTTGTTTAAGGGTTTAAGGACATTATTTTGTCTAGAGTACTTTAATACAGGGATTACATCTATTCCTCTACTCTGAAGATCTTCTGCACGCTGTAAAATGAGATTTGCTACTAATTTAGAATGGAATTTTACTCGCGTTACCGTCCCCGCTGCAGATTTTAGTTGTTGGACTATATCCAGGTCTGCCGATTGGATGAGTTTCAGATTGGCAGATTCCTGGAAATATTTCAACAGGAGAGATCTGTTCAAGATATAATCGGCTTCAAAAAGGGGAGAGAATTCTATCCATACCGTATCTATACTCTCTTCCTTAGGTTCTTTGTACGGGGAGCCTTTTATAGGAATTCCCAAAGGGGCAGTTATAAAGGGATTGAGCGATGGAACTTTTTGCTCATGTCCTAGGGCAGTTGGATTATCTGCCTTGATTGAACCTTGTGGGGGGACGCCCATGCAGGTTGCTCCCTGAAAAACAGATGCAAATGGATTAAGTGAAAACGCAGCTTGGGTTGGAGGGTTTTGCGTCTGACCTAAAGAAGTTGATTTATGTGCCGCTATTGTCTCCCTATTGTTATTACCTTGCTGACCAAAAGTGAATATGTCAGCTAATGCAGGTGGGGAGGGTATATGGATGGATACAGGGGCTGGCGTTGCCTTGGATGGTAAGGCTATGTTTTCTTTAATTGCCAGATTGTCAACATTTTTATTTTTTCCCACTGCCATCTGAACTTGACGTGTCACATTTTGTAAGGGAGAAATTAGATGTTTTCTAAAGAGGATCTTCCTCCGCCTATTTTTTTCTATCCTTCTTAACAGTTTCCTCTTATTCTTTCCGTTCTTTTTTGATATCTCAGTTCTCCCTTTATTTTCATTTTCCCCCTGAATAGCTTCATCCTCCATATCCCCATCCCCGACTGTTTCTTAAAAATCGGGAACAGCTCATTTCCAGTTTTTGGCAGAATTTCCTCAGAAGATTTTATTACAGGATCATTACTTATCAAACCTTTTAGGGGGGAGGGAGGCTGTAAAACGCTAATTTTTTCCTCTTCAAGTACTTTTTTAATGATGTTATTGCCAGCTAGAGATTGATCTTTCAAACCTAACCTATCTGGGACCAAAAAAGGAGAAGAGGGGACCTTCGCGTCCACATCCTTCTCCCTTTGGGACCTCAGCAGGACTTTTAGAATTTGTGTCACTGTATCGAGCACACAATCTGATCCCCCTACAAATTTTTCCAGTAGTTGTAAAATGGATGCTAGTAGATGTTCTAGTATGTGAAGGGAATCAGAAAGTGGTTTATCGGGACCCTTGCATTGAAAGGAATTTATTCCAGTCAAGTGTAAATTAGGACTTGAGGAAAAGTGTGAATGAGAGGACTTAGATGGGGTACTACTATAGAGATGTAAGGCGGCATGATTCGACTTTACCGGAGTGTTCTGGGGGTTCTCGGCTTTTGTCTGGTCGGGCTCTAGATATCGTTGACATAGATCTTCATCTAAGAGCATTGGGGACAACCCATTATGAAAGGATGTTTTAATAAGTGAGTTGTTAACTACCTGGGTACCGTCCTCATGAGATATTATCACAGTGTTTAAGTTATCTTGCTCTATGTCATTTTTTGTTTTTATGACTACCTCTGGTATAAGGGCGGTGTTATTTTTCAAAGTTGAGAATAGGGGGGGGAAAACTCACACTTAGGAGGCGTTCCCCTTGTTATTGTCCCTGGACTCATATCCGCTGTTGTCTTTTTAATTTCAGGGCTTTCTCGCTGAAAATTGGGGGCGGAATCTAAATGTGTAGCTTCAGAGTCCTTGGGGTCCTTAGGTGTACTGTCCGCCCCTGTAGCTTTGTTCTTACCCCTCTCCCAGAGATTGAAGAGCTGGCAAGTACTTTTCATACTAGAGGCTTAACTAAGTTTGTTTCGCAGGGGATTCGATCTAGTTTTAGTACCTGATCTCCCTACTATTATTTTCCCAGACCTTAGTTTCTTTGTCATCATCACCGGCAAATATTATCGCGGTTAAACAGACAGACAACGTGGGCGCGATTATGATGAGAACGATTGAATACACAGCCTGCTAGATACCGACTATATCTGTAAACTCAGAGTCGGCCGTGCATTTCTACCCAAAGCATTTCATATGAAATATATAACAAATGTGTAGAATACCGGGAGTTAGAGAAGTGGCCTAGCCTGGCCTTCTCGTGCCTCTGAGGGCCTCAGAGGGCCTGCCCTTGTCCCGGGCTTCTCCCGGGCGCTACCCGCGCGCTACCGCACTGCGGTCCTCTTACTCTCTATAAATAAGTCACAGGGTGATAGGGGCGTGGCCTCCAGGGAGAGCGTCACCAGGTGGAGAAGGTGATTGAGGCTGCTGGGACTCTTGGGACTTTGAGTCCAGCAGTGCCTCCGCTCGCAGCCCTGATTTGCCTCAGCCCTGATGAGGAGACAGCGATGGACAGCTGTGAAGCGGGACCCGCGGAGCGGGTCCGGCGAAGAGTAGCGCCTTGCAGAGCGCTTCCAGCAACCAGTTCAGCATGACCACGGTCCACCAGTTCCAGGCACAATCACACGGTCAGCAAGTGTGGAGGAGGAGAAATCCGCCGGTTTTGGGCAAATCCGGAGCCTTTTCTACAAACGGCAGCAGGGGGCGTGGCCTCCAGGGAGAGCGTCACCAGGTGGAGAAGGTGATTGAGGCTGCTGGGACTCTTGGGACTTTGAGTCCAGCAGTGCCTCCGCTCGCAGCCCTGATTTGCCTCAGCCCTGATGAGGAGACAGCGATAGACAGCTGTGAAGCGGGACCCGCGGAGCGGGTCCGGCGAAGAGTAGCGCCTTGCAGAGCGCTTCCAGCAACCAGTTCAGCACGACCACGGTCCACCAGTTCCAGGCACAATCACACGGTCAGCAAGTGTGGAGGAGGAGAAATCCGCCGGTTTTGGGCAAATCCGGAGCCTTTTCTACAGACGGCAGCAGGGGGCGTGGCCTCCATGGAGAGCGTCACCAGGTGGAGAAGGTGATTGAGGCTGCTGGGACTCTTGGGACTTTGAGTCCAGCAGTGCCTCCGCTCGCAGCCCTGATTTGCCTCAGCCCTGATGAGGAGACAGCGATGGACAGCTGTGAAGCGGGACCCGCGGAGCGGGTCCGGCGAAGAGTAGCGCCTTGCAGAGCGCTTCCAGCAACCAGTTCAGCACGACCACGGTCCACCAGTTCCAGGCACAATCACACGGTCAGCAAGTGTGGAGGAGGAGAAATCCACCGGTTTTGGGCAAATCCGGAGCCTTTTCTACAAACGGCAGCAGGGGGCGTGGCCTCCAGGGAGAGCGTCACCAGGTGGAGAAGGTGATTGAGGCTGCTGGGACTCTTGGGACTTTGAGTCCAGCAGTGCCTCCGCTCGCAGCCCTGTTTTGCCTCAGCCCTGATGAGGAGACAGCGATGGACAGCTGTGAAGCGGGACCCGCGGAGCGGGTCCGGCGAAGAGTAGCGCCTTGCAGAGCGCTTCCAGCAACCAGTTCAGCACGACCACGGTCCACCAGTTCCAGGCACAATCACACGGTCAGCAAGTGTGGAGGAGGAGAAATCTTAGACTTGTATGAGCTGCAGTTTCTAGGCCATAGCATGTGAGAAGTCATAAACAGATATCCCCTCTAATTGTGAAAGCTGGATGCCTAAGTAAACCGGGCCGAAGACGGCTGTAAAGCCAGAAACCGGTCCCCGGGAGCTTGTTTCCTTCCCAGTGTAAGAATTGGCTTTTGTAGTTTGGTTTGCCCTGTTCCCATCATGCACTGGGACAGGAACAGGCTAATTTGCATACAGCCAGGTTCTGAAACTGGGATGGTGCAGTGAGCTAAAAAACGGTGTTGGATCTAGCCCTGATCTCTTGACTGGGTGAGAGCTTTCTGCTTAATTCAGAGACTCTGTCCCTCACCACCCCTTGTTGTAAATATTTTTGTCCACCCTAAGCGTGGAAGGGTATTCTCAGATGTGAAACCCTTGCTCATTGCACCATCAGGATTCAAGCAAACCGGGCCGAAGACGGCTGTAATGCCAGAAACCGGTCCCCGGGAGCTTGTTTCCTTCCCAGTGTAAGAATTGGCTTTTGTAGTTTGGTTTGCCCTGTTCCCATCATGCACTGGGACAGGAACAGACTAATTTGCATACAGCCAGGTTCTGAAACTGGGATGGTGCAGTGAGCTAAAAAACGGTGTTGGATCTAGCCCTGATCTCTTGACTGGGTGAGAGCTTTCTGCTTAATTCAGAGACTCTGTCCCTCACCACCCCTTGTTGTAAATATTTTTGTCCACCCTAAGCGTGGAAGGGTGTTCTCAGATGTGAGACCCTTGCTCATTGCACCATCAGGATTCAAGCAAACCGGGCTGAAGACGGCTGTAATGCCAGAAACCGGTCCCCGGGAGCTTGTTTCCTTCCCAGTGTAAGAATTGGCTTTTGTAGTTTGGTTTGCCCTGTTCCCATCATGCACTGGGAGAGGAACAGACTAATTTGCATACAGCCAGGTTCTGAAACTGGGATGGTGCAGTGAGCTAAAAAACGGTGTTGGATCTAGCCCTGATCTCTTGACTGGGTGAGAGCTTTCTGCTTAATTCAGAGACTCTGTCCCTCACCACCACTTGTTGTAAATATTTTTGTCCACCCTAAGCGTGGAAGGGTATTCTCAGATGTGAGACCCTTGCTCATTGCACCATCAGGATTCAAGCAAACCGGGCCGAAGACGGCTGTAATGCCAGAAACCGGTCCCCGGGAGCTTGTTTCCTTCCCAGTGTAAGAATTGGCTTTTGTAGTTTGGTTTGCCCTGTTCCCATCATGCACTGGGACAGGAACAGACTAATTTGCATACAGCCAGGTTCTGAAACTAGGATGGTGCAGTGAGCTAAAAAACGGTGTTGGATCTAGCCCTGATCTCTTGACTGGGTGAGAGATTTCTGCTTAATTCAGAGACTCTGTCCCTCACCACCCCTTGTTGTAAATATTTTTGTCCACCCTAAGCGTGGAAGGGTATTCTCAGATGTGAGACCCTTGCTCATTGCACCATCAGGATTCAAGCAAACCGGGCCGAAGACGGCTGTAATGCCAGAAACCGGTCCCCGGGAGCTTGTTTCCTTCCCAGTGTAAGAATTGGCTTTTGTAGTTTGGTTTGCCCTGTTCCCATCATGCACTGGGACAGGAACAGACTAATTTGCATACAGCCAGGTTCTGAAACTGGGATGGTGCAGTGAGCTAAAAAACGGTGTTGGATCTAGCCCTGATCTCTTGACTGGGTGAAAGCTTTCTGCTTAATTCAGAGACTCTCTCCCTCACCACCCCTTGTTGTAAATATTTTTGTCCACCCTAAGCGTGGAAGGGTATTCTCAGATGTGAGACCCTTGCTCTTTGCATCATCAAGATTCAAGCAAACCGGGCCGAAGACGGCTGTAATGCCAGAAACCGGTCCCCGGGAGCTTGTTTCCTTCCCAGTGTAAGAATTGGCTTTTGTAGTTTGGTTTGCCCTGTTCCCATCATGCACTGGGACAGGAACAGACTAATTTGCATACAGCCAGGTTCTGAAACTGGGATGGTGCAGTGAGCTAAAAAACGGTGTTGGATCTAGCCCTGATCTCTTGACTGGGTGAGAGCTTTCTGCTTAATTCAGAGACTCTGTCCCTCACCACCCCTTGTTGTAAATATTTTTGTCCACCCTAAGCGTGGAAGGGTATTCTCAGATGTGAGACCCTTGCTCATTGCACCATCAGGATTCAAGCAAACCGGGCCGAAGACGGCTGTAATGCCAGAAACCGGTCCCCGGGAGCTTGTTTCCTTCCCAGTGTAAGAATTGGCTTTTGTAGTTTGGTTTGCCCTGTTCCCATCATGCACTGGGACAGGAACAGACTAATTTGCATACAGCCAGGTTCTGAAACTGGGATGGTGCAGTGAGCTAAAAAACGGTGTTGGATCTAGCCCTGATCTCTTGACTGGGTGAGAGCTTTCTGCTTAATTCAGAGACTCTGTCCCTCACCACCCCTTGTTGTAAATATTTTTGTCCACCCTAAGCGTGGAAGGGTATTCTCAGATGTGAGACCCTTGCTCATTGCACCATCAGGATTCAAGCAAACCGGGCCGAAGACGGCTGTAATGCCAGAAACCGGTCCCCGGGAGCTTGTTTCCTTCCCAGTGTAAGAATTGGCTTTTGTAGTTTGGTTTGCCCTGTTCCCATCATGCACTGGGACAGGAACAGACTAATTTGCATACAGCCAGGTTCTGAAACTGGGATGGTGCAGTGAGCTAAAAAACGGTGTTGGATCTAGCCCTGATCTCTTGACTGGGTGAGAGCTTTCTGCTTAATTCAGAGACTCTGTCCCTCACCACCCCTTGTTGTAAATAAGTCTGCCAATGGGCAGATATGTCCCCCGTGAGGGCATCTATCAGAATGGCCTCTACTAAAGGATGTCCAAAGAGCTGGACGACAGCTTACCTCCTGCAGCTGCACAGTTTGGTAGTTGTCAGCGGATATCCCTAGGTCTCTCGAAGCTGTCAACGCATCTGCTGCTGCATTCCCTGGATATGACAGCTCTGCGGCCCATATTGGCAGGTTTTTCCCAAAGCTGCTCCTGGTATCTCTCCAGTGGTGCTCCCAGGTGATGTCCACCCCAAATCTAATTTTTCCCATGGACCAGTGTTTATTAAGCCCCAGAGTCCACTCTCCGCAGTGTCTCTCTTCAGAGCTCTATTGCTCAGATGCTCTGCCTCCAGTCTCCTTAGACTAAAGTTGCTCTGCAAACCTCTCTGACCCTGCCTTGCCTGTTCAGGTCCAGCTATTGCTGCTGTTGGTGGGTCATTAATCGTTACCTCTTGCGAGACAATGACTCTTACGAGAGGACGGCCGGTAAGGCGAAAGGGGAGAGTCTGAAGTCCTGGCTGAGTAAGTGAATCTGGATGGGGGATAAATGTTGCCAACCGGCTAGGGTGCTGTAGACTCCTAAGTTGATTGGAAGCCACTGTTAAAGGGGAGCTGCTGCTGTAATGCACAGGGATGAACACAGAAAGCTCCATGAATTTTGCTATCATTATGCAAGAGGATCCCTTAAGTGCTGCTCCATTAATGAAATGGATAAATGGATGCAGACATCTAGACCCACATTGAATTGTACGTCTGGGGACTGCGTCCAGCAGCAGCTTTTGTTATACTAGTTGGGGTGCATAGAAGTGGGCGCTGGTAAACTCTGCGAACCTCTGAGACAGCAGAGTTCACCGGCCACCCCTAGGCATTACTCCTGCAGTGGCAGTAGTCTTAAATGATGAGGAGATTAGAAAGCTTTCTACAATAGTGGAAAAATTAGCTACTAGTACATCTGATGCTTTGCTAGCAGTAGACACTGAATTAATAGCTCTTAGATCTATGGTATTGCAAGATCTACTAGCTTTAGATCCATTGTAAGCAGAGAAAGGCTAAGTCTGTAAGATTTTAAAAGTGCAGCACTGCTGTACTTATATCCTGGATAAGGCCAAAGACAAAGAGAAATACGCAGAGACCATTTCTGACTTGAAACTTGAATTAGGAGATTGAGAAGCAACTAGTGCTTGATGTGTTTATTTACTTCGTATAAGGGATTTGGATGTCTGCATGGAAGAAAGGAAAGGGAAGAAAGATAAAGACAAAAGAAGGGGGAAGTAGAAATGGAAGAGACAAAGTGTAAGGCTTACAAAGGGATGGAGGAGTTTCAAAACTCAAAGAGTAAGATAAAGGACTCAGCAGAGTGATACAGTGTTCCTTGGAGGTTCATTTGTTTGATGTAATGGCTATTCTGGACATCAGAGTGGGAATGTGAGGAGCACAACTTTATATCTGCATAATTAGTAGATTTATTAGCAAAGTGTGAATTACGTTGCTAAATATCGCCTGTATATTAAACATATAATTCGTATAAGGTGAGCATATTTCGCTATTATGAGCAACACCCGAATAAACGTGCTATCTAACTTAAGTTATTGATATTTTATTGTCATTTTGAATATTTTACGGGTTTAAGGCTAAGAGGCCTGCACTTTTTATTTCTGTTTGTTTCCCACATTATGTTTTTTGCACTGCAGGTGCTGTCATTTTTCGGGTACCTTTTCCTAGCTATCGAGTGGCTAATTGTTATGTATTAGACGACTGATAGTGAGTTTCTAATCGAAAGAATAAGAAGGTGCCAGTATGGGAAAGCGATACGCGGGATAAGCTGACTGTACCTGACTGTCTGTCTAGTGTAACAATTCAAGGACATAGCCATGCATGGACCACTGTGTTGCCCTGAGAAAGAGGGGAGTTTACCTACTCCCAAAGTCTGGAGAAATATGATTGGTTCCCAAGAGTATGAACAAGCTGTAAGTAAGTAAAGTTTTTATTGCACAATTATTTAAAATCATTGCAATATGCAAGAATACAAAAAGACGGTAGTAAAAACATTTGAAGCTATTGAAAACTAAAACAGTGAATGGGTGGGAAGGGAAAGTAAAAAGACAAGGAAAGTCAAAAAATCCATTACTTGCAGGGAATTTAATTCAGGCTTGCACAGAGGGAAAAGTCATAGAATTAATTTCAGTAATGAATTTGACAAGCTGTAGTGTTGCACAGTAGTGCATTGTTGAATATTATAAGTGTGTGTTCCTCAGAAAAGTGAGGATGCTGACTTTGAACTCAGAAGTTCCTTCTCACATCCATTGATCTGCACTCTATGAGTATAAAGCTTCAATGCACAAGCATTCATATTCTCTCTTCAGAAACCTTTATTTGATTTTCTCAAGCTAACACCTTATCTCATTTGTCAAACCAAATTACCTTTTCTAACCTATGCCAGCTTAATTTAGATTAGTGGTTTCCCTTATGGAACAAACTTTTAGGATATTTTGTATTCTTTATGTAGTTCTTATTAATGTTCTATTTTCCTTATCTTGACCATGGATCATATAAAACTGTAATATTGATGCCTAAATCTAAATATCTAATAATTAATGACCTTAATTTAATTAAATGTGTTAATACATCCTTTAACACATACTCTAATTCCCTTTGTCGTTTGCTGTGAAACCCAATTGGTCTTCACTGTATATGGCAATGTATGTAAATGACTGCTCCTAGATCTCTCTCAATTTCAATGAAAAAAGGTCCATATGACTAGTGGTGGTGTTTGTATGATGTTTACACCTGGCGTTTTGAGATTCAAGAATCACTTTTCCATCACCCACAAATTCAATTTTCACTGTCTCTTTCTCACTCTCTGACGCTCTCGCCCTTTCGAACTTTCTCTCCCTCTTCTTCTAAAGTTTGTATGTGAGAGAGAGTAAGCACTATGGGGCATATTATCAAAAACAGCGATAAAATTATCAGGAAATTGCCGCTAAAGTGGCGATAATAAGCTTGATAATATGCCCTTGTGAATTCCCATAGCAGCTCAGGTTAACACCAGAACCTGAGCTGCTATGGGAATTCACACGGACATATTATCAAGCCCATTATCGCAGTTTCCTGCCGCTAAAGCGGCGATCATTTTATCGCAGTTCTTGGTAATATGCCCCTAACATCGTAAAATACACAGACTTTAAAAACAGTCTGTGCAGAGAAAGTGATAAAAGTAGAGAGGGTATTCTCATGCACTACAATTACAAATGCCATTTTATATTGATACCAATTCAATAATTGTAGGGTTGTATCTAAAATGTTGACCTTAGTCAATAGTTGCTCTCATTCAATATTTTCAAATCTTTACCAGCCACTGTTTACATTTCATATTCTTTCTGAACAGCATCTGTGACATCAATACTTTGATTATTGCACGGTACAGACAAATATGTCATGGTTATACAATGCCGTTTTATTTCTTTATTGATGCATTTGCATAAAGGGCATTCTTTCCAAAAGAATCAGCACTTTGTATTTAAAACATGATGCTGTTGTAACTTCAACAGTACATAGAAAGAGACACGGTTGACAACATTAATGATACAATACCTTGTTTGCATCTCTGCAGCTCTGCAAGAAAAGAAAAGAATCACATTAGGTCTCCGGTACATGCAATAACAACAGATACATTAAAGTCACATTTCTATCTTAGGCAAGGGTAAAAGATATCGGCTGTACAAACCTAAAAATACACGTTTATAAAAATCTATAATTTCTCCCAAACGTCTATATGGTGACTTATGTAACCCAGATTGTAAAAACTTTTAATTACTTATAAAAAAAACTGATCTTAGTGGAATACTGGTAGATAAATAATTGTAAACAGCTAATGAGTGTTATTAGATAAAAAAAAAAGCATTCACTAGTTTCCAGGGTGCTATGAAATACTGTTTAAACACAGTGAATCAGCGGGTAGCGTGTTCATGTTCCTTTAAATAATTGCAAGAATATGTGTGACTGTTAAGAGATCTTAATGTAGGTAGATTCTTCTGGAGCTTATGAACTGGATGACAACCAGGGGGATGCAACAGTGGTACATGGAATAGTCTTAGAACAGTTGGGTGAATACATATTTATAATCCAGATTTCAGCCGGAGATACATGACTTTATTTTGCATGCACTATTCTGTGGTTGATTTGTGTTTCAGATGTGTTTTTCTTATCAAATAAAGGCTTAATTAACTATTATCCATCTGGCTCGCTCTAATAATAGTTTGTTGTCGGTTTCCACTTAAGGTGTTTTTCTAGAAATAATGTTAGCAAGATTATGGAAAATATGATTCGTATTTCTAATCCTCCTATTGTCACAAGGATGTATCAAATTAATGTTGTTTTAGCTCAAATAGATTTTATTGAATGTTTCTGGCAAAGAACAAAGATTTGATAAATACAGTAAGACTAATAATAATAATAATAATAATAATAATGATCATAAAAATACTGACAAATTATAAAAACTAGGAAAAATTACAAAAGAAGAAGAGAAGTCAGCAAGTTATCCATGTGTGTTGCAGTAGGAGTTGCAATTATGTTAGAAAGATATACAGGTGGTCTATAAATATCGCAATCTACCTTCGTACTATAATAATTATATGTTACAGGCGTACAATAGAGGACATAGCAATTTGTAAACAATACATTATAGAATATGGAGAAACAGATCCTATGAGAAACAATTCTTTAGTGGGGAGGGACAGGTGGAAGGCCACCTCGAGATCCCTAGGCAAGGTGTTTGTGTGATGGTAATCAGTGGGATAAGTTTCACGGTGGGTCATATGGAAAGAAAAAGGCATCAAGTAACCTCCATAACTTCCTATGTGGTATGCGCCAGGGAGAGGAGTGTAGAGAGATGTTGTCAGCCCCTCTTACAGAGGACAACCATTCTTGCTAAAACCTAAAGGAGATTTCTTTGTAATTAATGTTCTAATATGCATTTTGGAATCATGAATGTAGTTAAAATTACGGTATGGTCTATTGAGCTCCTGGCAACATTGCGATCAAGCGGTAACTAAATTCAGTTCTATTGGTAGAGCAAACGGTCTACTGCATGGGTTTGGAGAGGCTGCACCTCCTCCTCGAGATCATCATAGCAAGCTGTTGATTTTTGATCCCCTCTTCAGCACACACACTATGATCATGGAAATGTACTGGAGGTACTTTTGAGAAAGGAATTGAGATCCAGAGTGGGTTTTGTGGAGTGGTGGAGCCAGCAATGTCCATCCTCCTTACTGTGCAGTGCTATTATCGGCCTGCCAGGCTGTTGAGGATTGACAGTGGTGGCATCTATTACACATATAGTGGAAAGGCAGACCTTGTTACCTGTCTGTACCAAGGAAGAGTCATTACTAGATTCCTATTGGTCTGTCAGTCCTCTCCAAATGGATCCTTTGCCCATCTATGTTGGACATGGGTGTGGCCTATGTATACCTTGACACATGTATGGAGGATGGTGTGCAGATTGTGTGTGATTCGACACACAATAATCCTTGTTATGTTACCAACATTCAAGCAATACCTAAGTGGAAAGGTTGGAAAGAGCCCAGACAGCATATGTGATTTGCAGGGCTACTCTGAAATATTTAGGGATCCTTTGGGGCAGGAGTTTGGGTGTAAAGGAGAGCAGACAGAGGAGTTCATAGCAGCTTAGAGTGTTTCCTCTGTCCTTTTCTGGCCATTGTTCACTGGAAGGGCCACCTTTACATGTTAACATGTAAATGCATTGGACAACCTTCCTTTTCTTGTCAGTCTGTTTAGGGTCTCCCCTAACAAGAGACTCCTAGCCCCACCCTACTTTCTTGCTAGCACTTAATAACAAAGTACCACTACACTATTCTGAGTGGAATATAGAAAAAGGGTAGCACTGCCTAGAGTTGGTATCAGAGTTTACTGTCAGTCCTGCCAAGTGCCACTCATCAGGGGTTAGACTTAAGCAAATTTAGTAATTTGCCAGCATTCCAACACTTAATTTAATTATCAAGCATGTGAAAGTCTTTCTTACGAGAACAGGCTGATTTCTCAAGACTCTTGAGAGTGGATGCAGACAGGCACTGGATACTCAAGGGTTAATTTAATCCTGTGTTGACTAGTATTAAGCTGCTGCATGGAATACTGGGAGAGGTTGTTGTCTTGGTTACAAACAGGGGCTATAGCATGTGTATGGAGATGCTCTGGTAAGCAAAAGAAACATGAATATGGAGAGACACTATAAGAATTGTGCATGTGGGAAATAACATTTTAAACTGCATGTCTGTTTGTGTCACAGATGTTTGGATACAGTGAAAGTATTAGCACATGGGCCAGGGAGGCACAGCCAAACTGCTGTGGGGCCCGACACAAACCCCTACCAGCAAGCTGGAAAGAGCGAAGACCAGTTAAATGCTGATTGGTCAGCATGGTTTGAAGTGGTCAATCTGCGTGCGCCCCCCCCCCCCCAGGGATGCCACAGGGTTATAAGAGATAGGGGGCCCTGAGAAAGTATGTGCCTTTCTGAGCTCAGTACACCACATACAGCATGGTGGGGACAACACAGAGGGACAGCAGAAGGAGTGCAATAGCCAAAGGAGGAGCTGCTCTGGCATGTACCCTTGGAATGGCTTACGACAAGGACAGGGGGAGCAGGCTATTGGTCCGCAAGGGGTCAGAAGAGGGTGGACATGGCATTTGCACCCCAGGTTAGGTACAATGGCCGCCCACAACACTTGGCATCAACGTGTAGACCAGAGATTTCAGGAGGTGCTATGCCCTTCCTGAAATGGGGCATTCACTCAGGGTGCTGTTATAGATTTAATAATTGTCTGATCTGCAGACAATTTGGCAATAATGACGATTATGCTTGGTAAAACTTACACTGTGGGTTTTGATCATTGTAACTGAATAAAAAAAATAGCTGCACCATCAAAGGCTCATCTCATCCCAAGGGAAGGTGGAGAGCATGTTAACTGCCTGGGAGCTCATAGGCACTCGCCCATCTGGGAAGGGTTAGGTCCTCTCCCCCTTGCTGAGGGCTGAAACGTAAACAGATTGGAAGCTCATTTAATTGGTCAGTAAGGGTTGGTGACCTTGTTACCACTTCAACTTGTGCTCCTGTCTACCGGCTATGTCTATGCTACTTCAGAGTGCAGTCTTGCACCACCAAAATCAGTGTGTGTTATGGCTAGCTGCTGGACAACTACATTAACTAGTTGTGTTGTTTCCACTCTGATGGATGTATGACATTACAACGCATACATTCACAACGCATACCATCACAACGCAACTTTTACAACGCAAGATCCATTAAAACGCATGCTATTACAACGCATGCTATTACAACGCACTTTGTTATGTTTTGTGGGTTTTATTTAGGGCCCAGGAAAAAATACCTGTTACCTGTTTTGAAGGAGGCTGGTTTCACACAAGTGAGGCCAGCCCTGCTCTACCTACAATCTTTGAACAGCATCCGCATTACATTTTGTATGGCCAATTTTCTGGTGGCAGCAGTTAGAACTAAAAAAATACATCAGAACAACTGGCTTTTTTAATATCGAGTTTAATCAATGTACTTAAAATCTGCCTAATATCAAATGAATTTAATTTGCCTTTTTATAAATCCCATGTATGCTCTGATTTGTATGACATTGTAAATAGTTTTAATATTGTATGAAATGTTTTTATCTCTTTGTATGATTTTTAATTGAATCGAATAAAAATATTCTTGACTGACAGACAATACAACGCAGATGCTATTACAACGCATGCCATTACAACGTAAGTATGGGTAAGTATTTAATTTAAATACAATTAATTTAAATTACTTAAATTAATTGCATTATTTTAATTTAATTACATTTAATTTAATTTATTTTAATTAAACCCCAAAACTATCCAACATTAACCCTACTATTACACCCCCTGGAGTTATAATAGTAATTGTAACCCCTACTCTATCCAATACTTACCCTACTATTACACCCCCCAGAGTTAGAATAGTAATTTTAACCCCTACACTATCCAACACTGACCCTACTATTACACCCCCCTGGAGTTAGAATAGTAATGTTAACCCCTACACTATCCAACACTTACGCTACTATTACACCCCCTTGGAGTTAGAATAGTAAGTTTAACCGCGACACTATCAAACACCTACCCTACTAATACACCCCTGTGGAGTTACAATAGTAATTTTAACCCCTACACTATCCAACACTTATCCTACTATTACACCCCCCTGGAGTTAGAATAGTAATTATAAGCCCTACACCATTCAACACTTATCCTACTATTACACCCCACTGGAGTTACAATAGTAACTTAAAAAATATTAAATACAATTAAATTAAATTAATAAACATTTTTTGAATTAAATTTAAAAAAAACGGTTGTCCTCTGTTACTGCTTTACCCTCATATTAAGCGCACTTAGGGCGAGAAAGCAAAAGACACACAAAGTTTCAAAGTTTATTTATTATGATAAGGAACTCTTTATGAGGTCCACATAAAACAGCATATACATACAAAGCACAAATACTTAAAAAAAGAAAAGAAGATATTTTCATCACAATCACATGAGATATCTTAATACAGGCACACAATTGATGGATGGAATGCAGAACAAATCAAAACATTCACCCCCAGTCGAGAGATCTGGGTTAAATCCATCATTCTTTTTCCCACCATTCCACCCCAGTTTACACCTGGCCATATGCAATCAGTCTTGACACTGTGCCTCATGGGAACAGTCCAGCCTGAACTGCCAAGCAAGGCCTCCCTGGACCTGAGACAAGCATCCTAGGGCCAGTGAGTCCGGGACCAACGCCTGGGCATACCCGGCGCACTTAGGGCGAGAAATCAAACAACACACAATTGATGGATGAAATGCAGAACAAATCAAAACATTCACCCCAGTCAAGAGATCTGGGTTAACGCCATCATTCTTTTGCACACCATGCCACCCCAGTTTAGACCTGGCCATATGCAAACTACGCAAGACATGCCGGAGTAACCAGTATCAGACATATTTTTCTCAGTGCTTAATAATGAAGGTGGTACGATACTTGTTTGTTGGTAGAAGATTTGGAAAGGTTAGTCTGCGTAAAACATTGAAGCTTTACTTAAAACCACTTGTACATCATCAGCAGAAAGTAGCCTATCTAGTTTGGTATAGTGTGCACTTATTTTCTGAATGATCATTCCACTGCAAACAAAGAATAAAGCAAAAACATTGTCATTTACAACTCCAATAGCTCTAAGTTTCAAAGATGCAAGCCCAATTGCATTGCAAATGCTTGTTTGTAGCTGTCGCCATCAGAGCCAGCTCCTATTTCAGATCCAGGTTCTGCTCTGGAGGCAGCATTCTTCATGTTCACAAACATCAGCTACGTCTTTTGTTTACTTACTCAAACCAGCTTTGCAAAACATCTCAGTTCAAGTATGTGTGGCAGAGAAGCGACACAATGGAAGGATCAACTCTGTTTAAAAGCTTCAATGCCATCTCCCCAGAAGCGAGCAGGAAGTGAATTTCTACATTTAAATATCATCTTCAAACAGCAGGGACTTTTCTGTAACTCAGATCTCCCTTATGGTAACTTCTTATTCCGATTAATATCTAAAAGTGAAGTGATAATTTAAGTGTTCAGTTTCCTTAATGATCTGCTAAGGGGGCCAAGGGCTTCCAGAAATACCCACACCAATGTATTTATTTATTGTATTAGCACAGCACTGGCCATTTGCGCCTGGGAAACTTTGCACAGACCACTGTACATACATAACCCATCAGAACATTAAGTAACATAATAGTATGGGTACTAAGACCACTGGAAGGACTGAGGGATGCCATGGAATCTGGAACTTGTGCTATGTGCTGTTCTGGAAGGTAAGCAGCTTAGGGATGGTTTTTATGTTCTCCAGTATTTATTTCTATAGTTTCGGTGCTAGGCAAGAGAAGGTGTGTCTGGTTTGCTTTGTAATCTAATTCTCAAAAGTAGTTTTTCTTCCCCTCATGTTTCACTTAGGCCCCACAATATGTTTAGTCTATCTTTTTGGTATAAAATTATCCTTGTCTAAGCAGCATTTTATGCTACTGTATTGTCTCTATTGCAAAAACAACAATTGATGGACAGAATGCAGAACAATGTCATACATTCACCCCAGTACAGAGATCTGGGCCTAAATCCATCGTTTTTTTGCTCTCCATACTGTACTGTCTCTATCAGCTCAATCAAGGAGCACCGGTAGAGTCTTGTCCGCTATATTTATGATCTGTTCCTTTATTTATTTCCGCAAAACATCCAAGGTACCATCAATTTCTTTCCTTCTTTCAAACTTTATTCCAGTTATTAACCATAAAAGTTACATTAAAATATATGTCTCTATTTAAACAATAGGAAAAAAATGAAACCCAATTCAGATAAACAATTAATACATTATTGAAAAAGAGAAACATTTTAAACTTTAGATCTATTTTTTTCCGTACAATCGCAACTGTTATTAAATACCTGCTCAAGCTAAAATCAACATAAGGCAGTGTTTCATACCTCTAAACTCTCAGAGCTTCCTGGTGCTTTCTATAGCCCAACTTCTGACAGAGAAGAAGAATCCACTTCTTTCTAATCTTGTCATATGTGAGATACTTTCTACATTTGCGAAGGGCATAAATTGATGAGGAATTCAGCGTTTAGCCCATTATACATATTCCATTTTCCTGTATAGGCTTTAATTTGAAGGATACCATTAATTTTTTTTTAGTTCTCAAAGAAAAGTTTATTAGGATAATCAAATAATGGCAGCATAATATACAAAGAGAAAACAACAGGAGTAGCATGGATATTAACTGAGGACATTATAAAAAGTATGATGAAAGAAAATGGGGGAAGGGACAAAGAAGGAAGGGAGGGTAGGGAAGAGAGAAAGGAGAGGGAGATAACAAGGAGGCTAAAACTTTAAAAATTACAATCATTGAAGCTATATAATAGTAGAGGCAGTGCACAAATATGCAGATAAATAAACATTAATGAATAAGGAGGAACAAAAGGTTATTCAAGGGGGTTTGGGAACTTCTTGTTGAACTGGGGATGGTTGGAAGGAACGCTTGGCACATGCATCTAGATAAAGGGTAATGGGGAGCCACAATGCAAGCCTTTTCGGAGCCAGGGAAGTGGGATAAACAAATGCAGTATCTAGTCTGTGATTGTAACATACATTGAACCACCAAGCTTTAAAAGTAATGCCCTCTGAGTCTTTCCAGTTAACAGTAATTTGCTGAAATGCAACAGCCAACAATAAGTCAACAATATGAACATTTGCGTCAACACCATTCCAAGAAGAGGAAAGTGAACCAAGGAAAATGTCAGTGAGAGAAAAGGGGATGGAGGTATTGAAAATAGAATTGATTTGATTCCAGACTTTAGTCCAGAAGGCATGCGTGGGAGGACATGTGAAAAGTATATGAAAAAGTGTGGCATTGGGGTGAGAGCAAGACCAGCAAAGATCTAGGGTTAGGGGAAAACGCTTGTGGAGGAGAGACGGCGTGTACAGAAGGCGATTGTAGATGAAAAAAAGGGTTTGCGTGAGAGAGGCAGCCCTGGAAGATTTGCAAATTTTAGTCCATATTTTGTCCCACAGGGATGTGGGCCACGAGACAGCGAGATCAGATTCCCATTGCACCTCAACTTTGGATTTGGGCCGAGGTGATGGAGGATCGTAAAAGGAGTGGTATATGGAGGACGCTGACGGGTTAGAGCGTAGTTGAGTGTGTAGAGAAGAGACGGGGGTAGTAGGGATCACAGTCGAATTAGAGTGAGAGAGAGAGTCATAGGCAGACCTAACTGCATTTTTGAGTAGGGTGTATTTATGAACAGAGGAGGCAGGGAGAGAGAAAAGTTGACGAAGAATCGGAAAAGGGGTGAAGACAGATCCAGTGAAAAGTTGGGAGACCCAAATTAAACTACGCTGTTGCCACGTTTTCCAGTAGAAAGGTTTCAATTTGATAAGAATGCTGTTATTATACCAAATCGTAGTGGCGAGAAGTTCTGTGATAGTAGAGGGAGGAGCCGGAGTAAAGGCTAAAAGTAGTTTCGCGGTATATTTATGAATTGGACTGGACAGGAATTGGGGCTTGCGAGAGAAGGATAAGTATTCCGCAAAGGTAAAAGGAAAAAGAGAAAGACGTTCAAGTTTAGCCCACAGAGGAAGGGGGTCATCGGGATCTGTAAGCCAAATGGCTGCTTGTTTCAGGAGGAACGCTTTATGATAGGCAGGAAAATTTGGGAAGTTAACCCCACCTTCTGATTTGGGGAGACGGAGACGCGATAAGGACATACGTGGTTTCTTACCAGACCATAAGAATATAGAGAGTATGGAATTTATTTTAGTGAAAAATTTGGCAGGAATGGAAATCGGCAAATTAGAAATGGTGTAGAGGACAATTGGGGATAGCATCATTTTAATAGTGTCGAGACGGCCCCACCAAGAAAGGTATAGGGGGTGCCATCTAGAAGTAAGGTCAGACAATTTTTGAGAGCACTTAGTAAGGCATAGCGAGATAGTATCTGGGAGAGAAGGAGTAATGTGTAAACCGAGATACTTGATATGAGCTGGACTCCAAGTGAAAGTGGATGCAGCAAAGTCGGGTTTAAAGGTGTATTTGGTGAGAGGAAGGATTTCGCACTTATCACTATTGAGCTTATAACCAGAGAGATGAGAATATGTGCGGACTTCAGCGAGGAAAGCGGGGATGGAGACAGATGGATTTGAAAGGAAAAGTAAAATGTCATCTGCATAGGCAGCCAATTTAACTTGCGATTGAGCAAGAGGGAAGCCATGAATGTTCGGGTTTTGACGTATCCTCGATAAGAAAGGTTCCAGGGCGAGATTAAAAAGAAATGGGGAGAGAGGACAGCCTTGACGGACGCCTCTACCGAGACGGAAAAATGAAGAAATGAGACCATTGGCACAAACCGCAGCTCTAGGGTTTGCATAAAGGAGGGATATAAGGGAAATGAAATTGGGGCCAAATCCAAACCATTTTAACACGGAAAAAAGAAATGACCATTCTACCCTATCAAATGCCTTCTCGGCATCTAAGGCAATAGCAGCCAAGGAGCCGTTGAATCGTGGGGACTTAGATAAGACATTAAAAAGGAGTCTGGTATTGTCGGAGATAAAACGGCCCTTAACAAAACCTGATTGTTCAGGGCCAAGGAGATCTGGAAGGAAAGGATCGAGTCTAATAGCCAAAGATTTAGCATATATTTTATAGTCAATGTTGACAAGGGAGATTGGTCTGTAGTTCTTACAGTGTTGATGATCCTTGCCCTCTTTCGGTATGATGCAGATGTAAGCATCCGAAAAAGTGCCTGAGGAGGCATCGCTTGCCTTAAAGGAATCAAGAAGGTGAAATAGTTTGGGCAATAGAAGGTTTGCAAAGTGTTGGTAGAATTCGACGGTGAAGCCATCTGGGCCGGGAGCCTTATCCTTTTTAAGTGAGTGGAGTGCAGTGCGGAGTTCGGGAATGGTGAGGGGAGTCTCAAGGGAGGTCAAATCAACAGGAAAGGTGGGAGGAGGATGTATGCTGGATAAGAAAGTGGAGATAGAGTGATCAGAGGGTTGGGTGTCAGAGGAATAAAGTGTAGAGTAGAAATGAGAAAATACCTCCAGGATGTCAGCATCTTTATGTTGCAATACTGAATGGACATCAAAAACAGATTCAACATTCAACTTGTTTTGTTTGACTTTTAGATAGTTGGCAAGAATTTTCCCCGCCTTATTTTTCCCACCATAAAATTTCGAACTAGATTTCAGGAGGTAGAGGGAGGCATCATCAGTGGATTGTTTATTATAGCTCATTTTTGCATTGATGAGAGCTGTCAAAGACTCCTGAGTATGAGAAGTGTAGTAGGAGTGCTCTAGGAGTTTAATCTGAGACAGAAGATCATTAGTGCGTTGACGAGCAATTTTACGTTTTGCCGCAACATGTCTAAGGATAAAGTCTCTGGCAGCTGCTTTGAAAGCGTCCCAAACAGTGTGAGCAGGCAAGGATGGAGTCTCATTAATAACAAAAAATTCAGTAGTGAATTCAATAAAGGAGGCGGTAAATTTGGGATCAGTTAGGAGGGTATTGTTGAAGCGCCATTGTTTAGGACCACTGGATTTGGGTAAAAAATCAATGTTGATCAGGACAGGGGCATGATCGGAGAAAACAATGGGACCAATCTCCGCTTGGGTCAGGGATTGGGAGATGTGGTGGGAAAGGAATATATAATCAATACGGGATTGGGAGTGATGAACCGGGGAGTAGAACGTAAATTCTTCGTCGGTTGGATGACAAAGTCGCCATGCATCAATTAATTTGTGCTGGGAGATGGCGTGGGTAAAAAGGTTATGGGATTTATTAGGGACAAATGAAGATTTGGAGCGCCTATCCAAAAAGGGATCTAATGGTAGGTTACAGTCACCTGCTAAAATGAAATTATCATCTATGCAATCAGTGATACGAGAGGCAAATGCTTTCCAAAAAGTAGGATTCCCACCTGTGGGGGCATATACATTAAGCAAAGAGAAAGGGACACCTTTAGAAGAAAGTTGGACAAATAACCACCTGCCCTCAGGATCAAAGTCAGAATGTAATACTGAATGAGTAAAAGATTTACGGATTAACAAAACAACACCATTTCTTTTGCCGTCACCAGGGGCGGAAAAAACCGTACCCACCCAACCTCTGCGAAGTTTAGCAGCCTCACTATCAGTTAAGTGGGTTTCCTGTAAAAAGGCAATATCAACATTGAATTTAGCTAAATGAGAGAGAATCTTTTGCCTCTTAATGGGCGAATGCAAACCTTTAACGTTCCAAGAGACAATACGAACTGACATTAAGAAGATATGAGAAGGGATAGTGCAAAGCAGAAGTGAAGGGAAGCTTCAAAGAATTCGAGAGGGAAAGAATGAAAAAAGAAATGGAAGTAGGGAAGTGTAAGGAAGAAAACATGCAAAGAAGTGCTAAAAGGAGAGAACGTGAGATAGAAAAATTCAAGGGGAAGAGAAAAGAATCGTATTGGGAAAATAATATGAAAGTGTTGAAGAGAGAAAAAAGTAAGGAGAGGAGTTGACAGAATAGGAGTTAAAGATGATGTGTAGAAGTGACCAGAAAGGGGGCAAAAAAGGAATAAAAATGATGTCTGAAGAAAAATGAGAAAAGAGGATAGAAGAAGAAAAGGAAAGCAAAGCATGAGCGGTCGAAAAAAAATAGAGCTCAGAAGAACCTGTAAGAACAAGGAAACAATGAAGACAGAAACTAGCGGTAATACATGGGACATGTGAACAATGAAGAAATAAAACATGGGGCAGTACTTACAAAAAATGATGAGGGGTGGGTTGTCAACGGACAGGAAACAGAAGGGAAGTAACGGAAACGTGATGGGGAAGGAAAGGCCAACCAACGGAGGACATGCAAACGGGGTCACGGGACGTTCCACCGGAGGACCATGGCGGAACACAATGAGACGATCTGTGAGGAGAAGAAAAACAGTGAGATTAGAACAAACAAACGGCTAAATAACGGGAAAAAACGCAGGAACGAACAGTTGGAGGATAAAAAAAAGGAGAATAAACTGGGACCAATGAGGTCCTACAAGAACTGAGGAACCTGTGGAGAGAAGAACATAACGTTATAAGAGCAACAGAATATCATAAATTCCAGGAACACCAGGCTATGCTAGCAACAAAGACACGGTGGAAATGAAGAAGAAGGGCCAGAGAATTCCATATCAGCCGGACCACAGGAATTGAGGAAACTGCGAAGTCGGAGAGGATCTTCAAAAGTCATAGTCTTGTTGTTATAAGTGACTTTGAATAAACAAGGGTGAAAAAGTCCATATTTGGCTCCAATGGATCGCAGTTCCGGTCTCATGTCAAGGAATGCTTTGCGGCGAGAGGCAGTAGCTTTGGCGTAATCCTGGGCAATAAACAAAGTGGAATCCGACCATTTCAAATGAGGTATTGCTTTAGCTGCAAAAAGAACCTTCAGCAGATCTGTATACTCAAGAAAGTACATTATGACGCCTCTTGGTTTTGTCTCAGGAGAAATACTCGAGGGAGCTCTACCAAGCCTGTGTGCGCGTTGTATGTTAAGAGAGGTGCCTTCTGGGAGATGCAGGAGCTTGGGCAGAAAGGACTTGAAGAAGGCAATGGCGTCACTCCCCTCGCAACCTTCCTTCAGGCCGTAAAGACGGAGATTGTTGCGTCTATTCCTGTTTTCAAGATCCTCCACTTGCTTCTGGAGGGTTGTGAGTCTCATATCCATATGTACCGACTTGGTAGCGGCTTCCTGGAGAGTTGACACAGTCTTTTCCACTGCAGTGACTCTGGTGTCCATTAACGACCAGTTGTCAGTCAGAATTTGAAGCTTTGAATTTGTCTCCTCCATAAATGGGCGTAGTGCCCGAATTTCCTCAAGGAGAAGCTCCATGGAGACAGCAGATGGTGACTTCGGGGGAGACGGAGGATTGTGTTTCACTCTCTTAGGAGTAGTCCTCGCTCCTGGTAATAGGGGGACATCCATACTGAGAGAAGATTCGCAACTGGAGGAGCCTGCAGAGGCTTCTAATTGAGCCAACGCAGTAAATAGCTTTGAGTTTTTGACAAAGTTGCGTTTAGGGGTTTTGCCAGGACCCTCCGCCATGTAAACTGCAATGAGGAAGAAACCCCAGGAGCGAATAGAGCGGATATATACCACAGGAGTGAGGAAAAACCAACAAAGTGAGTTATAGGAGGAGGTTTAGTTAAATCCAGGACAAGCCAAGAAAAAATGACAAAGAAATGTGCGCAGTCTGAGCAATACCAAGTGAATAGCAGAGATGGTAGATCATTAGAGTTAGTAGTAAGCACAAAATGGCCGCCAAAGCTGAGGAGACAGCTGTAAATTGAATAAAAATGAAAAAAATAATTCCATAGGGAAGATAAAGTCACCTTTCACTGTGATATCGAAGCGCCGTCATTTCCTGCAATTTTGGCACGTTTTGGTGAAGTATGTCCGCTGCTGCAGGCAAAATGCGCGATGAGCGCGCTGTTCAGGAAGGCGCCGGCAGAGGCATTAAGATGGCGGTCGCGGCGGTGGTGGAGCCGCGACCGGAGCAAAATGAAAGTTGCCGGGCGGGGAAAAAGAGCCGGAGAGCAGCGAGGGACTGCTTAAGTGCCTGAGGTGTTCCGATGCCGTTTGCGATGCAGCATGTCTTCGAGGGAAGGCTGGAGCCGCCGATAGTCCTCGGTGAGAACGGAGCCTCACCCCGAGGCGTCCATCCGTCTTGGGCGCTTAGCCACGCCCCCCGGATACCATTAATAATCTTTAAATCTGATGCCAGGGGAGAATAAATAACACCCAACAACTCCTCAAACCCTGGACAAGGTTTAACTTCCAAAATCTGTGTGGCTACTCTGTAGAATCTTGGGTTACTATGCAGCATGTTCAACTGTTACTCCAAATATATCTGCTTCAATTGTTTCTTGGAGTTCTGGGACAATGTGTGTGGCTCGTCCCATTAATCCCTTAAACTAGGCTTAACAAACCATCCTTTCACCTAACGCATCCAGGGGAGAGTTAGCAGTTCATCGAAGGCTATTATCTCTCTAAGGCCTTGTCTATAGTGATCCAACTCCTGTATCGTCTACAACCTCATCCAGAAGAGCAGAGGTCTCATGTTTGCAATATGCTCTATCCATTTTATGTTAAGGTTGTGAAAAAAAGGTGTTAATGAAATTGCCACCCGTAGGCCGAATAGCCGCGTCATGAATTTATTTTCCTCAATCGAAAACTGCCTCGAATTTTCTGTGCCTCACAAATCAGCCCCATACAATGCTGCAACCTGTGAGTTATACTTGTATATATCCAGAACTGTCGTAACAACTTTTATTGTAGACTTATGATCTTTACTGTAGACCACCCTTGCACCATGCGTAAGATTCATTCTTGTGTGATTTACCCTAGAGTCTATAGTAAAACCCAAATGATTAGAATGTGAGATCATTTCAAGATTTTCCTTAGCAACATGGGTGCTTTTCTTAAAGGACCTATAAGGTTTTAAGGACATACATTTGGTCTTGTTAATGCTTATTTCGAATTCCTTTCCAGTGCAGGATTCATTGAAGCTATCTAAAAGGTTTTGGAGACTCCTTGCGTCTGCAAGACCAGAATAGAATCATCAGCAAAAATCAGTGCTGGAACGGGAGACTTCGGGGAGGCATGACTGCACTTGTTGAGATGGTCAACAATATCCTTAATGACGAGTGAGAACAAGGTAGGTGCGAGCACTCACCCCTGTCTCTCCCCTCAATTAATTGGGATTGGCTCAATTAGTTCATCCAACGGACCATAGCATAGTTGCTCTGATGTAACCTAACTACCTGGGTAAGGATGCCGTCTGTGACGCCCTGAATTTTCAGCTGTGCCCAGAGCAACCCCCTTATGCCAAGATCAAATGCTGCCCTTAAGTCTACAAATGCAATATAAATATGGGCATCTCTTATTTTAACATATTTCCATGAAGTGCACATTAACTTAAATATGTGCTCAATTGTGCTAGTTCGAGTTCTAAACCCTGCCTGATAAACTCTTAGTATATTATTTCCTCAGATCCAATTATTCAATTCATCCGGAACTTGCCTGGCATAAACTTTCTTCATTGTTACTTATTGGCCCGTGGCTCCCAGAATCGAGTTTACTCCCTTTTTTGAATAGCAGTACTATTTAGCACCCTTCCAAGTAGGAGTGACCGGTGCACCTGAAGCTACTGCATTGCTATTTACGTTAACATAAGGACCGCATTCTTCTAAATCATGCCTAAGCAAATCTCCCAGAATTTTATCCAGCCCTGCAGCCTTACCCAACCTAATAGTGTTAATTGCCTTTAGATCCTGTAGGCTGAACAATTGTTTACATACTGACCATTAGAGACCACCCTGGCCTCTGCGTACAGGTTGGCAAAATGTTGGTTCCAGGTGGCTGGATCCAAATAGTATTCTGCGTGGGACATTGCATTTTTACTGCAGCATTATTTTCCAGAATGTAAACAAATCTGTTGTTATAGCAGCATGGAGTAGATCATTCCAGTTGCCCTCATCCCATTCTCTTTGCAAAGGTTAATGCTTTTTGGTAATTACGCCTTGCCTCTCTTATTAACTGTACATTTCCCTTTTTTAAGCAATCTAGTAGGAGTATCTTGACCTCTTTACATTGCTTGTTGTACCAAGGATTACTCAGTAACTCTTTAGATGTAATGTTCTTACATGTGATAGCTTTTTTCAGTGCTGGTCTTAGGGCAGACAGAACAGATCGATGGATAGCCATAATCGATGTTAAAGATAGAAATATGGTACATGAGAGCCAAGCACTTTGGAAAAGATATTATATATTTCACTCATGGTCTCAGCATTATTCACAATATAGGGCCACCTTATGGACCTTCCGTTATTTCCAAGGAATGGTTGCAGTTGCAGGCTTTCATTGATCTCTAGCTGCATTTCAGTATAACACGCTGACATTTCTAAGCACAAGGGAAGATCAACACTATATTCCTTATCCTCAATTTTTAAAGGCTGTATTTCTATACCATTCATCTGTACTATGTAGAGTGTAATCTATCTTAGTCCAGATGTTTCCCTTTTTAAAGGTATATAATGATGAGCCATCTTTACTTTCAGGCATGATTCAGCCATTACATGCCCTTAATCCATGTTCTAACATAAGATGTAGCAGTTGCGTAGCTGCTTTAGAGCACGGGACCGATGACCCTGCTACCAATTGTGGGACCCCAATGGCTACGTCTTCCTCCTCCATGACTAGTTTGAATCCAATAATAAGTTTATTTGTACAGTTCAAATCACCGCCCACTATAACTATATTGTTTAGAGCTACAAATCCTGGGGTGTTGCCCAATATTTCCACAACGTGTGCCTCCAGATGACATCTTTTTGCCCTAACATAAATGCTATACCGATGTAAATGTTTACCATTCTTTGAACTTAGGCTCACTCCAAGGATATCAGGTGAATCTATTCGATGAACGCTTATTTTAACATCTAAGGTGAATTTTATCCATATAACCGTTCCTCCTGAAAACCTACCACTTGATGAGGGAATAGCTTCAACACAAGAGGTCTTATATCCACCCTTATATGGGGCTTCTATTGCCCATGTCTCTTGAACAAGGCAAAGTTGTCAGTGTTCTGTATATCCATGCCACTCAGAGTCTAGAATTTTACTTTTTAACCCTTCTAAATTCCAAGTGACCATATTTGCAGATTTGTTATTCATTGTTCTTAAAGAGTTTAATACACTAGGGCTTCTTCCTTGGATCTCTTGAGTGTTGACTACCTGTGTTGTAGGTATGTTGGATAATTGTACCACCTGGGGATCATACCATTCCATTTCATTCCCTAAGCAAGTCCCATTAGTTATAGTCGTGCTGCCAGTCACTCCATTCTGACATACACTGTACTCCACACACACTATACACACTGTACGTATAATTAGTGGATCCTTTGGCCCACACTATGACGTTTTAAATACCATTTTATTACAAATGAAAATCCTTACATTGGTAATCCTTTTGAATTCCTTTGGGAGTGTGGCTTCTGCGATTGAATCAAAGATATTTGTGAGAATGATTATTTCTAAGCCCCGAGGAAGTCTAGGTGATGATGCCAGATGAAACGTGTTGGCCAGATGCTTTGAAGAAGTAAAGAAACACATTGTGAATACAATGTACAAAACTCTACCTGTGTCCCTTGATTGTGCTCATACGCTATTGTGCAATTTTTTATAAGATTGGCGAAGTTCATAGAGCTATCAATGCAGGACCCAGGACCTTCTGGTGAGAGGTTTGGTATTTTAACTACGGAGGCTAATTCATTCAGCCATCTTTGTATTGTTTGGTGAGGATTGTTTGGATCTACAAATAAGAGTTCAGTCTTGTCTGGGTTTTGTTTCGGGGAGAAGACAGGTGTCCAGTTGACATCTGTTGAAAGCAGTTTTTCAGGTTTTTATGATTGATAGTTTTAGATCCTCTAAGTAAGAGTTGGGTATTGTCAGAGTACTGATACAGTGTTATCTTTGCTCCTTGTAACATTTCTGAAAGTTGCTCTACATAGGGATGATCCTTGCAGGATGCCCCGGGTTAGACAAAAAGATGATTTGACTGCATCAAGTTTAATGAATAATTTTCTGACTGTCAGGAAGGGCTGGAAACAATTGAGTATAGTGCCTTCTATGTCCATTCTGGTAGAGAGGATGTTTGGTAAATTTACATGATTTACCATGTCAAAGACTGCTGTTATGTCTATATGCACTAGTAGACAGCAGTCGCCTTCATCTAATCTTTTGAGTATGTCATCAATAATGCAAAACACAGCTCATTCTGTGCAATATTGGGTCCTGAACCCAGACTTAATTTTGTCAAGGAGAGTACAATTTTGACTGGTCTAAGTTTTGAATGATTTCAGGCTATTGCCTCTATTTTTTCAGTAAAGGTTCTTCACATGCTGTGATGTGCATACTTAGAATGTCTCCTTCTGAATGTGTGGATTTATTGCTTCGAATAACGATTTTATGTAGTTTTTCAGTATTTAAAGTTTGAAAGGAAGGCCCAGTTACATGTCTATCAGTATGGTGGGGTGGAGGAGTCTTTGTCCTCATTTCTTACATATGTTCTGGATTTTATTTTTGCAGACTTTTGCTAACTCGCCAGCTTTGCCTACTAAGGGCCTCATTCCGACCTTAGTGGACAGGGTTGCTCCAGCACAAATGTGACGGATATTCCATCCACCTAATTCCAATTCCATTATAACCTGTGGAACTTGTAATATATCTGAGATATCTGTCACGTGTGCGATGGGTTATCCAATCCGCCAAGATCGTAATCTGGCCCTAAATTTTGAATCATCAGTTGTTTGATCCGGCTAGTGTATAATTTAATGGTTTGAAAGAGAACTTTAGGCCTGGTATTAGAATCATTGGTCCTATTTTTGTAAACGATATATTCAACTGAATCAACCTTACTGCTTTTTCGTCTGTTCTTCTAGAACTTACATGACACTGCCACAGATAAACCATCATGTGGATGAGATATGTAAGTGATTTTTTCCATGCTAGGCAACTCTAGATGCCCAACCACAGATTAATTTACTATCAATTTCTTACAAGCCTTGATTCATTGGCCATTATTCTCTGCCTTGAAAGAGCAGTAAGTACAGGAGCCAGGCACATGAAACTGAATCATAATTCACCTACATATGTACTCAGTCATACCTTACCTTGGCCCCAACTGCCGTCCATTCCTGGGTCCCATTGTCTGAAGGCCTTTCCATCGATTTACCTATGAGATGTAAAAAATAAAGTGTTAATTCAGGGTCTTCCATTGACACAGCTGGCCATCCCACCTGTAATGCTAAGTTCATTTTAATGGAAAGCATCTCCTATTGCTTACAGCACGTGTTGTCACCCTTTGCAGCAAGACCATTCCCTGCATGCTGCTGCATTCTAATCTATCTCAATCACTGAAACAGAGACCTGCCTAGGAAGTAACCACTGGTCTCAGGAAGAAATGATGGAGGGTTATTCACAACATGGACCATTTCTACTCTAACTGTGCCATTGTTTGTATAAATGTTTATAAGATCACATGCAGCAGAAGAAGGTGAGTTCATCTCATGGATTGTAGGATACACAGCAATAAGCACAGAAGTGCTTTGTTAAAATCTGATGTGCAATCTGATGGAATGCTAAGTGACTGGAGGCTGTGTCCTTCCCTCTTCAATGGCAGAGAACTGCTGCCTTATTTAGACATCCCTGACATGTAGGCAAAGATCTCTGCCTTTAGAAGAGCCCCGCTGCCAAGACAGAATTCACACTATTTACAAGAATAACAAGGAAAAACGAGTACAAGCCTTGTTCAACAAAGAATCTGATTAGAAACCAATCTCGTTTACCCCTGGACACCGACCCGGCCCTCAAGGAATACATCCACAAGGGAATCAATACGGTAAGGCACCAGTTCTCTCCGCAGAGGAAGGTGAAACTGTTCCTCCCAGAAAGTGACTTCAGATCTGCCTTTCAAGCCCTCACCATCTGGATTGTGGCAATGTCTTATCCCATGGTCTTATTTACCACACAGGTACCACTAAAGAGCATCCTGCATGCCAGAGCATGCGTCATCAGGGTCTGAAGAGATACACCCTCATTGGCATACACCATCTTCAAAATCAGCTAAGTCATCAATAAAGCCATCATGACCCGCACCCCGTGAAGGGGGTTGACTACTGCACCACCTCTGGTGGTTCTCAGCACATAAATATCAAAAACAACCTCAAACTGGAGATGAAGAAGAGCAAAAAAACTAGGCAACTGGACTATACTTATGTAGCCAGGTACCTGCATCCATCATAACCACCCCATCTCTTCTCCGGTATAGGAAAGAGTGAAATGCTGTCTCTTTAAAAAGCACTACGTCACATCAACATGGTATGCCACCTTTGCTTTCAGAATCCAGCTTCCCCGCCAATCACTCATTGACTTTGTTTGGCTTTGAGCATATCTTCTGTCTTTTGCCTAAGTTTGCTATACACCAATACTGCATACATAATATATCGATACATTGCTGCCAATTGCATCGGGAGAAAGTTGGGGCCTGGTATACAATTTGCTTTTACAGTCGCTCAGCTTGCCAATCACAAAGTCACAGGCCGCTGCAGCGGCACAAGTCGCAATGTACCAGGGGGACTTTGTAAGTTGGAAAAGTCTTTGTGATTCAAGAAGTGTTTTTTGCGACTCATTCCCAGGTCTAAAGAGAAGAGATTGAAAAAGGGACATTCCGTTCCTCATTGTGGGAACAGTGATATATCACGGCTTTCCAGGTTACTGACGCGTGACATAAGGCGTTAACCCATTCACAGAGAAGACGCTGTCCCCATGAAACAATTTGCTTATGAATGGCGGAAGACAGCCTGCTGAGAAGCAGACATGGAACCACTGCCCACAGGATGCTTTCCAAAACATCAAAGATCATCCCTGAATCACAATTTTTTTTTTTAAGCATAAAGTTCGACTAAGGGCCAAAAGTAAATCTTAAAAATAAAGATGTTACAATGCACCAAATGTGAGTGGAGGGGTGGAGGTCTCCTATCACTGGCAGGATTTCACCCTTCATGTGCATTTTTTGCAGCAGGTCGCAAAATACCTCCAGCTTTGCACATGTTAATGAGACAGGAGGTTTGCATGTCTCCTGGGAATGTGAATTTTGCATTACAACTGTTTCATACATCAGTTACATCACAAATTAAAGAACTTGTTGCAAACTAGTCAGTGGACAAAAATACTGACTCGTTTTGTGACCTGCTCTTTCTTCATCTTGGACCGGGTGTACAAAGCTTTTTTTCATTCAAAAACAGCCTGATTTGCAGAATCCAGTTCTTTGTGAACATAAAAAGGCATTTTTCAATGCACGAGGCCACAATTTGCAATTCAGTAACTTATTACCGAATCCCAAATGTGTTTGCAGTTCAGTATTAGAAAAGGGCATGTTTAGGGCTTCCCTCCCTAAAGATTCACATATACCACTACGATTCGGTAGTAGGAATGGAAGCCATAAACATACCCCTTCCTAATACCTATTTGTAGTGGTATGTGTGAATGCTTTGCAATTGAAATGCGGTCACGAAACATTTACATTATACTACCTACTTCAAGTAGTTGGCAGCCCATTTGCAAATGAGAAGGTATCCTAAACCTTCCACTTTGTGAAAGTTTGTAAAAACATTTATTTTTCAAGAGCATGCAGTGGACCACTGCCTATTCTTAAAAAAATAAAAAAAAAAACTTTCATTTTTCTTTTTGAAACACATCCCGTTTCTGTTTAAGGAAAACAAGCTGCATTAAAAAAAAAACTTTACTGAAAAGCACTCACAGACATGTGGTCTTCTGACCCCAGCAGGCCATCATCCCTGGGATTTTTGCTATTCCCAATGGATCACAAACCGAGAACTAACTTATGAATATTTCAGACCCACTGGGAATAGCAAAACGTGTCAAACACACATTTGTGCATTGCTGTTTGCTATTACCAAATAGCGAATCACAAACACGTTCTGTTTGGTAATCGCAAACACATTTTCTTTGTACATCTGGCCACTTGTGCTTGCTTTCTAATGCCACACAACGCAAAATTATGTTCATCTTTTCAACACAAACCTTTAAACTTCCAACCACTGCTTCCAGTATGATACAAAAGTAAAGAGAGTTGAAAACCCTTCAATATTTCGTAATGTACAGCAGCAGCCGAAACAGACCAGGGGCGGGGCGGGGGAGGGGGGAACTACAGAGAGAGGGAAGGGAATGTAAAAAAACAAAAAAGCACATACCTTATCGCCATGTCTCGCAGTCTATTTTCTGTCCCAGTCCAACCCTGTACTGGTCATCCTTCAACCACCTTGAGCTTAACACACTGGCCCTCATTCCAAGTGTAATGCAGTGGTCAAAGTGGGCAGGATCTGAGAGGCACGACACGCCCATACTTTTATATTTAAGAAAAATAATTCCCCTACTGTTTGTAAAAAGACACCTATCCCAGAACGGTTAACTCTGACATTTAAAATGCTTCACCTGAAGTGTAAGGCAGGGAGTCTCCTGTGCTGTGAAACAGAGGGAGGGGCAGGCAGCTAAACAAGCCTTTTTGCAAGGGAGCATGCTTGCCTGAAAGAAATGCAAATATACGCAACTAGATAATCTGCAAATATAAAGGGTGCTTTGAAACCGGTATTGACTTTACCTGATGGAATCACTTAAAGCTTCTTAATAATAATTCCACATTTGTAAAGCGCAAACTTTTCACCCCTAAGGGTATCCAGGCTCTGGGGGGACTGTGGAGATTAAGTGAGCTATTGCCAAGAGTCACATGATGCTGAACTGAGCTGCCACCAGGGAGTGAACCATGAACCTCGTGCTCCGGAGGCAGCCACTCTGGCTGTTGCGCCACATCTCTAATTTCTTTTGAGAGGTATCACAAGGTCAGTTGCCAGCAGAGCTGTGTAGTGTGGGCTTTTAAAGGACAGTTACAAAAAAAATTGCATTATGTACAGTATGGGTATTATATGACTAAAATCCAACAGCCTGATTCATGAAGTGAAATTGCGCCCGCAATCGCTGCGAAAACGCAAATGCGGGCGCAATTTCCGTAATCGGCATTCAACAAGAAAATAGCGAATTCGCAAACACATATTAGCGAATTCGCTAATATAATCGCAGAATCCCTGCCGCAGAGCATTAGCGATTCGGAAATAGCGACACACCACGGAATCTGCGAAAATAATAGCGAATTCGCAAAATAAATCGCTATCGGCATTCAAGAAAATTCGCAATTAGCGAAAAACCCAAAAATCGCTATTTGCACGGCGCAAAATAAGGACAACTCAAAGCAGGTGGTAACCATGAAAGCCATTGAAAAATATTTTCAAAAAACCGTTGTCCTATCACCAACAGGTACTGGCCTGACCAATCACACATAAGGACCATCAGCAGCAGCAGCATTAGGAGTCCCACAATGCCAGGAATGTACATGGTGGTGAGGCGTCGCAGGCTACAGCGATTAGCACGGAGGAGGCGCAGGATCCAGGCCAGGATATTCCGCCAGCGGGTCACCTTGCTGGGCCAAACCAGAGAGCAGATATATGCTAAATACAGGCTGAATGGGGAAATGATAATGCAGCTAATACAGGACCTTGACCCCCTGATGCAGCACCCAACAAACCATACCAATGCGGTGCCTACACATGTGCAGGTATTGTGTAGCCTGCACCTCCTGGCCTCCGGAAGCTTCCAGGGGGTAGTAGCGGCTGCTGGGGGAATATCCCAGCCCACCATGTCACGCTGCCTCAACAGTTTTGTTGACGCCATGCTCACCCAGCTACACCGTCACATCAAATTCCCCGCCAGCCAACAGGAATTGGACATGACAAAGCTACAATTCTACAATGTAGCCCATTTTCCACATGTGCTCGGATGTATAGACTGTACCCACGTCGCCATCTGCCCACCAGCTGGCATGGAGTATATGTTACGCAATTGAAAGTGCTACCACTCCCTCAACATCCAGATGGTCTGCAATGCCAAGACATACATCACTGACATCGTCTCACGGTACCCAGGGAGTACCCATGACTCCTTCATCTTCCGGCACAGCGGACTCCACACACGGCTGGTCAGGGGAGAGTTTGGGGAAGGACACCTACTTGGTAAGTACACTTTGATTGAAATGTCACATTGCAAAGATGTAACAGCGCAGCACAGGCAATCACCATCTGCTCCTCTCATTCAGGTGACAGTGGCTACGCCCTCCGTGAATACCTCCTGACCCCATACCTCAACCCTGCTACACCCCAGCAACGGCGCTACAATATTGCTCACATACGGACAAGGAATTGCATAGAAAGGACATTTGGCCTGCTCAAGAGCAGGTTCCGCATACTGCACAAGACAGGTGGGGCCATGTATTACAGTCCTGCAAAGTGCTGCCGCATAGTGGCTGTCTGCGCAATACTACATAACATTGCAACCAAGCGCCGGATACCTGTTGACATCTCTGGCAGTGAATCTGAGGGGGACAACCGGCCACCTGCACATGCGCGCCATGCACAAGGGGAGACCCCAGCAGAAGGGCACAGACGTCGCAACCACATCACAGTGAACAGTTTCTAGTACAACCACTGCCATCACCCCACTAATCAACAATGCATGCAAAATGTAATGATGACACAACGCTAATGTGTGTAGGAAAATAAATGTATTTGTTAAATGCACAAAATGATATATGAGGGTCTGTGCCAAAGTTCAAAATAAAAGTACGTGTTCAATTCACAAAATGAAATATAAGGGTCTGTGCCAAAGTTCAAAATAAAAGTACGTGTTCAATTCACAAAATGAAATATAAGGGTCTGTGCCAAAGTTCAAAATAAAAGTACGTGTTCAATTCACAAAAGTAAATATAAGGGTCTGTGCCAAATTAGTCCCACAAACAGTATTACGCCATACTGCTGTGCTTGCCAGGCTTGACCTCAGCCTGTGCCAGTGGTGATTACAGTTCTCTAGGTGTGCCTAGAGCGTGTCCCTCCATAACGCCTCTGAGGGCCTTCCTCCTCCGGGGCGTCAGGCAATGGGGGGGTCCTGGTGCTGCGGGTGGGTAGTGGGGCCTGTGAGGCTGATTGTGAGCTCAGGCTGGACGCCCCCTCACTCGCATCATCACCCCCCACAACAGATGGAATAGGTGGAGGGTGAAGAGCCACGACAGCCGTGGTGAGGGTCTCCAGCACCCTCGTCATGTCCACACTGCACTGGATGACAGTGTGCTGCTGTGTCAGACAGCGCCGCGCCAATAGGGATGTGGCATTTGCCGACACATAGCTTGCCCTGCTGTAGGTGCCAAGCTGGGTCAACAGTTGGCGGTGGTGCCGGCGTTGGCCACCGTACATTCTATTCATGGCACGGGTGTTGGCCTCCACGGCTGCAGCAATGCGGGCCATTCCATCGCCCACACCGGCCAGGTCGGCCCTCATGCCTTCAATGTGGGTAGCAACACATGCCACGTTGCGGCCAATGTTGTATAGTTGGAGGTGAATTGCCCCCTGCTGCCGTGCCTGGCGCTGGTGTATGCGCAGCATCCGTCTCTCGATGCTGAGCCGCGCCTGTCCATCACCATTGGCCCGCCTGGTAGCAGCTGCGGAGCGCTGGCGTGACCTGCCACGCCTGCCCTGCTGGCCGGATTGTGAGGCTGGGGGATGAGTGGACAGTGGCGCAGCCCCGGATGTTGAGGTGCCAGCTGCTGGGGGTAAGGCCACCGGTGTTGCAGGTGTGCTCGTCGCAGGGGGTGTGCCTGCTGGTGTGGCTGTAGCAGTCGCTGCAGGGGCCACAGGAGTGACTGAACTGGCTGCAGCTCTGGGAGGAGCAGCGGTGGCAGGGAGCACAATGGGGGCTGCCATGGCAGCGGATGAGGGCGCTGCAGCAGTTGCAGGTGGGACGCTGCTGGTGGTAGTTGCTGGTGGTACAGTTGCAGCCGAAGGGGCTGGTGCCTGGGTAGGTGTTGGCACCTCCAGGACGCTGTCGTCGATCACCAGCCTGTCACTGTCACTGGTATCGCCACCTGTGGGGGTAAGTGGAGGACCATTAGTTGTATGCATCTGGCAGACGTGCAGTTGCTACATGCATGCTGGGTGACATTCCCTGAATGGCAGTGGCTTTGTGTGCATTGGGACCTGACTGGCTGCATTGTGGTACTACTACATTGTGGCCAGACTACATCTTCCACAATGCTTCAGGACATTCCTTGATGTGCAACAATGACATGCCTATGGGACATTGGGGGAGCCTATTTGGTCATGGACATCCAAAGGGGGCAGGGTCGCAGTCGCATGCCACTTACCTTGGGTGTCTTGTGTGGGGCCGGATGAGTCCAGTGCAGTGAAACCCACACAGGCCTCCCTCTCCAGGGTGTTTTCAACCAGGTCCTCCAGGGCGGTGTTCGGTGGTACCGTCGGACCTCCTCCTCCTGTGCCCGAGGACTCCCCAAGGCGCGCCGCCACCTTCTCCTTGGCACGGCCTCGGAGGTCGTACCACCGCTTTTTAAGTTCTTCCAGGGACCTGGCCGCCACTCCCACCGAGTTTACTGCAGAGGCTATCCCCTGCCAAATGCGCCTCTTCTCCATTTCTGGGACCCTCCTGGAATTGGCACCGAACAGTTGGTCGTGGTTAGCCACAACTCCCTCGATAAGGTGCTCCAGCTCCTGCTCGGAGAATTTGAGCTTTCGCTTTCTCCCAGACGAGCTGCTGGTCCCTGGTGCAGCTTCCTCAGCCATGGTATGGGTTGTGGCTCTGTGGATCACTCTACTAGCCAAGATGTGCAGCAGCTCTTCTATGTGCTCCCTGTCTCTGTGCCTCAATGTGCAAAATGGTGCTGGGAACCGGCAGCTTCCTGGTTGTGATGTCATCACTGGGCTCGAAATGCGACTTCCCGTTTTCCCGATCTCGCGAGTTTGCGATCTCGCAAATAGCGATATCGCTAATAGCGATATCGCTATTTGCGAGATCGCAGTCCAGCCGCGGGTAGGCCGAAATTGCGATTAATCTGCGATTAATCGCAATTTCGATCGGATCGCTATCGGATTTTGCGATCGCGTGCGAATCGCTTTTTTTTATCGCAATTCTTCATGAATTCGGATTTGCGATTTCTGAATAGCGATTCGCTATTTTTTGCTATTTCAGAATCGCAAATGCCGATTTTCATGAATATGGCGGCAAATTTTTGAAGCGCTTTTTTATCAAACCATTTTTACACATTTTGTAGCATTCTATCTCATATTGTGTGCAATGTAAATTTAACATAATGGCTTGCATATTAACAGTGCTTTCTGTCACAGACTGGGACCTCGTAGCCCTAAACATACACAAGTCACTATTCTCCACTGCACCAACCAAGATTCAATTCTGAGGCTCTGTGGTTACAGCAACTCAGCTCTGCAGTGGATTAACTAATAGAGGTTTCAAAATGTATGAAAGTGCATTTCCTACTGATTAACTGAACTAGCATTTATTTTTCATTTAAATTGTGCTGTACTTTATGTATTGTTGTCTGAAGGTGAAAGATCGAAAAAACTTTCAAAATGTTTTTTTTTTTTATCCACACCTTTGAACCCACCCCGTGATCACTCACCCCGTCCGCTTTGCGCATAGCATCACAGTTCCCATAAGATCATTAATACACTTCAACCATTCAACCACTGGTTTGACGTAAATATGGTGGGGTATTTGCCACCCATGGTAAAACCCATTACACAGGGTGAGGTATTTACCAGTTGGTTTTAAAAAAGAAAATGGGGCACAGACTGGAATTGTTTTTTAAAACACAGAATTTCCCATTTTTAGCATTTTTTCTCATCTTTTCCCCAATAAATTTTTCAGGGGAAACCTGTGTGGGAGTGATAATTATCACACAACTCATAATTCCGGTCCCTGCGCAGGGATCGGAATTTAGCCCGTAGCACGTAATGAGGGCCACTAAAAATGGAATTCTACTTCTCTCTACACAACTCCCCACCCTGCTTCCTGACAGTTCAACCCCGATACAACCTCCCTTGACAAAACTCTACCGGTATATTTACAATGAAGTGGGGAGAGAGGCATTAGCCGTCATGGCTTAACCCCTCTCTCCGCCGCTTCAGAAACACAAGGCTGCACCATATTTACAAGGATGTGGTGCAGCCTTGCGTTTCCGTCTGCGCTGGCTCTACACTTAGCTGTGCAGTGCCAACGCAGGCACCCTTGCACTCTTCCTGCACAGAAACAATCCTGAAGTGCCATTTTGTCACTTCTATGTGTGCTGCCTAATGTAGCGCGCATGAAAGTTACAAAATGGCATTTTTGATGATTGTTTATGTGCAGGAAGAGACACCTCCCTACACATAAACAATCCAAGGTGTTTTTCTTTTTCCATGTGTGCTGCACAAGGCAGCACACATGGAAAAAGAAAAAATGAGGAGAAATAATGTATTTCCCCTCGTTTCACCAACTTCAGACCAGGTTTTCCTGGTCTTCATTTTGGCGCTGCCACCTATTTACGCTGCCCGTGTAAATAAGGGGCATCATCAAAAACAATGGGTGTTGCGGTGGAATGGCCAAAGCGACACCCACCGCCCACCCCTTTCACGCTAAGCATAGCGTGAACGGGGGCCTTATTTAGAGGGCAGCATTAAGCCAAGTGAAATGGCTTAAAGCTGAGCCCCTAATGCCAAAACGTGTTCAATCCCACATAAACCCCTCCAGTAAAAATACCCAAAACCACCTTAACCTCCTCAGAAACATCAAACCCTTCATTCCAGAACCAGCCGTTATAACTATAGATCAATATCCAGGTATCTCTAGATTGGATAATGGAAAGACCCTACTCGGAGGGGTCTCCAAGCACACATCTAATGGCAATGACAGCCGTGCTCAGAACAGCAGTCCCACTGGTGATGGGAAGTGAATGTCTGACGCTACAACACATACATTTACATTGCATACCACTACAACACATTTTTTAAAACATTTACAGCGCATTCCATTACATCGCATTATACCTTTACACCACATGCCATTACAACGCATACCATTACATTGCATTTAAGGTAAGTGTTGGATAGTGTAGGGGTAAAAATTACTATTCTAATTCCAGGGGTGCAACAGTAGGATAAGTGTTGGATAGTGTAGGGGATAAGTGTTGGATAGTGTAGGGGTACTATGCGTTGTAATGGTATGGGTGGTAGTGACATGCGATATAATGCCTGCGTTGTAGTGACATGCAATGTAATGGTTGCGTTGTAGTGACATGCGTTGTAAAGGATGTTGCGATGTAATGACTGCGTTGTAAACGTAGTGCGATGTAATGGTTGCGTTCTAACGGTTATTTCCCTGGGAAGTAGGCGTTTGTCCTCTTCACACCTGTACTGATCTCTCTAAACTGACTCCCAATAGAAGCAGGAAGACTTTTCGAACTGGCCCTCATCCTACACAGAGCTCTGCCCTGGGGAGCACTGAAATATCTTGCTCAAAATCTCATCCTGTCTGGGGGCCCCTGCCCCCTCCCAGGTGCTGAATCTCTGTTCCTGGAACCATCAAGATTTAAAAACACGAAGAACCATCTCCTGGGCATATTGGGGGAACAATCCCAGAGCCTGGAACTCAGTCCCATTGGAGATACCGATGGATTCCTCATTCCAGATGTTCAAAGGGAACTAAAAACATCTGTCAATTGACAAATGCATGCTAAAGTCATTCTATATATCACCTTACTACTTGATTAACTTTTGATGTTTCATCTCAATTTGATGACCACTAACAAATGTTATCTCGGTTCTTAGCACCCTGCTGTTAATATATCTCATAAGTTACATTATAAAGCGCTCTGACACCTTCGGGCCTTGTTGGCACTTTAAAAAACGACAAAAATATAAATAAACCAGAATGGGGTGGTTCAGAGTTGTTCCCGTTCGTTTTGCCTGAGAACAAGGATTATGAAGCGGGGGCTCGGTGGAGTTTGGGTGGGGGCTCCGTTCTTTTTTTGCAGTTTTATATAGATCTAACTTGTTTGCAGTTTTATATAGATCTAACTTGACCCGAAGCGCTTTAGATGAGCACCAACTACATTAATCACAGGCAGCCTTAATGATGGAATGTAAACCCAGCCCTATAAATGCGGAAAACACTGACTTCCTGTTACAGACTGCGAGGGGAGATGTTTACTGACAAAGACAAGAGAAGCCTTTCTGATCCTCTTGTGCAACCTTTCCTGGGGGGGAATTCAAGCCGAGCCAATGCAAATCAGCAGATGTTTTGACTGTGTGTTCATGCAAGCAAAAAACCCGCAGTACTTCCGGGTGTCACTTTGGATGCCAAATTTAAAGGCATTTTTTATATTTTTTTGACAGGGTCGAAAACGGAAGGCTTGCTTTATTTGGTGCATATACTTAAGGAGCCTTTTTCAGTTTCATGCTGCGGTGTTATGGAACTCAAATCGGTGTTAAGAAATAAAACCGTTTTACTCCTGTTAAATAAATGTTGACACTCATGTTTTGAAGGTGCAACAGAACACACGGTAGATTCAAAAACATGAGGGTCAAAATTAACTTAACAAGAGTAATGTGGTTGTGTGTCTAAACAGGATCAGTCACTACACCGCCATATTTGCTCCTGACGTTACAAAGCAAACATTTCCAGCGCCGGACTGAGGCCGGACGTCAGCGTAAATAATGCGCCATGTTGCGACATACATAATGCGCCATTTTGCAACATATTTACAAAGGGATGCATCTAGGCAGATGCGTCACTTCATAAACCCCTGCGCTACATTATACCTGCGTCAGGTATAATGTATGCACGGTGGCATTCCTCCCGCAAGAAAGAGATTTTGAGCGGCACATCGAGGACGCCAATGCGTCAAAACCTTATGTCTGCCTCACAGCAGGAGTAAGGGTGACGCAGGCCCTTTCAAATGGGGCTTCCTGAATGCGAAAGGAATCTTGCTGGAGTTGTATCACACTTTCGACACAACTCCAGCAATGCACCACTTTTGCGCCTATATATACGTCAGTAACACTAATGTATCTGCCATTCCTTGCGACATGATGTGTCATACAGTAAATATGATGCATCATTGGTATCGCAAAGAGGGCGCAATGAGAAGTGCCGCATTGCTGCTTTCACCCAGTGATGCAACACTTCTCATAAATGAGACCCTGAACGTTTAGTCCGTTGGCCATTTCCCTGGAGGGGGCCAGGGCTGAACCAATCAGACGCTGGTTTTTGAAGGTCAAGGGCCAGTAAGTATGTAGCTTTCGCTTTAGGCCGACGATAATTGCAAGAAGCACAGCTGGGATTTAAAGAAAAAAGTAGCAGATCAGCGCTTTGAGTGGGTCAGGTCCCTATGGATCTCAGACCAGGCAAAAATTTGCAAGCATTGACAAAACCAATAGGTTTGGCCTATTCCAATTCTATTTGCCTTGGTAACGTTTTTCTACATGCTGCAAGCAGTGTTGGCTGCTGTACACCTGCTACTGGACAACATAGCTTAAAGTAAAAAGAAAAAAAAACACTATGATGCGGCCAACAACAACCACCTCATAGGGCTTTTTTCTGTTACTTAAAGCATGTTGCACTGCCGCCTGTGCTACTGTGGAATATGCAAAAAAACACTGTGTGTGGGTTTGGGGTGGTAAAGCAACACGAAGGAGGAGGGTGGGAAAGACAGAGGAGAGTGGGGAGTAGGGTGAAAACACAGAAAGCGGGAGGTAGGTGTAGTGAAATGATGGCAAGGGTAACACACATTTAAAACAAGCATTGGTAGATGCATTAGGTTTCACCTAAGGGATTGATACAACAGGTTTCACAATGTGTGAGAGGCAACTATTATATGCATCAGGAAAGTTTTAATTTTAGATTCCGTATTAAGGGGCATATAAGATAATGGTATGTGTAAAAGAAGGAGAATAAATGTAAGGAGGGTCAACATAGGGCTATATTTAATGACCAAAAACCACTCATGCCCTAAGAGAAACCGTCAATAAACAAAGAGTGGCCCGGTCAGGAACCTGTAAGTGTGCCGCAACTGAACTAGTGCCCCAAAACCATTAGTAGCACTAGAAGTGATAACCCGGGTCTGTTAGGAAAATTCCCATCAGCCCACCCATGTGGTGGAATGTCGTCATGTGGGAGATGTCACCAATCCAAATCTCAAGCAGTGCACCTAGTCATGGTGCAGAGATGGATTACCATGGTGTAAATACAAACCACTGGGCTTCACTGGTGATGCTAATGGGGTGCAGTGCGAAAAAAACTAAAATGAAAAACGTGAAGGTAAAATTAACTCCAAGGGCCAAAATTAATTTTAATCAGTATGGCACTTGGGTCAAGATTAAAAATATTGCCAAAATAGTTTGAAATAATAACTATATGTGGGCAAAGTGAGTGAAGGTCGACATGTTTCAGCTATACTGACAATTGGTCTAAGCTTTCTTCAGGACCATTAAGGAAACTGCGACTGCAAATCAAAGAAATTAAAGAATATAGTGATGCACGCTGATGTACATTGGATTGGTCCTACCAGTTCCTCTGAGCCCAGATGAATACTGTAGGAAGTCCAGAACTTTATGTATCTCCCAGCATTATGTGGGAGTACGCCTCACCTCACCCGGAACCCTCTCGGGAAAAAGGGAGGCCCCGCTCTGTCCGTCGGTACCTCGTTGCCGGCGTCCTTCTCGGCGTTCTTCTTGTCTGTATGTATTTTGTCTTCCAGTAAAGCATCTCTCGGTTGGTTTCGTGCTCGTTTTTGACATTTCTGGATTATCTTTTTTGGATATCCTCTAGCTGTTAACTTTTCTGAGAGTGTCCCAGCTTGTGTTTGGTAGTCATTTGTTTTGCTGCAATTGCGGCGGAGTCTTAAAAACTGGCCATAAGGTAAGTTTTCGCTCAAAGGGCACCGGTGGAAGCTTTCAAACCTTAGCAAATTGTACTTGGCACTGGGTTTATGATAAGTCTTGGTTTCGAGGCGGTTATTCTCCTTGGTTATGGTAATGTCTAAGAAGACCATGGTGTCCTTGTCATGTGTGTTAGTGAATTCCAGATTTTGGTCGCAAGTGTTTATCCAGGTGATGAATTTGTGAAGTGTTTCTATCGGTCCTTGCCATTTGACAAGGACATCATCAATATGTCTCCTCCAAAAGCTGATGTGGTTGTGAAATGGATTCTGGTCATTCAGAATGAATTTTTGTTTGAAGTCAAACACATAAAGTCCTGCCACGCTGGGGGCAAAAATACTTCCCATTGAAGTCCCCCCTGTCTGTAGATATAGTGAACCTTCAAATTCAAAGTAGTTCCTTTTTAAAGCAAGTCTCGTACACTCCAGGATAAATGACTTGGGTGTGTTGTAGGTCCTGGTTGAGGGAAAACTTACCTTATGGCCAGTTTTTAAGACTCCACCACAATTGCAGCAAAACAAATGACTACCAAATACAAGCTGGGACACTCTCAGAAAAGTTAACAGCTAGAGAATATCCAAAAAAGAAGTGTCACTACCTTTAATGCTGCACCTAACCTAATGACTAGGTCGGTCAATACACATCAGAATAAGGTCCAGTCAATCACAATAACTTGGGGCCTCCCTGATGTAAAGGGCCACTTTTGTTGCGGAGATCGTAGCGTTTGCCACCTAACCAGCAGCACCAAAACCATGTGCTTGGAGCCCGGAAAAACTTGGAACCAATTAGCACACACCAATCGCATTAGCACCAACGTTGTCTATCTCATCAAATGCCCGTGCAACAAATCATACGTGGGCATGACAAGTAGCAAAGTAAAACTGAGGATTTGCGAACAACGCAGTACTATCCGATGTAAAAAAGTGCTACCAAACTGACAGACCACTTCCTAGTAATGAATCACACTCCTAAGGATATGGAATGGACTGTCATTGAACAGGTGCAGATAGGGACCAATATACACCAACAGCTCTTTGAAAACATATATCGGGACTAAATGACAATATTCCCAGGGGTTCAGTCCTCCAGAGATGACTAACCATACTCACTGGCTCCCACTGTAAGTAGTACACCTGTCATCAACACATATACTCACACCTGGGTTCATTAACACCGCGAAACCCCCCTGCATTGTGTAAATTTGCTGGGTCCACGTCATTGCCCTCATGTAATTACACTCTTCTGACTGATACGCTCCAATGTAGATACATCCTTTAGAGGGGCACTATTTAATGAGTCCATGTAATTACATTCCTTATGACTGTTGACTCGAATACATATACATCCTTTAGAGGGATACGCACATCATTTGCATTGAGTCTGTGCCAACTTGTGTATACACATTTTATGTGTCACCCTCGTTATATGGTGCATCCACATCACTGCACTCCCTATGACTTTGGGAGCATAGATTTTTCTATACCCCTGGAACTCGATGGTTCATTTTCTTTCATTCCGAGAAAGTAGACCGCTAATACTAGCTTTACGGCACAATAGTCAGTTCTTACTCAATTACTTTCATTTTACTGACATAGACCACTAATACCAGCATAAAGGTACATTAGTCACTCCTTTTAGTTATTATTTAACCCCTTTCCGTTATTGTTTGACCCGGTCGGGCCGCCGTACTCATGGCTTGCACTGTAACCATAGTTACCCATCCATCACGCCAGCCACGTGACTCCCAGCCCCGCCCATACCCGGAACTAACTGCCTTTTTAACTGTAACGTCGGCAGTCTCCCATGGCTTCGGGGCACATCGGAAGGCGCTTAGGCACAACGGCCTTCTTCTTTCTGCACATACTGTAAGTTATACTAAGGCCGATCGCTTCAATTTAGGTACCATCGCGCATTGACCAACAATCAGCTAGGCGACACGCTTCCCAGCCCACTGCTCCTCACAGGCTGCTGTTGTTTTTTCCTCTTCTCTTAATCCAGAATTCGTTTTGTGAAGAACAAGCCTTCCTTTTAACCCTGTGAAGCACATGAAACTTAAATCCCGAGTAAGATTTTGCCATCAGTCTTAGTTCACTGCTCCCTCCATCATGTTTTACGATGCTTTATTTAGTTCACAATGCATGCATGTAAAAGGTTCTCATGAATGGCTGTGAGCGCTGATAGTCACTGTCTCTAAAATGAGTGCCAGAGTGACTAATAATGTTATTTCGCACCCACCTTCTCACTACTAATGATCAGTGTGAATTTGTGAGAGTGTGAGATATTTAAGCACAGGCCAATCAAGCCACTACTCTGAAAATAATATTTACAATCCTTGTATACCTGGATCACAATGCTGGCGCTAGCCAACACTTTATGCCACCATATAGTATGCACCTTCTGGGTTATTATATTCAGCATAAAAGGGACTCGCATGGAGCATGTTGTTTACTGAGAAACTACACTACGTTACAGGCACGTAATTTGTTTGTTTGGATTCTTCTATTTTTTCCACAGGTTTCTCTGTTTTTCCTCGCCTATATCAGGCTGTGAGGACACCAACTGCAAGTATACATTTAGGTCTTTTTGGAATCGAGGGTTGGGTACACGTTAGAGTGTGTATACCGCCCAGGTTCCTCGCACTTGGTCCTGAAGAAAACCTGGTAGATTCCATTGCAGGGTGAAACATGTGGACCACGATTTCACATTCACATAGATACAGCTGGTCATTTAAGCCAACAGAAGTATCTCATAACATATTTTAATATTTTTCAGTAGCATTAGTATAAAAATCTTTTTCAGGAACTTATATTTGGACAATTTTTAACAACACTTTTTTTGCACTTCACTCACAAAAAAACCTGCTCCACTGTAGTCAGGTGTCGCTGCACACCCGTATGGCACTTAGCTATCCGGGTGGGACCCCGATGATGAAGCATGTCACTAACCAGGTTGGTGAGTGAGGGGTCTTCAAACAAAAGAATACTTTCCTTTTGTTACTTCTCCATCTCCCTTCTTCCCTTTAGGACCATTGATTTGGTCCTATGGGGATACTCCTTCTGTTGATGACAGTAGAACCACTAGAAAAAGGTCGAAAAGTTCCCCTTTCTTTGCATAACGACTAGGATGGTTTACAAAAGTAATTGTCCTGATAATAGTAGACATAGAAGTGGCCGATATAGTGCAGTATTCTTTAAAAAATAGGAATAAAAAAATAGAATAATGGGAAACAAAAAAAAGAACAGTCTCTGTGCATGCAAAGCCTTAAAAACATAGTTCCACAAAAGCGGATGGAAACAATACTTCGGCCCCATGAAACTTATCAGAGAAGAAGAGTAGAAACAATGCAGGAACAACATGAAACAGCAAGCTTCTGCCAATAGGAATAAAGAAAAAGTAAGTGGCAAGCACAAGAACCAATGAAAAGCAAGGTAAGCAATGGGGCAAGATGTAAGATATATTTAATACAATAGATTTCACAAATCAAATTCAAATCAAATTTGTTTATTTATGATAACGGAACTCAATTGAGGTCCACATAAAAATTCAATAAAGATTAAACAACAAATTTCATGAGAATACAAGAAATTTTACAAGATATTCAGTTATCAATATAATGTTAAAAAACATTTTAAAAAGTTAAACAATTTAAAACAAAACATTTCGTTTGGAGGATTAAGCATTGCTTCAATAAAATCATAAGCAGTAAAAATACCCAATTGGAGGCACATAGGTCTCAACCATTTGCGTCTAAATGCCATAAGAGCCGGACAAACAAAGACAACATGGTACAAATCCTGGGAATTACAATTACAGAAATTACAAATATCTGAACCGCCATGCCATTTGGACAGAAGACAGTTCAGAGGAAGTAAGTTATACCTTAACAAAAGGATAAAACGCCTAACTCCATGGGAGAGGTTCCAACATATGTATGGTTGGGGGGTTTTTATTTCACAGAATTTACCAATGGGGAACATTCTGCTTGCAGATTTACTTGACCCACTATCAACTCTAAAGCTCAACTCCCAAGAGGCAGATTTTAAGGATAACCTTAGTTGGTGTCAGATTCCGTCGCGCCTCGCGGTAGTTACGGGTACGGAATGGGTGAAAAGACTACATATCCCATGATGCTCAGCGGCTAGGAGGCGGGGTATAAGTAGACTCCATTTCCTGCAGCCAGTGTCGGATATTTTGGTTCGTGGTTCCTGGCGTTCCTGACGACCGTGCGGAGTGGTGTTTCCTGCGCTCCTGTTTACCCTGTATTTCGGACGCTGTCTGTTGCGTGTATTTCCGGCTTTGTTGCTTCAGTTCTGTCCTCCGTTGGAGAGCCTTGTCATCGGCTATTGCGGAGGACGGTCTTTATTGTGCCGAGTTTTCGGTTCACGTGTCTCCGTTGGCGAGCCTCTTTGCCTCGGCTCATGCGGAGGACACGTTTGCATAATTCCGAGGAAAAAGGAGGTTTATGCTATTCCGTTTCCTCCGTTGGCGAGCCTTTTTTCTACGGCTATTGCGGAGGAAACAGTTGTTTGATTTTGCGTTATTTACTGACATAAATCCTCTGTTGGAAAGCCTTCTTTCACCGGCTATTGCAGAGGATTTGCTTCATTAGGTCCCAGGTTGGGACGAAGAGTTTTTCCTTTACCTGAAAGCAACTTCATTCAGGTAACCTTGTTCTCCTTTCTTTTGGGTGACGTAACCCTTATTTAGTTTCTGGGAGTTACTGTGTACTTACGCTGCATTCCTTAGAACCCTGTCTAAGTTTCTTCAGGACGCTGATGGAAAAAGATTAGGGTATGTAGTATCCCTCCTTACCAGTGTAGGTTTTGCCATTGCATGGGTCTTAGGGGCTGTTTCAATAGTAAGTTTTGTGTTCACAGGGGAAGGCAATCACAGGCTGAATTTACGTACCCTCAGTGGAAGAGAAGCATCTCCTGAGTTAGCGCTGTTCGCATTCCCGTTACAGGTATAGCACCGTATAACCTGATTGGTAGCCTTAGTAGGGAGAAGACATTCCTGAGAATTGATACCAATCAATTATTTGTTTGTTTTCTGTCTTCACAGCTCTCCCTCCCTGCAGTCCCCTTCCCTTCCTTCCTGTTTATTATTTTGCCCTCACCTGATCCTTCTCTAGCCCATGGCTATAACAGCATTCGGGGCTTGGATAGATCTGGAGGTGGCCTACTTAAACCACAAGCTGATCCTGAGGACGGAGAGGATAACAGAATATCCGACCCAAGTATTATATTCCTCCCGATCAGTTTAGGGTGATGGCTACTCTGGACGAGGTGATGGCTGCATTAGTCGTGGTGCATCTGAGTTGATAGCATCCAGACAAGAAAGCACTGAATTACGGAACCGGTTAGATAACATCCAGAAAAACCCTTTTAGTGCTGGGGCTTCAGGGTCTGGTACAGCCGGTTCAGTAGTGGTGGAGATCCCCCCTAGCATTCCGTTAGCACATCCAGAACGATTTAACGGAGATGCTGGATCCGTGCAAGTGTTTTTGACGCAAGCCATGATGCATTTTTCATGCAAACCCCGGTCATTTCCCACCAATCAGTCAAAGGATGCGTTCGTCATCTCGTGTTTAGTAGGGGACGCGGCTCAAAGGGCTGTTCCAATGGTCCAGAGAAATGACCCAATGTTACATGACTGGGACGCGTTCCAAGCCGAGTTCACGAAAGTGTTCGATAGAAGAGCAGATACGTATACGGCGGATAAAGAACTATTAGGCCTACGTCAGGGGAATCAAGATCTGGTAACTTATTTGAATCATTTCAGACATTTAGTTGCTGAAACTAAGTGGCCAGAAGCCAAACAAGCATCAATCTTTCATCAGAGTTTAACTGAGGAAATGCAAGACATCATAGCTCAAATAGACCCCCAACCAGTGTCATGTGAGGATTTGATCAATTTGGTATTACGATTAGACCATAGGATGAAGAATCGTAAAGGCGGTAGCGGAGCTAAGAACCGGACAATTCCCTCTTCTGTGGCGGTGAAGACCCCTGACAGTTCGGTATCTCACACCTCTGAGCCTATGGAAATAGGAGCTGTCCATGCGGCCTTAACCGCCACCGAAAAGGAACAGAGGCGCAAGTTGGGTCTTTGTCTTTACTGTGGCAAAAAAGGCCATTATGTTAGAGAGTGCCCTGTCAAACCCAAATTTTCCAAATTCCGCTTGAATAGGGGGGTGTCAACGGCCACAGAAAAACCGGCGGAAAACTGAAGGGCTCTGGGGTTGATGAAGGGGTTCCCTGGAGTCATGTTATTATCCCTTCTATGTTGAGTACGGTAGTGGGAGCGCAACATTTATTCATCAAGATAATCTTGATGATCGGCATGATGGAGGTTCATACACAAGCTATGGTGGATTCCGGGGCTACGGGTTTCTTTATGGACATGAAGGAAGCCGAAAGATTAGGCATTCCTCTGATCCCTAAAGAAGATGGTACCGATGTGTTTGCAGTAGATGGCAGGAAACTGAACACCGGGCCCATAAGTTATCAAACAGCTCTGACAGAGATGAGGTTTGGGTATCACAGAGAAAGAGTTTCTTTCAGCATAATTGAGGCACCCCAGTATGAGGTGATCCTAGGCATTCCTTGGCTGAAAAGACACAACCCTGACATCAATTGGGAAACCGACACAATATTGATGAATTCCACATATTGCGAGGAGCATTGTTTCAGATACGCACAGTGTCCTTCGTTTGCTTTGGCATGTGGGGATCGGATAGCCACAGCCGCAGAAAAGGCAGTAACTCTTCCAGTGGTATATCAGGACTTTGAAGGGGTATTTGATGAAGTACGGGCTGAAGAGTTACCCCCACATAGGCCATACGATTGCCAGATTGAGTTAGTTCCTGGGGCAGTGATTCCCAAGGGCAGGCTGTATGCATTGACGGAGCCAGAAAACGCCTACTTGAGAACATATTTAGACAAGCTGTTAGAATTAGGGTTCATACGCCCTTCACGATCACCAGCAGCATCCCCTTTGTTTTTCATCCCCAAGGCCAATGGGGATTTAAGAGCCTGTATAGACTTTCGAGCCCTCAACGCGGTAACGATAAAGAACAGATACCCTTTACCTTTAATTAACGTATTATTGGAACAGGTGAAAAAGGCCAAGGTATTCACCAAGTTAGACTTGAAAGGAGCATATCATCTTGTGAGAATGAGAGCGGGGGATGAATGGAAGACGGCCTTCCAGACCAGGTATGGGTTGTTCGAATACCTGGTCATGCCCTTCGGGCTATGCAATGCCCCTGCTGCATTCCAGTTTTTCCTTAACGACGTGTTGAGAGAAATACTGGACAGACACGTCATAGTGTATATAGATGATATACTCATCTATTCTGAGTCGGAGGACATGCACGTACAGCATGTCAAATCTGTCCTGAGGATCCTACAGAAAAACCATCTCTACTGCAAACTGTCCAAATGTGACTTTCACGTCACTACCGTAGAATTTTTGGGGCTTATGCTTACCCCTCAGGGGCAGGAAATGGCGGAGAGGAAGATTCAAGCAGTGCGAGATTGGCCGATTCCTCGAAACATCAAGGATGTTCAATGTTTCCTAGGATTCGCCAATTTCTACAGACGTTTTATTAACCAGTTCTCGAAAGTGGTGGCTCCCATAACCAGACTGCTGAAAAAAGACCAAAGGTTTGGGTGGGATGAGAAAGCCCAGGAGGCGTTTGTAACTCTAAAAGAAGCGTTTGTCACTGCTCCAATATTGACGCACCCCAATTCTGATGTCCCATTTATAGTCGAGGCAGATGCTTCAGAGGTTGCTATCGGAGCCATTCTTTCGCAAAGAAATGAAACCACAGGACAATTACATCCCGTGGCTTTTATGTCACGTAAACTTACGGGGCAGAACTCAACTACTGCATTGCCGAAAAAGAACTCTTGGCTATCAAACATGCTTTCACAGAATGGAGGCATTTCCTCATGGGGGCGAAGCATGTGGTGACGGTTTATACCGATCACCGTAATCTGCAGTTTATGTCAGCGGCCAGACATCTATCCCCTAGACAACTGAGGTGGATGCTTTTCTTTTCAGAGTTTCATTTCGTTATTACTTTCAGGCCTGGAGCGGACAATAGAAAGGCGGATGCCTTGTCCCGTCAAACATCCACAAAGTCCTCGGAGGCCAGGACTGAAACCCCTATAGTGGACCCCGTCAAGGTGGTCTGTGGCATCCAACCTGATGCCTTTTTGCAGGGCATACGATATGGGATAAGAACGGACCCCTGGAAGAGATGGTTACAGACACATCCTGAATGGCACCTACAACATGGCTTTCCGATCAAACAAGGGCGAATGCTGTTGCCCACTGAATCCTTGCGGAAACAAATGTTCTCTTGGTGTCACACTTCACCCAGTGCTGGACACGTTGGGGTTGATAAGACTATGGATCTAATTCAGCGTAGATGTTGGTGGCCCACGATAAGAGACGATGTAAGGAGATGGGTGACAGAGTGTGATGTTTGTGCCCGCGCCAAGTCCGATCACCGTCGTCCTGCAGGGCTTCTACAGCCCATGCCTACCCCTTCTACTCCATGGGAACGTATATCATTAGACTTTGTGGTAGGTCTACCCAGAGATCAGGGTTGTACCACCGTGTTGGTAGTCATTGATTATCTGACTAAAATGGGGCATTTTATTGCTTGTCCTCAGGTGCCTACAGCAGGTCAATTGGCACAGCTTCTCATGGTCCATATTGTGCGTCTGCATGGCTTACCCAATGTCATAGTGTCTGACAGGGGCTCTCAATTTACCGCAAGGTTTTGGAAGGCATGGTGCTCCTCTCTTCATATTGAAACAGCTCTGTCCACAAGCTTCCATCTGCAAACTGATGGTCAGACGGAGCGTCTCAATCAGACATTGAAACAATTCTTACGATGCTATGTGTCTCAGGGTAAGAATAACTGGGTGGAGCACCTTTGGCTTGCGGAAGTGGCATACAACAATGCGACACATTCTGCCACGAGAGTATCACCTTTTTTTTGTACTTATGGTCATCATCCCCGGTTCCTTCCATTTGTACAGCCTTACACTGAGGAGACGGTGCCAGAAGCAGCCAGGAGGGTTTCCCAACTAAAGATGGTATTAGAGCGTGTACAGGACTCCCTGAAAGCATCTAAGGTGGCATATAAGAACACGGCTGACAAAAGACGTCGTCAAGGTCCTATGTATCAGGTGGGGGACTGGGTATGGCTGTCCACCCGGAACTTCAGGTTCAGGCGCTACAGCGTGTTTAACCCTCGCTTCATTGGCCCGTTCCGTGTTGTGCAACGCATCAATCAGGTGGCGGTGAAGTTGCTGTTACCAAGGCATCTGCGTATACATCCCGTTTTCCATGTGTCCCTGCTCAAGCCTGCAGCTGCGGTGGTGCGACGCCTCCCTCCCCCTCTGTTGGTCCCTGAAGGCCTGGAGTACGAGGTGGAGGGTATTCTGGACTCAAGGTGGCGGGGACGTGGCCTTCGGTATCTGGTGGCTTGGAAAGGTTACGGTCCCGAAGAGAACTCGTGGGAGCCTGCATCTGGTGTTCATGCTCCTCGCCTGGTGGCTGCTTATCATCGCCAATTTCCTGAGCGCCCTGGCCCCCTTCGGCGCTCTAGGTGAGGGGGGGATATACTGTCAGATTCCGTCGCGCCTCGCGGTAATTACGGGTACGGAATGAGTGAAAAGACTACATATCCCATGATGCTCAGCGGCTAGGAGGCGGGGTATAAGTAGACTCCATTTCCTGCAGCCAGTGTCGGATATTTTGGTTCGTGGTTCCTGGCGTTCCTGACGACCGTGCGGAGTGGTGTTTCCTGCGCTCCTGTTTACCCTGTATTTCGGAGGCTGTCTGTTGCGTGTATTTCCGGCTTTGTTGCTTCAGTTCTGTCCTCCGTTGGAGAGCCTTGTCATCGGCTATTGCGGAGGACGGTCTTTATTGTGCCGAGTTTTCGGTTCACGTGTCTCCGTTGGCGAGCCTCTTTGCCTCGGCTCATGCGGAGGACACGTTTGCATAATTCCGAGGAAAAAGGAGGTTTATGCTATTCCGTTTCCTCCGTTGGCGAGCCTTTTTTCTACGGCTATTGCGGAGGAAACAGTTGTTTGATTTTGCGTTATTTACTGACATAAATCCTCTGTTGGAAAGCCTTCTTTCACCGGCTATTGCAGAGGATTTGCTTCATTAGGTCCCAGGTTGGGACGAAGAGTTTTTCCTTTACCTGAAAGCCACTTCATTCAGGTAACCTTGTTCTCCTTTCTTTTGGGTGACGTAACCCTTATTTAGTTTCTGGGAGTTACTGTGTACTTACGCTGCATTCCTTAGAACCCTGTCTAAGTTTCTTCAGGACGCTGATGGAAAAAGATTAGGGTATGTAGTATCCCTCCTTACCAGTGTAGGTTTTGCCATTGCATGGGTCTTAGGGGCTGTTTCAATAGTAAGTTTTGTGTTCACAGGGGAAGGCAATCACAGGCTGAATTTACGTACCCTCAGTGGAAGAGAAGCATCTCCTGAGTTAGCGCTGTTGGCATTCCCGTTACAGGTATAGCACCGTATAACCTGATTGGTAGCCTTAGTAGGGAGAAGACATTCCTGAGAATTGATACCAATCAATTATTTGTTTGTTTTCTGTCTTCACAGCTCTCCCTCCCTGCAGTCCCCTTCCCTTCCTTCCTGTTTATTATTTTGCCCTCACCTGATCCTTCTCTAGCCCACGGCTATAACAGCATTCGGGGCTTGGATAGATCTGGAGGTGGCCTACTTATACCACAAGCTGATCCTGAGGACGGAGAGGATAACAGTTGGGCAGCAGTTTGTAAAAATAGGTTTTGTTCATCTAGCTGTAGTAAGGTAACAGCCTGTCGGAAATTCCTTACAATAGAGGAGTAAGCATTAAAGGAACCCAACAGCTCACTTCTTATTAAATATCTCAAGGTGCCAGGCGTTCCTCCAGCAATATTGAAAACCCAAAGTACCACACTAGCAGCTGCCTGGGCCCGAGAGCTGCGCAGACAAAATTCTCGTCTTAACGAAGACGTAGAATTTGCAGTATTTACAGAAGCTAAGTTACGTAATATTTTTCCTTCGGTAGAATCCAAAAATTTCCAACATACCATATCCACTATTTCTAGGCCATAGATTAGGGATGCGGGGATTTTTGCTCGGTAGACCTCGAGCAGTGTGGAAAAATGCCTTCTACCTGTTGATTTGTAAAAGGAAATAAGGCTCTTCCCTTGAACAAGGGCTTTTCTGCTATTGTTCTCAATGTGGGTTTTTTCGCTTAAATTGCTCATGACAATCTTTCCAAGAAAGGGATATGATTTCACTACTTCTAACCTTTCACCCCCTATGGACCAATGATAATTTTCATATTTGGGTTTTCTCCTTCCATGGAAGCACATAATTTTACTCTTTGAAATATTTATTTTCAAGAAGTGAGCCTCAGCATAGGAGGACAGAGCTTGTAAACGGTCATTCAAACCTTTTGGGGTGAGGTCCAGCATTAAAATGTCATCAGCGTACATTAAGCACGCTATTGGAGTTCTCCCCAATTCCATTACTAGATGATAATATAGCCTATGGGAGGTCTGCAATATATAGGGAGAACAACAGGGGAGCCAATAGGCAGCCCTGTTTTAGTCCATTATTAGTGGGTATAACCCGGGACATGCCTCTCTCACCACCCATTAAAACTCTACACCAAGTGCCTGTGTGTAGTGCAATGACTAACTTCAATAGACTAGGGGGCATCTCTAGTTTAGTTAACTTACTCCACAGCAAGGATCTATCTACCTTATCAAAAGCCGTAGAGAAGTCAATAAAGGCCCCATATACACCCCCTCTACGAACTGTAACATATTTTCCACCAGGATTTGAAGGGCAGTAAGATTGTCCAGGGTACCATGTTGTTTCCTAAAGCCAGTTTGTTCTAGCGGAAGTATTGCAGACGCTGATACCCAGTCATTTAAAGAGTTCAATAAACATTTAGCAAAAACTTTGACTATGGCATCTAAGAGGGCTATTTGTCTATAGTTTTGGGGTAAGTTTCTAGCCCCCTTTTTATAGAGAGGGATTAATAAACTCCCCTTCCAGGAATGCGGGACAGTGCCATTAATAAAGCAAGTTTTGAAGACAGGGTATAAAATTTTCCCCCACAGCATACTGTATGATTTTAACACTGAAATCGGAATTTCATCTGGGCCTAATGCTCCAGAAGTGTGTAAAGCTTTTATTGCAGCAACTATTTCCAGTTCAGACGGAGGATCGTATGGAAATGAATCCTCCTGCAGCTTACCAGGGCCAAACTTCTCACCATTACTGCTATATAGTTGCTGTATAAAATCAACCCATGTCTGCTCGTTAATAGATATCGGAGAGGGTCTAGATCTTACCCCACATCCTTCTCCAATTAATGACCAAAAGGTCTTGGCCTGCCCACATTTAGATGCCTCGCGAAGTTTGATCCAGAGGGCATCTTCTTTCTCCTGTTTTAATCTCGCCTTTATCCTTTTTCTCCTTCTTTTCAAAAGGGATATTCTTCTACTACGTTCAGGTATAAAGGAAAGATACTGGGCCCTAACTAGTTTATTTATTTCTGTATTTAAACGACGCATATCAAAAGGGATTTTAGGAATTATCTTTCCAAGTGGAGGCTTTTGAACTTTAGATTTTAAAGTATGTAAAAGGGATGCAAAACAGAGTAGTTCTCTACCTTCCGAATGGATTATGTTCTTTGCTGTGTGTTCTAATATATTGGACAAACTTCTAATAGACCCTGAATTCCAATAACATTTCCTTTTTTTATTATTAAGGTTCAATAAGTCATCTCCAATATTCCATAAATCTCTTTGTGGTGAGATTACATTTAATTTTGCGAGAAGAACATTATGATCACTAAGATCAGTGACAAGTACAGAAAAATCCTCTAAAAAGCCAAAAAAGGAACTATCATGTAGTCTAGGATTGAACCACCCTTCTCTAACTTATGAGTAAAATGAGCGGGACTATCCGAAGGAAGCCTTCCATTGATTATGATACAGTCTGCTTCTGCTAGACTCTCCAATATTAATTTCCCCCTTTTATTTGTTTTAATATTCTCCGGAAATATGGCTTTAGGTATCATGAATGTCTCCTCTTTTACCTTATTTTAGATTTCACAAGCACAGCACAAGTGTTGTGCAGCCAAAACCTAAAAATAGCATGGGTTTTAAGGGGGTCAAGCAACATGAGGGAGGAGCAGGTATGAATACATTGGAGAGTGGGAGGAGGGTGTTGATTAAACCACAGGGAGTGAGGAGACAAGGTGATGGAGATGGACTGGCAGATGCAAGTACTCTCTTTAAAGTACATGCAAAAAGCTAAAACAAACGAGTGCCTGCAACCAGTGGAAGGAACTTGCCACAGGAAGCAGTAGTAGTAGTAGTAGTAGTAGTAGTAGTACTTTATTGATTGATTAATTAAAATCTTTACAATGAATGAATAGTCAAATATGTACATTTAGTTACATTAATTTGTTAAAAATTTGTTATTTCTAAATAACGGTAAATTTATAAAAAATCATTTTAAAAACACTGTTTAAAAAACAAAAATAAAGTGAGTACATATGTTTAAAAGTTAACAGTAAATATAATCATTTTAGAAAACAATGTTTTGGTGTTCTAATTTTTTCAGTGCAATTGTTAAGAATTTTGCGAAAGCAGAATTAATGGGTAGATCGTCTGGACAGAGACATCGAATCAGTGCTTGTCTACAAGTTCTTATCATTCTTTCATTGAAAAACCTTTTTATTAAAGTTAATATTTCGTTTTTTAGTTCTGGACAGATGCACAGGAGTTGTAAGATATTTTCCCCACCAGTTTTGCACAACCGACACAGTATGTTATTTTTGAGTTTTTTCCAAGGTAGTGCATGTGATTCTCCTGGCCATATTCCGAATCGTGCATTAGAAAAAATATTCTTGCTTCTCCATGACCATGCCGTGTCCAGATACTGCTGAGACCTCTTTTTTATGTAGCCGTTTATTATGGACCAGGCGTGTTTCCTTTTAACGAGGGTCTCTTTATCTGTTATCAATGATAAGTAATCCGTTGATTTATTCACAACTTTTTTGAAGGATTCCTGGGTTACAGTAGTGGTCCAGATCCCTCTAACTCCAAGTTCATCTAAAGCGTTGTCCAGATATTTCCATGCAGATCATTTTTTATTACCCTTGATTTCCTTCCATAAAAGCTGCGAAATTAAGTTCTGCTTATCGTTTTTTTATATATTCCATACCTTAATTATATGGCCCTTCCGTGCCTATAATTGGTTTTTCAAACTGAATTCCAACCTCACTTGCGCTTGTGAGGTATTTGTTGGTAAGCAAAATATGGTGAGGAAAGTTTTTGCAATAGCATTATTAATGAATATTGCGTCTTTTCCGTCTAGAGCCTCACTGCCATAAATTAAGGAAGGCAACAATTTTGCCGATATCACTTTAAGGAGGGGGAGATAAGATAAGGTACTTTGTAAAGTTTTTGATTATCTCAAACGCACCCGTCAATGCGTTTGCCTTCCTGATGATATCCAGTTTTTGTGGGTTAAACTTACCATTATCGTTAAATATAACTCCCAGGTACCAATAGGTTTTGACTTGCTCCAAGTGTGCCTTTCCCAAGAACCATTTTGAGTTGCACTGCCTTCTTTTGTTTTTTGTGACAACCATAACTTTGGATTTAGATTCATTTATTACCATTTTGTTTTCCACCGCATATTCCTGTATTAGTGTTATTAGCCGTTGTAGGCCCACCTTTGTATTACTTAGGAGGATAGCGTCATCAGCGTAGAGCAAATTCGATATATGCATATCGGCAGGTTTTGGAGGGTGTGCATTTATGTTTTTCAAGGCCTGGTTCAAATCAGTTAAAAATAAATTAAATAATAAAGGAGCTAGTACACACCCTTGCTTCACTCCACCTAACGTTGGTATTTCCTTTGATAATGAGTGGCCATTACCGATACGTACTCTTGCCCAAGTTTTTGTATGCAGAAGACGAATCAGGTGTATTATTAAGGGAGGTATCCCTTGTGCATGTAGCTTACCCCATAGGAGTACTCTATCTACACAATCAAAAGCTGATTTAAAATCAACAAAGCATAGATATAAGGGTTGTCTTTTTATACTCGCTTTATCAATAAAAATAGATAGTGCTAAGAGATTGGTAGCTGTTCCTAATCTCTTGATGAAACCGGTTTGCTTAGCGGGAGAATGCTGTTATTTTTTACCCATTCAGATAAGCATGATAATAAAATCCCCGCAAATAACTTTGAGTCAGTGTCCTGTAGGATTATTAAGCGGTAATTTTCCGGTAGCGCCCAATCTCCTTTTTTATAGATGGTGGATATTAAGGACCCTCTCCAGCTGTCCGGTTTTACTCCTTTCCTAACTACTTCTTTGAAGACATTCACAAGATGTCTTGCCCAAGCGTTTGGATCCTCTTTATAAAGGGTATACCATTTGGCCCTGGCGCTCCATCTTTCTGCCTCTTTATTATTTTAACCACTTGCTCATGCGTTATATTAGGATCCATATTTTGTCTTGGAATTGGAGGTACCTTCCGTGTGCAATGTTCTTTAGTACCAGGTTTTGCAGGTTGCGGATTTAGATGCAGCCCCAAGAAATTCTCCCATTCCGTGGCAGTTAATACTGACGAGACTACGGCTTTATCGGGCCTAGTTAGACTATTTATCATCTTCCAAAACTCTCTAGAGTTTCCTTGGTTACTGGCATGAAAACACAGGAAGCAGTACTTGGTCCATGTTCCTCAGCATGGACAAAGACTCAGCAGCCCAGGAGGAAGTGGGTGGCCAGAAGGAGCTGCTGGCCGATAGGAAGACTAGAATGGAGAGTGACAGGGGAGCAAAACAATGTTAAGTAAAGGTAAGTAATGGGCAGGCTCGAAGCCCCTTCTTAGACTTTTTTTAAAAGTACAATAGATTCTGCAAGCGCTATGAAGGCTAAACCTAAAAACAACCCACGCATTGACCTTTCAGACCAGCCCTTCTAATATTGCTTGATTGCCTTATAGGTCAGTCCGAGCCTTGTTTTAAGGAAAGATATTTAACCAAAACCAGGGTTCAAGAGGTTAAACGTGCACTATAGAGCGATCACATTGAAGAGTTTATGTCCCTATTAAGATATGTGTTTCTCTGTGTAAGGTAACTGTTAAATGGAATTTGTGAGGTAGTAAAAAAGTGTTTCTCGCATGTCAATGTTGCTATTCTGTAGTATTAACAAAAATCATCCTTAGTACTGTAGTAATGAACATCGAAATGTGCTTAGTACTGCAGGCGCGTGTGCACATACCCACACAAAAATGACAAGGAATCCGAAAAGGATGTGTGAGTGTGTGTGCATACGCATGCATGCATACACCCATACACACATCCTTTCAGATTCCTTGCCCAAAGCACTCCTTCTCCAATTAAGAGGTTCCGAAGGGCAGGGATTAGATGGTGGGGTGTCTGTGCATTGAACAGCCCCCTGTATGGTGAACACAGACACTCGTGGCCCGGGGGAAACGGGAGTCACAGACGGTGCTTTCACATTCGGGTTCTCACCTCTGTGTTTCAAATGTCCCAAACTGAAGAGAATTCGAGTGGGCTGGCTGCTCACACCACTTTTAGAGCAAATGAAGTGTTCAGTTTTGCTACTTAATGGGCTTAGGGGCAGATGTATCAAGCCTTTTGCGACTCGCAAAGGCCGAAATTCGCAGAATTTCGGCCTTTGCGAATCGCAAAAGGTCTTTTTGCATGTTTTGGCATGCATCAAAAATTCGCAAAATAAGAAATAGCAAAAATTTGCGATTCCTTATTTTGCCATAGCATTAAAGGAATCGCAATTTTGCGATTCCTTCTATGTATGTAGCATTTTTGAATTGCGATTTTTGATTAAGAATTCGCAAATTACCACCAAGTTGTAGTTGATGGTAATTTGCGAAGTCTTTAAAAAATGCACAATTTAGCATTTTTGATGGTGGCATGTGACGCACACACATGCCCATAGGGCATGTATGTGCGCCATATGCACACACATGTACATTTCAGGGGTGCAGCAGGGTGTCTTTGAGACACCCCTGCACCCTTGAAATAATTCTCAAATTGCGATTAGCAAATTGCGAATTCGCAAATTGAGAATTACTTCACAATCATTCCTATGGACCTCCTGGCCCATAGGAATGCATGGGAAATTATTCCTTATTTGCGAATTCGCAAAATACGAATTCGCAAATAAGGAAGATTAAGGAATCGCAAAAAAAAATCGATTTTTTTTCATACATTCCATTTTGCGAATTCTAAATAGCGATTCCTTAAAAATCGCTATTTAGGAATCGCAAAATGGAATCTTGATGCTTCTGCCTCTTAATGCCTACTCTGGAGCCTTATAATGTATTGCTCATTAATGTGCACCAATGTCTCCTTTGTAAATGTAAGGACCATTCATATATCACTCATAACAAACTGACATCTCAATTCTTAAAATTTTATATAATTTTTTAATGTTGTCATTAATACAATATTTTTATTAGGTGAAAAAAAATGGAAAATGCTGATATAGTTGGACCACCTTTAAGGAGGAAGGGTTTTTTGGTGGGTATTTGGCTCTTCACGCTAGTGTTGAACTGTGCATGAAACCCAGATTCTGCCTTAGCGAAGTGCTGGAGACAGGTATGGGGCACACACCACTCTGCCAGGAACAATAAAAGCAGAGCAGCAAACATGGCGGCCACACAAAGGAGGGCATGCTCTGAGAGTGCTGCAGGAAGCCACATGTGCTCCGTCAGAGATTACTAGATGAAGAAAGGGACCTCTCAACACCACTGGAGGTATCTGAGGGCAAATAAAACACCCCAACCATCAGCCTGGCCTCTCTGACTATCACACACTTGTCACAGCTGAAGGCTGCTCCAGAAAGGGATCCGCAGAGATGTGGAGAGCCCCAGGGACTGCACCTAGCCCCCTCTTCCAGAGCTGATGGTCTCAAACACAACCCTCCGTTTCCAGAGCTCTTCGCGTGTAGGGTTCCCAGGCACAAGTAAGAGCCTGGAAAGAGGAACAAAGATTGTTGGCAGGCCAAGAAGGGCACCAATATCCCAAAGGAGACACATTATTTCCAAGTACCAGAAAGTTGCCAGCATGAAAAAGTGAAAAAAGAATGGATTTTTTTTTAATTCAGTAAACACTGTGGGCAGCCAGTACTATGTAAGCTGTTTGATGCCCAGCATCCCACTGAGAACGTTCACTGAATAAAACACCAACAGACTGTTAATAAAGCATATTCCCAAGAGCAAGATTGTTGTTTTTTTAAAGGCTTTACTATCTATAACCATTGCCAGGCATGATGTGGATGAGGAACGAAATCCACACAAAAATCTCAGTCTGTGCTGGAAGTGAAAGAATGTCCATCATCTGCACTAACCCTTGGCAAAGCAATACACTACGCCTGCTTAGTCTGTGAAGTTTGTGCTACTTCGCACTACGCGAATTACACGTAGCACAGTGCAAACACGCGTAGCGAAGTGTAGGACAGTGGTAATTTTTTGCTTGCTCACAGTCCTCAACGTGAAGTTGACGACCACGAGCAAGCAAACTGACATCTCAGCGAGACTTTTTCCTCGTTTACGATCAGCAACACCAGGTTGTCGATCGCGAGCATGGAAAATAAATCTCCCGGCGAGATTCTCAACGCGGGGAGATCAGGTTTCTCATTGCGAGTGGTTGCGTATGCTTGGGACAGCTCGTGATGAGAAACTACCAGTTCGCGTTGAGAAAGCTGCTGCTCGAGTACAAATCTACTCGAGCGGCAGAAAACTACTGCTTGCACTGTGGAAGATGCAGTTTGCACTGATTGCACAGTGCGGACAAGCATCCTGCACTGTGCAATCAGTGCGAACAGCATTTCGCACAGTGCACTACGCAGTTCGCGTAGCTCACGTAATGCGAAGTGCACTTCGCGATGCAACGCCTAGTGCTACTTCGCGAACTACGCCCAGGGTTAAACTGCACCGGCACACTTGTGCAGTATGCTGTCACAAAAATACACATTACAGGAAAAAAACATTAACTGCAACCTCCTTGTGCAGTTGTAAAAATTGCACAACTGTGCTCCTAAAGTCCATGTGCCAGAGTCACGTATACCATGAAATAGGTGTGTTATTTATGGCACACACGGTGGCCTTAACGCCAACACACCTTCAACACCTGTGTAATTGTCCTGGTGGCCACCGAGAAAGGGCAGCCTTCTCTGAGTACACAAATCTACGAGCTGCACCAATGCAGCATGTAAATACAAAAAAGTGCAGTATGGGAAACCCTTTCCTTCCAGTCCATGTACAGAATATGTAATGGCAAAAGTGCAGTTTGCATGCGCTGTCTGTGGTCAAAAAAGTGTAGTCTTCGTAAATATCAGAAGCCACACAGTTGCACGTCGAGACTGTTTTTCTGAGCTCAAGACATTGCTACTCACAGCTACAGTGCCCAGGAAGAACAAAGGTCAGAAGTAAAAAGAAAAAGAGTGCCGCACTGTACAAGCCTGCAGTGGAAGGACCCATGCCATAGACACAGTCCTTGGTCTAAGCTCCACGGAAGAAGATTCAAAGACTCAAAGTCAGGAGGAAGACTGAGGCAAGGAGGAGGCACTGACCAATAGGAAGCAAGGAAACAAGAGTGACACTGGAGTTACGTGTGATCCAGCCTTTGGTAAGTAAAGTGATATGAGAGCTACATGGGAGCCAGCCAATGGTAAGTAAAGGTAAGTAATGGGCGGGCTCTAAGCCCATTTTACGATTATTTTTTTTAAATACAAGAGATTTTGTAAGCACAATGCTACCACTGTGCACGTAAAACCGAAAAAAGGACATTGAAATGGGGCCTTATCAGGACCTAACATGATGACCTTCACTTTACAGGCAAAAACATTGAGTAGGTGAAAAAGTGTTACGGTAATGCTTAGCTGCTCCAGAGGAGCTATACCTTCTCCCGGGGTTCCCGAGCCCACCATAAAAAGACCAACAAGACTCCCTTGGTAGAAAAAAGATGCAGTTCGTTGACAACAACTAGTTTGTGGAATTAAACATTACACATCGCAAAGGTAATAGGTCATTAATTTGTCATAATTCATAGCATTTTACTTGTTTATCAACCATAAATTATCTTGACGCCTCATGATTCCAGTGGCGCAGTTCTAGGCTTCCGTGCTACCAATGTGAGGCATAAACATCCCTCTCCAGATGTGCCCAGGCTGCAAGTGCTTGATGTCCCTGCAATTAGGCATCCCAAGGAGCACCTTGCTGGCACTTCCTTGCCCTTGCTGGAGTACCATCCACCCTTCAAGATTGCCTAGCGCAGGTGAAAATGGTGCCAACCCCGCCCGGCTACCACCACCCCCACATCTTGTGTCAGCATGAGTGGATAGGAAAACTGTGGTGATAATTGCGGCGAGATCTGTCCACACCCCCTTTCCCGCCCCTTTTAAAAAATAAATGAAATCCAACCCTCAGCTCCACCACGACCTTGCTCGAAGGATCTTCCTCCAGTCTGGCATGTGGGCTTTCTTGTGCATGCCGACTCTTAGGCGGGAGTGCTTGGGGGAGGCAGGGATACTACCTGTCCTGCCTCCATGCACTCTAAGCTGAATCCGCTTGCTTGGAGGTCACTTCGGTGCCGGTTATCAGCAGCCCTCTCCTCAACTTGCCCCAGATGAGCTATCCCATATCCCTGCCTCTGAGCGTAACCACCACCCCTTTTACCCAAGCCACCATAGTAAGACCAACAAGATTACTTGTGTTGGAAAAGGGCTGCAGTTTATTGACAACAACCAGTATGTGTAACTGGGGAGATGATGTGGCTTATTGGCTAGATTGGCTGGCATTGAAGCTGGGGAACCAGGGTTGAGTCTGGCAGGATGCTCTAACATCCTGTGATTCTGTGCAAAACCACTTAATCTTCCTGTGCCTAGCAAAAAGAAGTCCATCTTAAATACAACTGCAACCCTGATACCTTCGGGTCCAGTTTGCGCTATATTAAAACTGCAACCCAAAAAAAGAAAAAAAACTGCCAGCCATAATATAAGCCTTGTGTACGCCTTTGACCTCAATGTCTCCAGCTTGTTTATTGCTTGTTTGCCTAACTTGCACTTCACTGCTACAGTGGCCACCTCGTATCCTGAAAGAGTACAGTGCAAAGCACTCTAAGGGCTACCCAGCACCCTGCACATCATGGCCATCAACTGGATGCTGCTCAAATAGGTTCTGTGCCTATGGTTAAATAACTGTACCTCAATAGATGGCCTCTGCTGCACATAGTTTTTCATAAGGCAGATGGAGAAGCTCTGTGGACCGGGGCCGCATTACAGTAAGTTCCCCAGGGGCACAACAGGTATTTGTGCCCGCAATGAGCACCCCCGTGGCACTTTGGTATTATAGATTGGTTTTCAGGCCTTCGTGCGTCCCCTTCAATCAATCAATCAATCAATCAGACATTTGTAAAGCGCACTACTCACCCGTGAGGGTCTCAAGACGCTGAGGGGGAGGGGAAGCTGCTACTGCTCGAACAACGAGGTCTTGAAAAGTCTACCGATAGCGCTGGTATACTTAAAGCAACAGAGCTACCTTCAGGGGGCACTCCCTCGTTTGCAGAGGAGCGTGTCCCATGAAAATGAGGGAATTCCTTTGCCTCTACACCAGCGTCCTATGAGAGACGCAGGTGGAGAGGCAAAGAAGCCTGTGAGTTCGCCCCCTGGGAGCAGCCCACTGGAGGGGGAAACGGGGGTCCTATGGACTCCACAGACATTCCCTTGCAGGCAGGTGCAATCACTGACTGTACCTGCCTGCAAGGGGATCGCTAATCCCCTTCAAAAGTGCAGGTGGGTTGCCGCCTGCACAGTGAAAACATGGAATGACTTCAAGCAGCAGCTCTGTGTTATCACATGAATGCTATGCCCCCAGGGCAGCGCAAGTTCGGGGCTCCCCTGCGGCAGAGAATTCATTGTAATAGGGCGCATTTTCATTCTTTGCATCTGGTGCACCTTTTAAAAGGTGTACCCTATGCAAACACTGAAAATGCCTTATGTAGCCCCAGATATGTATATGGGTGACCTAGGGGCATATTAGCAAGAACCTCATTAAAATGATTGCCGTTTTAGCTGCAGGAAACTGCCGCTAAAACAGCGATAATGGGCTTGCTAATATGCCCTTGAGAATTCCAATAGAAGCCCAGGTTATATGTGCAGGACATCTAATCTGGGCTTCTATTGGAATTCTATAAAGCATATTAGCAGGCCCATTATCTCCGTTTTAGGTGCAGTTTCCTGCCGCTAAAAAGACGATAATTTTAACGAGGTTCTTGCTAATATGCCCCCAAGTCCCTTTAGCTTCTTGGCCCCTCTTGGAATGTTGTAGCCCTGGTTCCTTAGCTGGGCCTAAGAACAAGAATCTCCATTGCAGGCCTGTTGTGCCGGTGTCTGTTTTTAAAGGAGAGACTACCTTTCTGACCCTGCAAGCCCAAAATAATGCCAGCGTAAACATTGCCTTGAAGGGTGCTACTTTAAAGGGCTCACCGAATAATCCCATGAGGGCTATATGTATGTTTATTAGTTTTTCTAAACCAATAGGGAGTCTGCTATCTTTGCATTTTCCTTGTAACCACCCCTAGCCCTTCATTGCTGCCCTACATCTGAAGGAATTGGTCGAGTGACATCCCCTACGGGGTTTTGCAAAGTAAGCAATAGCCACTAGGTGTGATTCTACTTGCTTTTCCCACTAAGGTCCTACACTCCTGTCACCTGCCAGAATACCCCAAGGGACTTACGATAGGCATTACCCATTGTGGGAGCCAGTGCCTGCCTAGCAGGATTCCTAGGTCATCTCCACCAGCTGCCAAAGATCTAGTGGGAATGGTGTCATCTCTCTACCTGCCTGTGGAGCCAGCTCCTGAAACCTGGACCACTTAAAATGAGACAGTGCATCACCCATGCAGTTCACGCAATCTGGGACATTCCCCATCTGTAAAGCCATGTTCTCCCTGAACTGGCATGAAACCAGCTGCTGCAGGAAACCGAGGACCCTGGGTCTGAAGGCTTGCGCGTGATTCACCAGTTGCACCACCCCATATTGTTGAACCATAGTGTCACCCGCTTATTTCTTAGCCTGTCCTTCCACAATGAGAAGGCTATCATTATGGGGAACGTCTTCAGCAGTGTTATGTTCGTTGTTATGCCTCTATCCTGCCAGGTATCTGGCCCAGCGCTGCACCCAATGTGGTTCCTAGCAGTGCACCACAACCGTTTTCCCTTGCTGCATCCCTGTAAAGCTCTACCTATGCCTGCCATTACCCAAAGCTCTCTCAAGTTTAAGGTGCTGGTAAAGTTTGCCAAGAAACCAAGCCATAGGTCAGATGTTCTGCTTCACACCGCTGGTCAACCACACTCTGTGGTGCTTCTTTGTCATTTCCATCGCCAACCAGGTGATTCACCTGGCTAACGCCCTTTCGGCCGGGATTACCCTCGCTGCAAAGTTCAATTTCCCAGGCAGCTGTTTTAGCTCACCAAGCATAGATTTCTTCTTTTCATATATCCTTGTTGTACAGCCCTCAAATATGGTACCTTTTCCACTTACAGCCTGGCCATCTCTGCCACAGAGTCAAGCTCTATGCCTAAGAAAGTGAAGTCTGTGACAGGTCCTGCTGTTCTGTCGTGCGCCAGTGGAACATCCCGCTGCTCTGTTAGCAGCACAAACTTCCCTGACAGCGTTTGGCATTGGTCAGAATGCGGGTTGCAGATGAACAGGAAGTCATGCTTCTTCCCGCCCCCAAGATGGCGTTCATTGAGTGCCCATTCAAGGAATGTGCTGAATGCCTCAAAATACATACAGATATAGCACAACCCATTGCGAGGCATTTGTCAAAATAATACTGACCATCAAACTTGAAGCCTAGCAGGTGAAAGCTCTTCAGGTATACCCGCAACAACCTGAATGATAATTTGGTGTCGTCCTTAGCCATCAGGGCCTCTCTATCTGCTATCCTCAAGAGGTCAACAGCACCTTCTATGGTGGCATATGCAACTGAGCACCATCATGGCCTAGGCCACCGTTGACCACACCTACTTCTGAGTGCAAAAGGTGGTGAATCAGCCTGAACTTCCTTGGCTCTTTCATGGGCATCATGCTCAAGGGCAAAAGCCTGAAGATTTTTGAGGTGGTCTCCCGAAAGGGCCTGCTACTCGCCCTAATAGCACCACCTTAGACACTTTTTGTCTAACTACCTCTTTATGTTCAGCCATAGATTTCAGATTCTTTTTTTCTAGATATTTTTCCTGCAGATAAAGCAAACAAAAGGACATATAGTACACTGTAGCACCAAGGTACAGCCACAAAAATGCGTAGATTTCAGATTCTTGCTCATGTGGCTGGCTTGCACGGCAATAGAGAGACTAAAGAAGCCCTCCTCCAATCCTTACGCCAGCAGCTGTACATTACCCTATCTATCCATTGAGCAACTGGTCAAGTCTGGCCACCTTGATGGGTGTGGGATCCCTACATTTGTCTCTTTCTCTTTCCCACCCCACAGCCCAATCCACCACTTGTTTGCTGCACAATATGGATTTCATACTCATATAGAAACAGGGCTGCTGTACTCTGCTGGAACTTTTCAACTACTCCATATGCCAGTGCCCTAAATGTGTACAGCAAAGAATTTCAATAGTAGGAATGCACACCAACGTTTAACTTCTTGACAAGTTCGTCCGTTGTTTGCGTACAGTAACGGTGGGTGCCATGCCCCCACGGCACCAAAATGAATGATAGTCACAGGATCGGGGTGTATTTACGCCCCTGCCGAACGCACAGCTAAAGTTGCCTGTTTGTAGGCCGTCCTCCAACTACACATAGTAAATCCATGTAATTCATTATTAACCAGTATATGCTCATTTTCATTCAACAACTTTTTCATGTTTACTTTCCACACGTGGAGTGGATTTGCCAATTTCCAAGGTTTCTTCTGTTAAGGCTGGGCCATCCGAACCGCTTGCACAGAACACAAATGAAGCAATTGCGTCCAAGACAGTGTAGTTTATTCTAATACCCAATGCATTTCGGGCCTCTTGTGCCCTTCATCAGGGGTCACTGCAATAACAAATCATATGACCAATATTACCATTTACAGCATCAAGTGTCATCAAACAGATACATTGATGTACAATCCGATTTTTTACTAAAGCACCATTACATTTAACAAACCTAATGTATTACTTACATAGCCATTGTTAATCATGCCACTGGTTAGATTAGCTACCTTTCCCCGTTTGTTACCTTTCCCTCATCCTGCTGTTGAACCTAACTATTTAAGAGCTCATTAGCTCACGTGCCACAACTGCTTTGTATTTATGGGCTTACCCCGGTTTCTGTCGTGCACCGCTACCAATTCACTTCTGCCCCTATATAAAGAATTCCATCCATTCACATTACTCACCCTCACGCTCTGCATAACTAACATTCAAAAAGCCTCAGCATTCTCTCATTTAACCCAGTGTCATACCTCCCCTCCTTCCTAATATCCACTTTCACCCCTGGTGCACTTTCCGTTCACTCGCAAATCATTCCGCCCCAATCCTGAACACAATCACCCCTATTCTTTACAAACACCCTCCACGACTCAACTTTACCCATCTGTACATTACATGTTTCGCCAGTCACACTTAATCAAAAACACTTCACCTGACCGTTGTATTCACACCGCATTTCGTACCTGTTACTGCCGTTTCGAAACACCCATCTTGGTTGCTTAACTCACGGATTAAAAGTTCCGCCTCTGTTCTCTGCACAAGACAGCCAGGGTTTTAAGGGACCCCTGCTGCGCTCGGCCAGGGCCAGGTGTGCTTCTTATGTGGAAGCACGTATTCCTGCGGATTGGAAGGCCCATCACAAAGGTTGACTAGACATCTTTCTGATGTTAATTGCTGTATTTTGGTTATAAACTGGTACTGATGGGGTGAAATCTTTCCTCAGTTTTACAGAGTGCAGAAAATGTCAAAATAACGAAGTAATTCTATCATAAAATAACGCGGCATCACATAACATTATTTAAATTTTCTTCCCACACAATTTAGTCAAGCCTGTCATATAATTATGTCCTCACCTGCCTCAGAATTCCAGGAGCCCTGCCTACAGGTTTAGAGATGTTTGTCAGGAGGGGGGTCCTTACAACTGAAAATGTTGACAGGAGGGTCTCGGCACCCAAAGGTTTGAAGACCTCTGCTCTATTTGAACCCATCTGCTTAATCCCCAGAGGTCTACGGTGTTTCACTCATTTCCCGCCAGTAACGTCATGAACAATGCTTTTCATGCAAAAGACTTCATTACCCATAACCCATTTCGATGACATAAACATCTAAAACATTCCAGTGCTTGACTCGCTGATTGTCCCAAATGGTCATAATTAATATAAACAAAGTACGTTTATCATCCACCACTAATGAAGGTTTTCCAGTCCTTTTATTTCCACCTCTGCCTTTTGTCACGAACCACGTTATTTCGCCTGCCATGTGGAACGCCAGTTCTCATTTTCTCTCTTCATTTTAACCTTTGAATCACGGGTGCTATTCCTTGTGGGGCATAATTTTTCGGCAAAGAATTTCAATAGTAGGATGCACACCAATTTTTAACTTCTTGGCAAGTTCGTATGTTGTTTGTGTGCAGAAACGGTGGGTGCCATGCCCTCACAGCACCGAAATGAATGTGTACAGACATTTTATGATGGAACACTCTATTCTTGGCTTACAGCTCTACTTCGTGTCCTTCTCATTCTTCTCCTGCGCTACCAGGTCCAAAACACCCCACCTGATCTCCAATAGGAAGAAGATATATATGAACTCTTTCCTCCATATCCTCTCCTTCACCACTATTAGGCCCAGGTTGGCTATCATAGGCGGGTCCCCTTTGGATGGCCTCACACATGTGCAAGCTGCTTTACTTGGTGCAAGACCCTGTGCTACCCCTGCAGACCATGCCGCTGTAGAATCTGTTACCCCGATGCCTCATTTAGGCTGCTTTCTTGCTCACCACCTGATGCGCTCTTGCTAGTAGCCCCTGACTGCTGTGTGTCAATCCTACCACCTGCTGAGTAGTGTTCCCTGTGGGTTGTTGCTGCAGCCCATTTGGGTGCCTGTCTTCCTTTGTGCCAAGCTCACCTTCCTACGCTGGCTGGCCTGTGTCGTGACCCGACAGACAGGCGACAGATAGGGCAACAGGACAGGAGGACGTTAGGACCCTGTGGGTCATGAGGGAGGTGACCAGGTCACCGGACACCACATCCGGTTAGGGGACAGGAAAGGGCACTCAGAACTAGGACTGACCAGAGGACAGAAGTGCAGCTGACCGCTCCTGTACATGCAATAAAAGAGGATTGTATTCACCAACCTTTGTCCAGTGTTTGATGTGTCCACTGCCAACTACAAGAACACGACAACTGGCGACGAGAGGCGGGATCACCCATCTGCGTGCCCGTGGATTCAAAGAGCGTTGGGAGTGCACCGAAAAGACGAGGAGAAATTAGAGAAAGTATGAGCATTCACGGAGACAAAGAAGTGCAGCAACGCGGGAGCCCACCCCGACCGCTGCAAAAGAAAACACGATTGCCCCGGTAAGCGCCGTGTAAGGAAGCGTGAAGTTTAAAGGACCTGGCGCGAGCTCTCGCAAGAGTCTCGGCAGCCACTTTAGAGTCAGGCGCGAGGGCCAATCAGCAAGCGGGAAAGCACCGGCGGCCATTTTAGAGTCAGGAAACGATCGGATTGGCTGCGAAGTCACGCGAGACTATCGGCGGCCATCTTGGAGTCAGGCCAATAAGAAGCCAGGACGACTCGGCAGCCATTTTAAAGTCAGAAAAAGATCGTGAGCAATGGGAAAGTGCCTAATTTGAAGAGGAAAGAAGAAATAAAGCACAGGCAAAGCCAAAGACAGCAAATAAAGGCTGGACAGAAAATAAAAAAGAGAAAAAGAAAATGGTAATAGAAAGACAAGAAAGAAAGAAAAGAAAGAAAAGAAACAGTGAAAGAATAAAGAGAAAAAGACAAATAAAAAGAAGATAAAGAAAAAGGAAGAAAGGAAAGAGAAAAGAGACAGTACAAAAAAAAAGAAGAAAAGACAAAGAGCAAAGGAAACATAGAACAACGCACAAAGGAGCGAAAGAACAGAAAGGGGAAAGAACAAATAAGGCAAGAAGGCAAGGATGGCAGACCCAAAGCCCAGCGCACAATACAGGAGGCCACTGCCGTTCAACTTATCGGAGCCACAAACAGGAATAAGGTGGGAGAAGTGGATCAGACGGTTCGAAAGATATATGGAAGCAACAGACGAAACCGAAGGAAAGAGACTAGGGTTACTGCTGAACTTAGCAAGGGATGACATCGAAGAACTTCTAGTGACACTGCCAACCGAAGAAACAAAGACATATGAGACAATAAAGAAATGCCTAACGGCCAAATTTGACCCACAACGGAACATTGACTTCGAACGATATACATTCACTATTGCGTGTCAACAAGTGGATGAGACGCTGGATGACTTTGGGACAAGGCTGAGAAAATTAGTGACACATTGTGAGTTCGACAAGTTTGACAACTAATAAGCAATAAGGCTACGGATCATTGAAGGCTGTCGCGACACAGGATTCAGGGCAAGGATCCTCAAAGAACCGATCTCATTGGAGAACATCCTGTTTCTGGCAAGAGCAGAGGCGAGAGCAACGGCACATGCCAAGGAAATTGAAAGAGGGAAGAACGTTGAAATAGAAAACGCACACTACGTGACGAACAAATATCGCACAGGCCGGTGGAGGAACGACCAGAGAGAACAAACAGGGAGGAGACAACATGAAGAAACATGCTACAAGTGTGGCATGGAATTTCCACACAGAGGTCCGTGCCCAGCTTTTGGCCAGACGTGCAAAAGATGTAATGGGAGAAATCACTACGCCAGTATGTGCCAAGGCGGACAATTCAGAGATGACAGGAGAAATACTGGAAGACAACAAGAGTCAACTACAAGACACGTCAGATATGTCGACAGAGAAAGAAGAAGTTCATCGCGAGGATCAGGTGAAGATGAGGAAGAAGAGAAAGTGGAAAGACTATACCACATGTCGGAGGTTCACATAGAACTGAGTGGGGAAAACAGAAAAGGAGAGACAACAACTCGTACAGGCAGAAGCACCCAGGAAAAGACGGACTTGGCAAAGATAGGAGTAGGAGAACATGAAGCAGAGTTTGTACTGGACAGTGATGCAACATGCAATGTCATGTGTGCATCAGAATACGAGAAAATGGAATCAAAGCCGACACTGAGAGCGTCCAAGGTGAAGATCTTCACCTGGGGGTCAAAGAAAGAGATAACAAACTTGGGAAAGTTCACAAGGGAACTGAAATATAAAGACAAAAAGAACAAGGAAGACATACATGTGCTGAAAGGCGACGTTCCAGGACCATGTCTGCTAAGCAACAACACCCCCCAAACAATGGGTCTCATAACTATGACATATGACAAAAAAGAAAATGAACAACGCACTGAAAGCAAGCAAAGAGAAGAAGCAGGGACCAGAGAAAGAGGAAGGGCACGAAAAAGAATAACTGAAAGACCAGACAAAATAAAAGGCGGCCGTAGAAAGAGAGGAGCCAACAGAGATAGCGCCAGCTGGCCCAGGACATCGGACGCACGACAAGGAGCTAGAAGTGGAAAGATGGAGGCTGGCAGGCAGATAGCAGAAGGAGGACAGCAAACAAACAAAAGAAAAAGACGATGGCAGAGAACAGCGACCGAAAAGGAATGCAAGGAGACAGAGAGAATAAGCGATAAAACATAGGAGTTAGAAAGTAGAGAGACGAGTCAATCTTGACACCTGGACTCACTCTCTCTCTCTCTCTCTCTCTCTCTCTCTCTCTCTCTCTCTCTCTCTCACCACAACAATGAGTCAATGCGGTAAAGGGTGATGGGGCAGAATTGATCAATAGAACTGTACCACGAACATTTGTTTGCAACAAAGGGGGAGATGCCGTGGCCCGACAGACAGGCGACAGATAGGGCAATAGGACAGGAGGACGTTAGGACCCTGTGGGTCATGAGGGAGGTGACCAGGTCACCGGACACCACATCCGGTTATGGGACAGGAAAAGGCACTCAGAACTAGGACTGACCAGAGGACAGATGTGCAGATGACCGCTCCTGTACATGCAATAAAAGAGGATTGTATTCACCAACCTTTGTCCAGTGTTTGGTGTGTCCACTGCCAACCACAAGAACACGACAGCCTGCTCCGCTTGACCATTCTGGTTGGCCTCTACACCTGGGCTAGGTGAGTCGGCTTGAGAGAACGACCATGCCCATGGGCCTGGCCACCAGCTGAGCATTTCTGGCCTGTAATGGCATGGATTTGCCGTCATCCCATGGCAAACGAAAACTGTGCTGCTGTCCCTTCCAGTGCAGAGGCTTTGATTGGCATGAACAGAATCACTGAACCCATGCAGATAGGCACCGTGGCATGCACCGGAGGCAGGTGCCAGGGCAGCACTCTGCAGGGGTGTAGGAAACAAGCAAGGCAGGATGTGTGATGGGACCGTCATCGCCTTGAGCACGGCCCACTGTGACCAAAACACAGCTGGCATAATTTGCCCCATTGGTGCATGCTGTAAAACAATTAATGCAAACTCTTTGCAATGCTACTTTAGGCGAAACATGGCATTTTATATTTTGAATATAGCAACTGAACTGGAAGTAACTTAATGAAAATAATACAGGTATAAACTGTACTCAACATAAAGTGCCAATATGGGACAATGAGTTAAGCTCCTATGGGTGAAATATCTGTGCTGCACGAAGTTCACTGATTTCATCTTAGCGTAAAAGACACAGCATTTTATCCATTTTAGGATTATAGCATGAGGAACACAAAGTTAAGTAACAATAACACCTATTGTTTACGTATGTATTTGCCATGTATACTTTGTGTACGTAAATGATAAAGCAAATTAATTTGACATGCATTGGTAACATCCAACTCCAAACCTAGCTTGTTTCTCAAATAAAGGATGCTGAGGAACATAAGTTAGGGCTGAATAAAGTTTGAAAGTCCTAATAATATTAGGACGTGTTTTTTAAACAATATGCAAGATCCGAAGTTAAGGCCGACCGCAATGGAGCACGGTTCAGATACACAAAGTGGATATGGCATGGTCAGTGCTTACCTTCAGACTTAGAATGTTTTTGATGAAATAGTCTCTGAGAAGGTAGAAGTTTAGCAGCGTGAAGCTACAAGAGTGTCAGGGGACGGAGTTTCATCGCCAGATAGCTATGAAGTGAAACCATGGTGAATATTTTTGCCTTCATGCTTAGACGTCGAGATGAAAGTCGAAAATGTCCAGCAGGAAGGAGCAGAAGGCTGTAGCCGAAGACAGTTCATGAGGTAAGATACCCCTTTGTGAAGGAGCGCTGAAACTGATCTGCTTCTAATTGGAATTTGAATTTACAGGCATTTATATAGCACACGTCTACCAAGCGGTTTCATGGCGCTGGAGGATGCCGACCGAGGGCTGGAGCAAGTAATTACTGGGAAGGGAAGGCATGTGAAAAAGAAAAGTCTTAAGGGCCCCACGGAATTCAAGGTAGCAGGAGATGGATCTAATATACAGGGGGAGGGTGTTCCAAAGGTAGGGGCTATAACAGCAAATTTCAGACCCCCTGATCTGCTTTTTTTGAACCGGGGAACAGAAAGAAGGAATTTGGTAGAGGAACGAAGGTCTCTATTAGGGCAAAAGACATTGATGACCGATGAGATGAACGCTGGGGCAGTCCCTGCTATAGCCTGAAAGTTAGTGCAGCCTAGTTTAAAGAGAGCCCGTTCCTTGATAGGCAGCCAGTGCAGAGATTTAAGTAGCGGAGTAGAGTGATGGAATCTGGGCAGCCCGTAAATCAGGCGGGCAGCCTGATTTTGGACCAACTGGAGGTGGTGGAAGGCGTATGCGGGAGAACCATTGTACACTATATTCCCGTAATCCAGCCGGGAGAGGACCATTGCCCTAAGGATTAATTTCAGAGCAGGGAAAGAAAAGAACCGAGAGATTTTCCTGATGGTGCGGAGGGCAAAGAAACAAGAAGAGACAACTGAACTAATCTGGGAATGAGGAGTGAGGTGTTTGTTGAGCGAAATCCCAAGTGTTTTAACTGAGTGTTTCTACAGAGAAGAACGTAGCAGGAAAGCTGCAAAGTCAATCCAGCCAGCAATGCACCTCGTGCAGATAGGCGAGAGGGTTGGTCTCACTCTCCTCCTGGTTCTCAAAGCACTTTTTCGTCAAATTTTGATAAAGTCCTCAGTTTTGGGAATTGGCCCCCTGACCATCTTTAGCACCACAACCAAGGGTCCAGGTGTGGATGGCTCCTATTTGAGGATGAGACTCACTCAGACTGGGTCCCGGTTTGGGTTCAAGATGGTGGGAGCCTTTTATGTCCCTGTCGCTTTGAACAGGATGCCAGCAAGCTAGCCCTTGGAGTCACTTCTGGAAGTCCTGGGTGCATGTGAAGATGCATGGCTCAACAGCAGGCCTGGCCTGTGAGGTTTTCAGCAGTCCTTCCAGGTACAACAGCAGTCTGGCAGATTGAACAGCAGGTCACTAGAGCAGGCAGTCCTCTAAGAGTCCTTCCACAGGTCCAGTACTTTTGAAATGAAAAACTTCTTTATTGTATAGTTAATTAAAACCATTACAATATTCCAAGGTAAAAAATGTATTTCCTTCATGTACCATGATAGATATAAACAATTAATATCCCATTTAAAATTTGAATTCAGTTTACATGATATGTAGCATTTTTTAAAACAAGCATGAATTGCTAAATTATCATTATGACCTATATTATTCTTTCAATAAATTCTCAAAATAGGTTAAAAATGTAATTATTTGACAAATGAATTGTGGGTCCTCCGAGTCCAGAGTTTTTAGTATTGCTGATCGGCAGGTGCGGATGCCTCTTTCATTGAACTTCCTCCTAAGTAAATTCCGGCGACGGCACTCTAAAACCGGGCAAATGTACCGGGCAAGTAGTGTACTGAAGAGTGTGGCTGAGAGCCCTATTTTTATACCCTAGTGTCATGCTCCCAGAAGGTGGAAGAAGTTTCTGGAAAAGTCCTTGAAATTATGTGGGTTTCCTGCCACCCATCCCCTGGCTCCAAGCTGGCAGCACTTGCAATCCAGGGTTAAGACTAGTGTGAAGTGTTAGGTCATAGCCTACACAGGTGTATGTATGTATGTATGTATAGGCATTTATATAGCACACTACTTACCCGGAGGGTCCCAAGGCGCTTCGACCGCTGCGAAACCCTTCCTGGCTTCCCTGAGAGATGGTCCCTTAATGGGTATCTCCAGGGTGAGACCAGGCATCCCCGGCGGTCTGGTGGGGCCGTTAGTGAAGATGAGGCAAGCTAATGCCCAGAGTTGCCGAGTGTGATCGCTGATCAGAGTGGGCACCGAGGCGAGAGAATTATCGAGTCCGCTGACCCTGGTCCAGAAACCTGCCACGCCGGGAATCGAACCCTGGTCCCGGGCCGTCCTCTGCTCTCGGGTCTGCCGCCTCTAACCAGTGAGCCACTCTACTTCACCAAGTGTGCAAGTGTTGCTGTGCTTTGCTCCGCTACGCCCATCAAGCCAGTTAATGTGCCATTCATGCTCTGCTAATTGCTATTGTGTGACTGTCTGGGAGGAATTCACAAAGTCTAACTGTCTGCTACACCCAGTCATGTGACCTTAGAGTATTGCAGGCACAGACTAATGGCAAGAATATGCCAACTTTCTAAAAGTGCCGTTTTCAAACTGGTAATGAGAAATGTGACTTTACCATTAAAGAGGGTTTATCATAACAAGTTCATAAGTACCAAATATCATATAGTCATCTCCTCTCATTTAGGAATTACAGTGTATTAAATGTAATAAGGAATTTCTGATGTTATGTTATGGGAGAGTCAGACCTCACAGTAGTAAAACATGAATTTGGGAGTTTTTCACTACTAGGATAAGTAAAGCTTAAAAGTACATGTCCTACCTTTTAATTACACTGCACCCTGCTTAAAAGTACATGTCCTACCTTTTAATTACACTGCACCCTGCCCTATAGACTACCAAGGGCCTACCATAGGGGTGACATATATGTAATAAAAGGGGAGTTTAAGGCTTGGCAATGGGTTTTAAATGTTAAGCCAACATGGCAGTGTGACACTGTATTCAGGCTGCAATTGCAGGTCTGGGTCATGTTTTAAGGTGCTACATAAATGGTTGGCACAAACCCACTGGTATCATTTAATTTACAGGCCCTGATTATATGGTGTACCACTCTACAAGGGGCTTACAAGTGAATCAAATATACAAAACAGGTGTAAACCAATGTTACCATGTATTAGGGAGAGAGCACAAGCACTTTAGCACTGGCTAGCCGTGTTAAAGTGCAGAGTCCTAAGGCCAACAAGCAAAAATCCAGCAAAAAGGAGGTGGCAGAAGGCAAAAGGTTTGGGGGGACCCTGTAGAGAGGGGCATTTCCAACAACGATGCAACAAACCTATTAAATCTAAGAAGCAAACATAATATAGCAAACATAGAATAGGGAGTAACACAGAAGTATAAATCATCATAGAGGATTGTTGTAACAAAGTGATATGAACTAATAATCAAATCTCACGCACAATCTGCCTTGAGCTCAATGTTAAATATTTAGGTCCTGAGGAGAAATGCAGGGATGACTCCTGATCCTTGTGCAAATGCGTGGATGCACATGGATCGGAATTATGAGTTGTGTGATAGAAGAGATCTCTTGATAGTGATCACACCCTCAATTTCTTCCTGATAAATTTCAGCAGGTCAAACCTGTGGAATTTGGTGTGTTAAATACCTATTCCACATAATATACCGCCTTTTTAAGGTAAAAAGTTTGAATTAGAGATTTTTAATACAGGTTGTAAATACCCTATTTTGGAGTAATAGTATTTACCACATTTGGTAAACACCTCCCGATCCTCCTGAATTGTCATGAGGGCCTTGTTGAGTGCCCTACAAGAACACTAGAGTTATTTCAATTATTTTCTTTGTTACTTTATTAAAATTTGTTTTTTTTAAAGGGACTTCATATGAGAAACTTTGAAAGATGAATGTCTGTGGCCCTCAGGACAAGTGTCCTGTTTTTAAGATTAATCTGCAAACAACTGATTGCACAGGATTCTGAATTATGGGTTTTGTGGTCCTTGCCACATGCCTTGCAGTTTTTCGCAGCATCATTTTGGCAGGAGAATCCTGTTGATTTTTCCTGGGGGAAACTGTCCAGTATATACCGGTGCATGCAGAATTTGGTACACAAAACACCAAAATCCATGTTATGCCCCATTTTAAAGAACACAACTTGTAATAGGTGAAAATGATCACACCTTTTAAATTGTGATCCACGTGGAATCCGATTTTAAAGGGTTCCATAAAAATCTCCTTCAGTGCCGCGCCACTCGTATTGAGGACATAAGTAGTGTTTGCAAGCTTGAGTCATGGTTAGCCATAAGCTTTAACCTACATGATGTTGCCACTGCCCCTCTAGGCTCCTGCCGAGTCCCTGAGGCATGTGTGACTGTAACTAACAACCATTGACAAAGCCAATAGTCCTGGCTTGTTGTATTATATAGCTGGATGCAATGACACAACCAACATAATATCATTCGGGCAGAACACTATGCTAAACACTGATTTTTTGCCTAATTGTTTTAAACCACGCTCTTAATTACATTGAACACCCCCTTTGAAGAGACCCCCCAGTTTGTTTACACGACTTAAAGCCCTGGAAACAACACCATGGCACAGTCACCTCGCATGAACCCTCCCCTACCCCACCCCTTGCTTTCGGAACTACGGCGAGCATGAATTTCTTGATGGGCCTCTTCAGTCTGCAACTCTGCAGACAAAGGCTCAGCTCATAATTAATGTGAAAAGGTGGGTGAGTGAGTAGATGAAGGAATGGGTGAATGGCTGGGTGGATTACTGAAAGGATGAATGGATAAATGAAAGGGTGAATGGACAGATAATGAAAGAAAGGATGGATGGATGAGTGAATGAGTGGAAGTATGGATGAGAGAAAAGGTAAATAGATAGATGGATGAGTGGAAGGGTAGATGGTTGGCTAAAAGGGTGGATGGGTGTGTGAATGGATAGATGGATGGATGAATGAAAGGGTGGATGATGGGCAAGTGAATGGGTAGATGTGCGGGTGAAAGGATGGATGGATTGATGAATTGATAAGTGAAAAGGTGAATGAATGGATGGATGAGTGAAAGGGTGGATGTAAGGATTGATGAGTGAATGAAAGGGGGTAGATGGACAAAATAATGGATGGATGAGTGAAGAAGTGAACGGGTGGATGGATGAGAGAATGGATGGATGGATGGATGGATGAGTGAAAGGATGGATAAGTAATAGGGTCAATAGATGGATTCATGAATGGATGAGTTGATGGGTGGAAGGATGGATTGATAGGTGAAAGGCGGATGGAGAGAGAAAGGGAGGATGAAAGACTGAAACGTGCATGGGTGGAAAGATAAGTGAGTGACAGGTAGGAAGGATGAGTCAGTGAAACGATGGCTGGATGGGTGAAGGGATAAAAGCCTGAATGGATGAGTGAATAGATGGATGGGTAGAAGTGTGGATGGATGACTGTACGGATGGATTGGGTGAAAGGGTGGGTAGATGAATAATGGATAAATGAGTGAAAGGGTGGATGGAGGGATGGATGAGTGAAATAATGGATGGAAGTATACATGGTGGATAGGTTTGCAAATGGTTGAATATGTTTGGATATAGATGGGCACATAGATGGAAGGACAGAATGAATGGTGAAAGACTGAATGATGGATGAAAGAATGATTACACCTTGTAGCACCCATTATCTTAAGTAACATTTCCTATACATAGACTTTCACGTTTATATGTGTCATTGTCTCTCTATAATATGTGTGTGATGTAACGCACTCCGACACCCTGCCCTACATACTTGAGAGGAGTAACGCTATAAAAGAAGTTAAATACTCATGAGAGACGGTCTATGTGAAGATGCGGGGCACCATTGTAGGGCGGAGGCAAGGCCAGACTGGCCGGACCGGGCATCGGGTGTTTCCCTGGGAGGCTGGAAAGGGGGGGAGCAGTTTTGTTACTGGGGGCTGACACTGCAAAGTTCCTTGTATAACTAGTAGTTTTCAATTAACAATAAAAGTGGCCTCACTTATATTCAGGTATGGTTCACCTGTCTGGTGACTAATGTACCTGCTGGAGCGAGATGCGAGTTTTGATTCATCTAAGGTGGCAAGCTGCGGCCATACTGAAAAAATCGTGAAGGGCACGATTGTCTCAACCTAATATAAACTTATTTTGACTTGTACTTAAGTGGTTGTCTATTTACTTACGTATATACTATTGCACAACCTCCCCTGACGTGTCTGTAAACCCTACCTTTTGTCCAGAAGTTCTGTCCTGAATTTTGACCTGTTGTACTGAATTTTTGTCTTGAATTTTGACACTTCATCCTGAATTTTTACACTCACCGTCCTGAATTTGCACCCATGCCAGTTGGTCACCCTAGTAGTCACAGAATTTTAGGAGGAGGGCATGGGGGGGCTGGGCGCGCCACCAGCACTAAAGCCTGCCCTGCATCGAAGTCCCCAATACCCGGGTAGTGGCAACTCCAGGGGTTGGAAAAATCCAGTTCATTACAAGTTAGACCCAAAGGGTGCTCTAAAAAATGAGGATATTTTGAAAAAATGCATTTTTGTCTCTGATTCCTGCAGTAGTTCTTAGTTTTTCAGCATCTGAAATCTCTGGGGGAAAGTAAACAGAACTGTCATCTTTCTTCGGATCTCATAATCCCAGTGCAATCGGGTCCTCTTGTTAGCAGCTTCATCGGAGCTGAGTGGGCACTTGTAAAGGAGAGCACGAGTCTCGAGTGGCCTCTGTATGACTGGCCTGGAAATATCCCCTTTGTTTTCAAGTCTCTGAAATGTCTGCTATTAGGTGATCTGGGTACTCCGTGTGAGGGGGAACAACAAAGAAAAGCAAGCACGAGCCCTCATCCCAGGGGGACTTCTAACGAGGCTGTATGCCTCCCCCTGCTTTCCACAGCGTACTTCTAGGAGCTATGTGAGGCTCTTAGCAGGCAGCCCTGTGGGAATTGTACAGAACCAAACTTCACCTCCCCACATGCATCGTACAGGCACTCACAGGTGCACAGAGGCGTGTAAACACCACTACACACATAAACACAGACAGAAGGGCAGACACACGCACACCAACACACAGACACAGACATGCATGCGTTCACACAGAATCATACACTGATAAACACACAGGCATGCACACACGCGTGTGCAACTCAGCAATAGCGGACACAGATGCACACCCAGGTAGACGGACATGCATGTACAAGCACGCACACAGACACGCCTAGGCGCGAGGACACGCGGGTACACGCACATATACAAGGACAGGATCGACATTTATAGACACACACTGGCACAGCATTTGCATACACCCCAAAAACACATATACACACTGAACTGGCATGCAGGGCAGTGAAAGGAGGGGCAGTGGGGCACAGCCTCGCCCTCCAGTGGGCCCTCAGAATGCCAGCCTGCCCCCCCCACGAAGAGATCAGAGCCCTCCCCTCTGAGAAGGCAGCCGCCGCCGCCACGGGGCTGTGGACTTTCATGTCCCTTTCCCAAAGTAGCACATAACATAGCGCCATGAAGAGAGCGCCTAAGGAGCCGCGGCCGGAGTCCCCTCAACACCCCCGGGTGTCTCGAGCAGAAGGGAATCTGCGGGGGTCTCTGATGAATCCTCAATCACTCTTCTGTCACAGGTCTGAGGATCTAAGTACATGAAGCACTCACCGAGATACTGGCGACCCCTCCTGGACGGGCGCAGGAACCGGCGACCCCTCCTGGACGGGCGCAGGAACCGGCGACCCCCTCTGGACGGGCGCAGGAACCGTGACCCCCTCTGGACGGGTGCAGGAACCGGTGACCCCTCCTGGTCGCGTGCAGCCCTCTCTCCTCCCAGCACAGGAGGGCGCCTCCCCGCACACCCGGAGCACCGCTGCGCACGCCCGGCATCCTCGCTGGAGCGGACAGTACGTGTCACGAACCGGAACTTCTGCATCACAGGCGTTGCTGCTTTGCATATGTTGCAGGAGCCTTCATCAGGGTTTCACATTCCTGAAAGATGCTCGTGTCCTATCGTGTGTCGCAACCACATGAGTTCGGCGCCAGCAGAGGTGTCTTCACTCATTACCAAGGAAAGCATGCTGGCATGGTATGTAACACTTTACCAACATCAAGTATGACAAAAAATGTAACAAGATGCTCCACTGTCTTTATCTCTTATTTTTATGTGAGTGATTTGCGCATGTTTCTAATTATTCAGTCAATGTGTTGCAAACAGAAACAAAAGCAATATTCAATCTAAAGACATAAAACAAACAAAAGATGGTGGAATGCTCATGGCTTGTCCATCCATTGCAGCTCCTGGGGGCAGCGTCCCAGCTCTTCTGTTTTCCTTCTCCAGACAAGGACCACCTTAGAGCCATGACCTGTCTTACTGGTGTCCAGACCGAAGTCTCCGCTCAGGGTCCTGAAAGGAAGCCGCCCTGGACCAGCGCCACCCCAAAGCGAGCTCCGTGGGGCGAGGAGGCATCTCGCCCCACAGAGCTCCCTTTGGGGTGGTGCAGTGCGACTGACCCCATCTGAGCATACCCGCCAGGTAATGGCCGCCCGTTTTGTTTTGCGTCACGCATCATGCGTCCACCCCCCACTGCTCGCCCTGCATTCCTCCAGGCCTTTGACCCGGCTCCTTGGCATGCCTCTGCAGGCTGCACTTGCCGCTGGCCTGTGGTCTGCGGGGTGCACTAGCCACATATACATAGTCATGGCCAAGTCAGTGGCCTCCAAACAGTAGGCGCTCGCCCCTAACACAGGTCTAATCTGGTGGTCGCCATAAGGGCGTCTCTTCCTTTCATTCATCCAGTGTTGGTAAATTGAGAAGTAACCAGCTGATGTGGGACTTCTGATGACTTCATGTGGGATGGCCATGGGCAGCACTTCGGATCACGGTGTCTGGGGAGGATGGTTGGACCCTAGTGGTCGCTGGGGCCCTTGGGGTCCATTGGCTCATTGGCTCCCATCTGCTGCCTCCCGCCTTAGCAGTCTTTCCAATAGCTGCTGGCTTCTCTGATGCATGCACTTCTCAAATTCAGTTGTGGAAGTCAACCAAGGGGCATATGTACCAATATCTCACACAGCGCAGCGAGCCAGCTTGTATCGCTGCACTGCGTGACAGGGAATGGACAGCAATGCGCTATATTAAAAAAATGATGGCGCATTCCTGCCTTTTCCCAGCGTTGGCTCACAACGTGCTGCCTGGCACCAACGCAGGCCCTCTTGCACCATGGTGAAAGAGTGCCGGCATCGTAAGCAGGATTTTTTTACGCAGGAAAGCAAACTTTCCTGCACAAAAGCACCCCCTGAGGCCTGTTCCTCTTTCTAAGTGTGCTGTACAATGCAGCACACATTGAAAGAGGGGAAAAAAAGGAGAAATAAAGATATTTTTCTTGATTACACCTCACCTGGGGATGCATAGCAGTTTTGATGCATTCCCAAGTCTACCACTCATGGCAAATCTGGGTATACGTCAAAATCTATGGGTCTTGCAAGCAGTAGCGGCTGGCAGGGAAAGAGGATGGGGGGTGGGAGGAAGTGGAGTTCTGGACTTTTTGGTTCCGTCCAGAGGTGTCAGGGTACAACACCCAAAGACCCCGGAGTCCCACCTGCCTTGGTGCACAAATGAACAGAAACACGGGCTTCTCGATGGTGGCGTCAAAGACGAAAGGTTTATTACTGCAGGGACACAGAAGTCACAGAATCTACACACGGGCAGAGACTAGGAGCCTGTTCGATTTGTACATTGAGGGTTGCTCCTTATATACCAAAAATTGTGCTCTAGGCAAATATTTCACATGTCGGTACATTCCCAAACCTTTTGTGTCTCTAAACAATAAATATTTGGCGTTACACAGGAACTGTCGATAATATCTGATACCAAACATCACGAAGAGGGGTTCCCACCAGTCCATCACAATCCCTTGTCAATATTGCATTCAAGACCCGGACCGCCTCATCGTAAAGTTCGTTACCTCCCCCTAATAAAGGCCCAGAAGGAAAAGGAGCAGAGCCAGGTGCAGAAGATAGAAAACGGGATAAGAGATGTTTGTGGGTTGTAAATGGGCAAGGCTACCGGCTTCGGCCGCCTAATCATGATCAGGTACAATGGACAGGAAAACCAGTTCAGGTGGGCTGGCCTCGGGCAGAGGAGGCAGCCTTTGTCGAGTCATGCAGCTTCAGCGTGATCTGGTTTAAGGTGCACGTGTCATGTAAGAGGTGAATCTCCGGCTAAGGCTACGTGTCTTTAATCAAAGTGAAGTGAATGAAATGATCAGAGGCTATTGCATATGTGAGGGCAAGGAACCACAAAAATGGCGGCCACGATCTAAGATGGATGCCGTGTGTATATCAGAAATGTGTCAGTGGAAGGAGTGCTCTTGCTCGTAGCGTAGCGAAAACACTAGGATATACTAAATGGATCATTTGCGGTTCGCTGATACTAATTTTATGTATTTCCGACAAACTTGAAAACACGGGTTCAAGTCGTCACGGAACCGTCACGGAACCTCAGACCCTCCTTTTGCCCTTACATAGGCAATTACTCAATCTATGTCTGAATCTAGTTCTATGCTCATCAGGTCAGTGACATGTTGTTGTATCATCATCCTTTCTCGTGTCTTTTCTCCAAACGCAGGTGGTTTTCTAAAACAGGTTGTAGCACAAAGACTACACAGAGCAGGACCACACTGGATAATCAGACAACATGAGAATAGTAATATTAAGATGACACCAATGACCATTAGAACCTTCCATCCCCACGCTGAGATCAGAGTCCAAACCCACTCCATAAAGGACCAGTTTCCCTCATCTACATGTATGGAGTCCGAAATCTTGTGCAACTTAGAGATCGCCTCGTAAACTGTTGGAGCATTATTAGGAATAAAGACACAGCAGCTCGATTGGATCATTCTGCATACCCCACCTCGATCTGCAAGTATAACATCTAGAACCATACGGTTCTGCAATGTCATGAGCCTATCCGCCTGAAGCTCAGCTGTCAGATTGCTAAGGGCACCAGCAGTTTCGGTAATAGTAGATTCAACTACCCGTGTTAGCTGACGTATGTTTCTACTATTGGCCATAGGCCCCCAGAACGGAAGGAAGCCTTTGAAGAAGTCTCCAGCTTCCTGACCAGCGGTATCTTCCTTACTGAAAACACCTCTAGCTACTCTTATTCTGTGGTAATCCGGTGAAGCAGTGTATGTCGGAGGCAACAATCGAGCAATATAACATGATCCTGAGAAGTCAGCAGGCAACCATGTATAAGCTCTGTCTCGACAGATGAAGTAGGTACCCCTAGCAGTAAGAAAGGCAGGGGAAGAGTTAGCCGGAAACACATAAGTCTCTACGCACTCACTCCTCCCTAGCTGAGCTCTCGGATTTCTCCCATTACCTTGCAAACAGACCTGACCTCGGTGAGGTACGACCCAGATTGGAGTTGAGCTTTTACGCTTGCTTTCTCCTAAACTAAGGCGATACTCTGAAGTATTCCAACTTAAATATACTCGCAATTCGTCTCTAGGGTATGATGGAGTATTATTGACGTCCTTGACCATGTCAATAATTCCCTGGACTAAAGCTTTGTTAGCAGAGTTATATTTAGTGGAACGTGGTGGACGTGGAGGATAAGTTTCAAGGGCATAAGCAAAGATGGTTTGGAAGGCCTGAAATGATCCATTATAGCTGTAAGGCAAAACCAAATAGGGAATACCTTTATCCATAGTGTGGGGTATCAAGCCACACACCCAACAGTCTGTCGTGTTAACTACCAGTTGGTGTTGGTGCAAGAGCTGTACAAAAGTATTATTAATGAATTCTGAGCGTCGAGCTTGCTCATGTTCCGGAAACGAGTGAAAAGAGTGTATAGAAGAAACAGTAGAAATAGCAGGATCAAGGGGAGGTACTGTAGATACTGGCACAAAAATCAAATTTATGCTAAAGACAATTCCACCCACCAGTGTTGCTAAAACAATCAAAAATGTAATGGCACATTGCATCAAGAAACATTTGCTGTGAAGAATTCTATTTAGTCTGTTTCTGCGAACGTAAATCACATTTTCTCGTTGCAGCGCAGGAAGTTCCATCTTCTACAATCCGCTCGCGACCACTGATGATGTGTACGTAGATGAAAATGCCTCTATCAGCCCTGGGAGTTCCCAGTACTAACAGAAAGATCGACCTTGTGTCAGACCCCTGCAAATTCAAACTAGGCACACAGCCACGACCCTACGGCTACCCAGACGGCAAGGCAATTTTAAAAACAATAAACAATAGCAAACTTCCTGGCTGAAGGCAAAAGGTTCAATATATCAAAATCACAATATGCAGTTGCCTGCTTTATTTGTCCTTTTTATGGCTTCTAAGGTTGTATTTCTGCTTCGCTGGTACTGTCTGATCGGAAAATAGTGTATCACTAGCAGCTGTTGCAGAGTTTAAGTTCGCAGATAGCAAAGTTTCTTCTGATGCTGGAGACAAATGTTCAATGTTCAAAGGAGTCTTTTCAAGAGGAGAGTCAAGTTTCAAAGTGTCAGTAATCAAATCGGCATCGCTGAAAGGGATAAATTTCGGAGTTATTTCAGATTCGGAGGCACCAATTCCCTTCTTCACCCAGTCGTCGTAGGGCAGCGGCAGTGGAACACGCTTTACGTGAGAAGCGTGGATCCAGTTCTTCCGGCCAGCAACACGTACAGCTGTCCTCGTTGCCAGCAGGATTTGGAAGGGGCCGATGTAGCGAGGCTGAAGATTCTTTGTCCTCGCGAAGTTCCGGACCACTATGAAGTCACCCGGTTTCAGTTGATGCCCTGGACTCTCCGGAGGCTTTGGCAAAGCATCAAAGACCTGTTGATGAATAAGACTTAATTTAGCAGTCAAGTCGTAAAGGTAGTCTATCAACATAGGATATTCAATGGAGCAGAATTGTTTAGGCCTTGGCACACCCCAGACATTTGCCGGGCGGCCAAATACAATCTCATATGGAGAAAGCCCTATTCTACAAAAGTCTCTTCGAACCTCGTGAAGAAGTCGGAGACACTTTCGTCTTTCTTCTGCTTGCATGCGGATAATTTATCCCAATTAACACGCAATGCTGGCATCAGAGTCTTCATTAAATCTATTATTCTGCCAGGAAGATTAGCAATTAGGGGTTCGGGTTTCGCACCACCTATTTGTTGAGCATCTGCTGCAGTGATAGCTGCCCAATCACCACCTAAAGCAGCCTGATGATCCTCTCTACGAATTTTAGCCCACACTGGTTGTGGAACTACATTACCAAACAACATATCAATGTCGGCTAAGTTCATTATACAAGCCTCAACTGTCTGTGTCAATTCCTTGTAATATCCGGCTGGATTCTTACGTGGATCTGGCAAGGCCTGTTTCACTGCTAACACTTCTGCTCGCTTCCACGGAATATGTATCCATACTCTTTGGAACTGTGCTGGAGCAGCTGCAATACCCGCATTATCATCACGTTGTACTGCCTCGCGCCAAATTGGAGGAACTTCCCTCATAGGATATTGGCGACTTGGCTTCATTCTACCTTTCTCTAAATCTCTCGGGGAACGAAGAGATGGATCAATCCTAAAACTCAAAATGAGTTCCATCGCTTCCTTTATATTATCGCCCACTATCATTCCAGCAGCAAACTCTTTTTGAATTTTAATTAAATCTTCCAAATCTGATTCGACATCGTCTTCTTCTATTTCCTCACGCAACAACGAGCACATCTCGTTGAAGACGTATCGCTGCGTTGGCTCTCCCCATTGCATAAATGTCTCTAACACATCTTTCGTACTATATCTTCTAACTTTTGTAATCCATCTGAGAGCCATGGAGTCTAAAACTCCCCGTTCTTCAGTACTTGGTAGCTGACTCCGTCTCTGAACAGAGTCAGGAGTAGGAGTCTTAATCAAAGTTTTATATATAGGCGACAGCATATTAGTAACAGAATCAGTAATTCTTCGACGAACAGAAAGTGGAGTTAGTACACTCGCAGACATAGAGAATGCAGTGGAGGTAGGAATAGATGAGGAAGCAGTAGGAGTATCGAGGAAAATAGTTTCTGGAGCAGTAGGTACAGGGGTAGGTATAGGGGTTGGCAGTGTAGGAAGAGGAGGAGCTGTAGGAACATTTACATTCACCACTGGAAGTACAGGAACTTGATTCTGAGGAACAAGAACACCAGGTTGTCCAGCAACCGGCAATTGAACATCCGGTATAAGTTGGGCCGCAGCACCTTGTGCGTACGGTGGAGGCGACCGTAACAGATAAGATAGCAGAGGATCGTTTTCAGAATCCTCCAGTATCTTAGCCATTTGCGATGGCAAGGCAGGATAGCACTTGTCAATCGCTAAGTTATGCTCTCTAATGGCTACATCTATGGCTTTCTCACACTCGTCAGCCTGCAACTGCTTAGTCGCTTGCTCTAGAGTTAACTCTTCTAGTTCTTTCTGCTCTTTCTTCAACCTTTTCATTTCTCTCTGTTTGGATTCTTTCCGCCAATAACGGAAGGAATCAAACATTGCCGGCCGGGCTTTCTTTCTAAACAATTTCTCTTCTAAATTGTCGAGAATCTCTTGTTCAAAACTACCATGCAGTGGCCAACTAAGGACACCATCCTTCTTACAATAGCGGACCCATATCTCATTATAAGTTATAGGACCCACGCCATATTTGCAATATAAATCATATAGGGGAGTCCCAATCGGAGGAACCAGACAAGAGTCCTCCAATCGTGAGTCACTGTTGCAACTAAAACAAGACAACATTTTCCGACTTACCATTTTCAGTCCGGAACACAAAACAAACAAAACACGGAACAAATATGTGCACTCGAACCAAGAACTTAGGCCTACCAAAACGAACTGATGTATCGATACCCAAAACTAAACCAAATAGATTATCGTAACTAGAACAACCAGTGATAATCTGACAAAACCAAACCAAACCAAGAACCGATCAAGGATTTTTAACAATCCTCACAAAAGTAACCAGCTAGCTATCACTAAATACTTAACTGAGTCACTGAAGACGTCACCAAGGAGAAACCCGTCACGTTTCGCCGTACTAAGGACTGCACCACTTCGGGTCCAAGACAGGGCGACGGTCAAGGCAACGGCCCACTGCAGCCGTCCTGAACGGGAAACCCTCGTGGAAGAGAACTTCAGGGCCACTTTTGCGATATGCCGGGATCGATGAAGTGGGGCGCCTCCCTCAGGAATCTTCACACGAAGCTTCTCGAACTCTTCAGGCTTTTGGACCGGTACCGAATGACGTCGCCCCACGTTGGGCGCCAATTGGAGTTCTGGACTTTTTGGTTCCGTCCAGAGGTGTCAGGGTACAACACCCAAAGACCCCGGAGTCCCACCTGCCTTGGTGCACAAATGAACAGAAACACGGGCTTCTCGATGGTGGCGTCAAAGACGAAAGGTTTATTACTGCAGGGACACAGAAGTCACAGAATCTACACACGGGCAGAGACTAGGAGCCTGTTCGATTTGTACATTGAGGGTTGCTCCTTATATACCAAAAATTGTGCTCTAGGCAAATATTTCACATGTCGGTACATTCCCAAACCTTTTGTGTCTCTAAACAATAAATATTTGGCGTTACACAGGAACTGTCGATAATATCTGATACCAAACATCACGAAGAGGGGTTCCCACCAGTCCATCACAATCCCTTGTCAATATTGCATTCAAGACCCGGACCGCCTCATCGTAAAGTTCGTTACCTCCCCCTAATAAAGGCCCAGAAGGAAAAGGAGCAGAGCCAGGTGCAGAAGATAGAAAACGGGATAAGAGATGTTTGTGGGTTGTAAATGGGCAAGGCTACCGGCTTCGGCCGCCTAATCATGATCAGGTACAATGGACAGGAAAACCAGTTCAGGTGGGCTGGCCTCGGGCAGAGGAGGCAGCCTTTGTCGAGTCATGCAGCTTCAGCGTGATCTGGTTTAAGGTGCACGTGTCATGTAAGAGGTGAATCTCCGGCTAAGGCTACGTGTCTTTAATCAAAGTGAAGTGAATGAAATGATCAGAGGCTATTGCATATGTGAGGGCAAGGAACCACAAAAATGGCGGCCACGATCTAAGATGGATGCCGTGTGTATATCAGAAATGTGTCAGTGGAAGGAGTGCTCTTGCTCGTAGCGTAGCGAAAACACTAGGATATACTAAATGGATCATTTGCGGTTCGCTGATACTAATTTTATGTATTTCCGACAAACTTGAAAACACGGGTTCAAGTCGTCACGGAACCGTCACGGAACCTCAGAAGGCGTAGAGAGGGGGGACACGAAAAAAAAAAACACTTACCTCTTCCGCCGACCATCTCTTCTTGCTTCTCCAGAGACCGGGAACCAGGAAGCACCCAAGTTCCCCATAGCCAATCGCAATGCTGCAATGCAGCGTTGTGATTGGTCTGAGTGCCATGGATCGGTGCTCAGATGGGCATTGGTGGCCTGGGAGGCCTAGGCATGTTCCCCACCAGGCTGTGTAATGCAGCCTGGTGGGAACATGCTAAGTGGCCATGACTGATTGGCCAGTCCCAGACGGCCGTAAAGCAGTCATGTGCACTTAGTGTGCACAAACCACCCCTCTCCCTGTGCCTCCAGCCCCATCCCACCCTAACCTGGCCTCGAAACGGCAAAAAATAACATGATAATAACTACGTTCTATTCATGCTCAAAGAGCAGTAGGGTGATGTTCCTTCATCTTAGCGGAGGAACCGCCCCTGCTTGCATGGGAAAACCCACGCTCCACTCATGGAATGCCTCCCTGGGGCAGAGTAATGCAACACAGCCATTTGTGCAGCTTTGCCGTACTTTGGATTTCTCAAGCCACTCAGAGCCATGTAAGATGGTTGTGCGTGACTTGATAAATCGCTTCACAAGGGATGCAGCTTCTTTGCACCCCGTTGCGTGGTGCAAAAGCGATGCAAACCTTGATACATTTAACTCTTAGGCTCCAACTTTTGTTGGAGTATTAAAATTTAGCCATTAAAAAGGAATGAATCACAGAAAAATGTATTAGGGCAGAGGAACCCATCCACACCCCTCGGGGGGTGTGGATGGATTCCAAGGGGGGCAAAAATGCCTCTGCAATTGCATGTAAATGAAGATGGCCTGGAAGTGCAGGATGTTTATTTGCTGCATTTTCAGGATGTCTTCATTTACTTGGAGCCCTTGTGAGAACTGTGATTAGAGTGCCATGGGGCGGAGGTCAGGAAGTGTGCTGGCAGGGTCCAAAAGGTTGCTAAGAGAACTCAATAATTTGCAATGCAGTAGGTCTCCAGTTTGTGAGAGTTAGAGCTATTACATTGTAAATGATGTTTCTTGACGGATTGCTGAAAACAAAAGACATTTATGTATTTTTATTTTTGCCCCATTTCAATTCCTGACCTATCTGAGGATTGCTCAAGAATGTATTTAACTAACACCCTGCTAACAGCAAGAGTACCAAAATAAGTGCTTCAAAACCCATTGAATAGCACTGAGTTAACAACTGGCTGTATTTATTTTGACGCATAAACATCAATAGTTAGGCCTTTATTACTGAAATTTCCATAGTCCCGAATCATGTGAAAGCTGTTCTTTCTGCTTGAATCATGATTATAAGAAATGTTGTAATTACAGAACAACACAGTGTTGGTAAATTCATGTGTTACTTCCTATGAGGTTTAAATGCACACCACACACAGAGGGACTTGCCTGGCACTGCATGGATTGGTAGGTACTGCTCTCCTCACCCAGGGAGATGTGGGCGTGGTAATTGCTTCACAGCACTGAATTCACAACCGACAGTTACTCTAGGGAAACACTGAGCCTTCTAGCCCACTCTGGTACAGGGACACTAGTCTTCAGCAGCAGGTTGAGGACTGGGAAAGAGAAAGAGGTATTAGTTATAGAGGCCAAGCTCATCAAAAGGCGCTAAGGACGAGTTTAGAGGTAACAGGGAAAAGAGCAACGGAAAATAAGAGGAAAATGGTGGAATGAAAGGAAGGCAGGCTTGGTCCAGGGTCAGATAGGCTGGTTCGGTGCAAAGAAATATTCGAGTCAGGAGAAACGGCAAAAGGGTTTATCACTAGCGGAAGTTGTCAAGATGAAGTTAAAGAAGAAAATGTTAAAGGGGGTGGTGGGATTTGCTTAGTGGTAAAAGGAATATTTAATGTTTGTTCGAGTGCTGTGATGACATATTAATCTGCGTGGCAATAAGCAGATGGTTGTTTTTTTGTACCTGAGCTCAAACGGCCTTATGACAACAGCAACACGGTGTCCGTGGTGATTCCATCCCAAAGTAGGTTTGGGAGACTAAATGGCTGCTGAATCCACACTCAACATATTTAAAAAACATGGCAGAAGACACAAAAGAAGTAAATTGTGCAGCAAAATAAACTGCAATATACATAGGACTAGGTTCACTTAAAACATAAGTGTGCAACAAGAAAGCATTTGTCTTCCTGTACTGCACAATAAAGCAGAATGATCGAACATTAATTAATCTGTCCTCCAAAATAGAAAGTTTGTAAGTACTACTTTACAGCACTGAATAATTGGATATGCAGGAACATGCAGCAGGTGATGGATTACATAGCAAATGCGGTAATATAAGTGGCATTTTTCCCCCCTATTTTTTTCTTTAAAAATGATATTCATTAGTGCAGCTGGTACTGCTGCCAGGTGTGTAAGTGGCCACTGCTTGTTATCAATAATTAAGCAGATGCAGCAGGACTGGGCCATGGGTTTGAGGGGCCCACTGTATCACAATTATCACTGTCTACATTCAAAAAAGAGGAATGAGAGCTTATTTTACTTTTTAGCATCATGCAGGGAAGAGGTGAAAGATGCAGAGGAGAGAACCTGCTACTCAGGACTGCTGTTATCAATAATACAAGTTGCATTGGGGTCCAAGAGCGTGAGGGGCTCACAACACCCCAACTATGGGGAGCAGTATTTTTGGGACCATACATGTTTTTGTTTAATGCATTTGCTGTTTTAAAAGTCTCATACTTAGTGTGGTTTATGAGCTATAGAAAAAGTACTCCTGAAATCATCTCATAAGCGCCATCCTTTGCACACAGCCATGTCCCTCCCACTCCGCCAATCATTGCCTTAAAGTTTTGTAAGGGGGCCCGACCTCAAAACATTTTGCTTAGGGGGTACTCAGAGCAAAAAAGTTTGAAGACCTCTGTATTAGGGGGATCCCCGCCATCAGTCAAGGAGTGGAGCACCCAAAGAAGATGTGAAGTTGACGATTATACCCTATTGGTGAACTAAGTAGAGCTTGTTACATGTTTGTAATGAGCAGGTGCAATGGTGAGCTCATGAGAGCAAGAACCTATACATTTTAACAGTATCAACATACAAGTAGAGTCTCTAGAGTAGCAGTGAATTATGAAGAATGTTGCACCACATGCCCATCCACCCCTCCTTCTGGGAACATTTACATGGATTCTAGAATCACAACCCTAACAGAAAAGCCAATATCCCCTTCCACCTGAATGTGGACGACACACAGATCTACATGGAAACCACCTCCAGTGATGACATTGAGAGAATTAACAACATGCTTAGAGAAGTCCAACACTGGTTGTCAGTAACCACCTAAAACTTAATCAAGACAAGACTGAAATTATCCTCATCTCAAACAAAGAAGAGAATCCCCAAATTGCGGAATGGCTAAATGCGATCAATGCACTCTACGGAATCATCACCCTGACGGACTCTGTAAAATCACTTGGCTTCACTCTAGACCCGAAACTGAACATGACCAAACACATTAAGAACGCCGCCAAGAGCGCCTTCCTCAAACTGAAGCTACTAAACAAAATTAAACCTTTCATCCCCCCAACGACCTTAAACAAGCCACCCAATCACTGGTCTTATCTCGATTAGACTACGGGATTGCAGCCCTCTCAGGCACATCAAAGGCACACCTTTCTCCCCTAAAAACAACGCTAAATGCAACAGCTAGAACGGTCACAGGAGTGAAGAAATTTGATCACATCTCACCTGCACTCGGAGAACTAAAATGGCTCCCAGTTGAACTGCGGGCCAATTTCAGAACAGTTTGCCGTACCCACAAAGCCCTTCACACAGGCAAACCTGAATACCTGGCATCCAAACGCAAAAAAGCTGATCACCTCCAGAGCTCGAATACTCTACTACTCATACTGCTGAAAGCACTCAAACAAAAAAACGCAGCCCGGTCCTTCGCAGGCAACGCGCCCGAAATCTGGAAAGATATTCCCCCCACATCAGAACTATCCCCATCTTCGCAAAATACAAAGGACAGCTCAAAAATATTCCCTTTCATTGTGTTGTTTTTTGTATTTGTGGTCTTTTGCAATGCAACTGTTGTCAAACACTCTGATACCCTCGGGTCTGGCCATCGCTATATAAAACTTCAAATAAATAAATAATAAATAAACTTCTGGGCAACATGCTTCAGCATTGTCAATAAAAGAGGACTGTTTCAGGTTACAGTATCAAGAGTTGTGCAATCCAGTTCATAATATTTTACATATGTTCCTCTGGTGGTGCTTAACTTGAAGGTTGGTTGCTGGTCTATTAACAAAAATGTGGGATACTGCGCATGGTTCTGCAGGAGTGTGGAAATCTGACTGTATACTCACCTCTTGAGATACATATTCACTATTTGCCATTTGCAAAGTTTCCAGTTGTTTGCCTTGATTGAAGCCTGCAACTTCATGAATGGGCAGCTGTGCTGCAGGTCCCAGTTCTATGCCCGCCTTCCCTCGTTGATGTTCCAGCCTTGTGCTTGTGCTGCTCGAGTTGATGATTAGATGAATATCTGGACATCCTTGTCACTGTGAGGCACTCTTCACCTGTCGTGGTTGGGTTAATGTTTTTGTAATCATACGTAGTTTCCTTGTGTGCCCATGAAAAGGGCACTTATAGTTCCATTAGGTTAGGTGTTTGCTTCCCAGAGTCGCATTGGTCTGGTCTTGACCGTGTGTTTGGGAATACTAGTCGTGCTATATCAGGTTTGAATGATTACTTTGCCGGACAGTTTTACGTCCTTCATTGGTCCTAGGAGTGGTCATACATTTCTCAGCCATGCTCATCCTTTAAGCAGCAGTCTCCTGGGTTTGAGGTTTCCAAGGTTCCTTGGTTGTAGTTTGGAATATTCTTGAGCATGCATGGATTGTGTGCCATTGAGTCCTGCGTTGCCTGCAATTTATGGCAGTGATTGTGATTTATATTACGCCCTCTGCCGAATTGAGGTTTTTTTCGTTGCTAAAGCTATGTGCTGTAATGTGCTTCATCCACAGAAGCTTCAATCTTCAGGTCCTTCAACTCCAAACTGTCCAGGATCATAGAGGTTGTTGTTGATTAACTGATCATCAGCTGAGGAATGATGTCTAAATATACAGATGACAGTATGGGATGACTCACAGTTAATAACTGAGCTCAAATTGTATACACGACTCACCCCACACACACCCACAAGCCGTAGTATCCCTTCCCCATTCCAAAGCAAAAGAAATCCAACACCAAATATGCAAAGACATCTTACCTATGAGTGTTAAAGAGTTGTGTGTGAGATCCACCCGATTCATCCGCATGCATAGCTGTGGGAGTCTGAATTTCAAGCAGGTCATTTCAAGGCGCCATGACCAGACACATTGTGGGCCACTACTACCCCTGTGAGTGGCAGGGAGGCTTTGTCCATAGTGTGCATGGACTGCATAGGATGTGAGTGACTGGCTGTGGATGCATGATTCTGTCACTGCGGGATGCATATGTTTCCTGGGAGACCTTTCCGTAGCAACTGCTTAGATGGAGCAGTTAATTTTATTTTAAGAGATACTCTGCAGCCAGCCTTGCAGGCGGACCTGGATCCTGCAACCCATCATCAGGGATTTACAGGGCGATTCCTCTTGTAGAACCAAGCCTGTGTGTGACATTACTGCTAGCTGGGATAGCACTCTCATGGAGAGAATGAATTGATAGGAAAGCACTGAATGTTTGGGAATGGAACAGGAAAGGGCATGATTGCAATGGGTGGTACAATCTAATTTTGGAAGAGCACATGCTCATTTATTGTTTTCCAGTGCTGCACCAGCATCTAGTGGACAGCAAGCTGACTGACCCCAGGAAGCTTGCTCAGGAGGTGGGCCTCTGGGCCAGCCCCAGAATGTCCAAAAAGTTATCTGGGGTGACTCCCACAAGGTGGTCAGGGGTCCCAGCAGAAGAAAGAAAAACCTAAAAAATAAAGAGTTATCAGAAGGCCCCTGAAATAATTCCCAAAGCAACAGTGGTAACCAGCAACTATCTGAGCCTACAAAGAAGGAGTTCTTTGACAAGCAGACAGTGAGGTTTGCACCCTAATGCACAGAGTGCTACAAGTACGGACACTCCAAGGGCGACGCCAAATGTCCCAAGAGGCCACATCCACTCACCTTTGGACAGACACCTGGGTTGGTGAGTGTAGCGGTCGTTGAGGAGGTAGATCCAGTTAGCTTTGGAGAGCAGACAGAGGTAACCCTAGTGTCTCTAGGGGCAAAGGAGATGGTGCCAAAACCCACATGCCTGCCTATACCTATAAGTACAGGCAGTGGATCACCATCAATGGGCAATGGGTGGAGGCTCTGAGGGACACAGAAGCCAACATGGCTACTGTGAGGTGTCAGCTGGTGTCCTCAGAGCAGGTCCTCCCTAACGCATTTCACCAAGTCATAGTTACTGACAATCAGTGGTCTGGTTCCCTTTGAGTGAGGGGAGTCTCAGGTTCTCTGAACATTGCTGTGAGCACTGCCATGCCTGTAGATCATCTGTTGAGCAGCAACCTGTAGCACAGGCTCCGGAGGGAGGTAGAGCTAGGTCCCACTTGGAGATGTTGTGAATGCCGGAATGAGTATGTATCACCACAAAATCCATGGCTGCCCGGGAAGGGAGTCAAGGGTGTCTGGAGCATGGAACAATGACCTAGACAGCTGCCAAGAAGGAGAGGGGCAGGGGGTGTGGGAAACTAGCCCCTAAAGTTCCTGCGTTCAAGGTTGACGGGGAGGCTGATGATGATGCCACTGAGCCAACCAGCAATGAAACTGCTGTCCTGAGTGACCTGCCTGAGCTTCCTGGCTGGCAAGGTGATGGTGGACCCACCAGGGAGAAATTCTGCAAGGTGCAAAAAAAGAGTGCCCCACTTAAGAGTGTTTGAGGTGGCAAGCTGAGGCCCAGGTAGTGGGTGACACCTCTGGAGATCACCTGATCTACTGGGAGAATGACCTCCTATATAGCGAGTCTAAGGATCCTGGCACTGAGGCAGCCATCTGCTGGTGGTCGCCTGGTGTGACAGGACCTTCCTACTGGGTTTGGCTCATGACATACTCCTGGCAGGACATCTAGGGCAAGAAAATACCTTTGTCAGGCTTGTTGCCCACTCCTATTGGCCCCGGATGAAGATAGCCACAGATGCATTCTGTAGGTCCTGTCCGACCTGCCAGGCCAATGAGAAATTGGGAAAGTGGTTCAAGGCTCCTCTGGCCCCATTACTTGTTGATGGCACTTCCTTTGAGAGGCTAGACATAGACATTATTGGACCCTTGACCCCAAGTCAGCTTTAGGAAACAGGGTCATCCTGGTCTTGGTGGACCATGCCACTTGCTACCCAGAGTCCATCCCTCTGAGGTTGATAGCTGCACCTGTGGTCGCCAGGGCCTGATGGGGATTTTCTACCCATGTCGGATTCTACAGAAAGGAGTGGGTGTAGCCCCAATGGAACTCCTCCCTGGCAACAACCTCTAAGCCTTGTGAGAGAGGGGTGGAAGCAAGCTCCTAGGAAACGTCCTCAGGATGTGGTCAGCTACATGCTAGCCCTCTGCAACCAGATGCACCACTTCTAGAAAAAGTCAAAAAGCAATCAGGATGCCAGTCAAGAAGCTATGAAACTCTGGAATGACCAGAAGGCCACTCTGGTAGAGGTTCAATCCAGCCAGATGTGTGGATTATGGATTCTGTCGAGGCCAGAGCTCTCGAGGATTGCTGGACAGGCCCAAATCAGTTGAGGAAGCAGAAGGGGATGTTCATTTACCTGGTGGATCTGCAGACCCTTAGAAATCCCTAAAGGGTACTCCATGTGAACCGCCTCAAACCACACTTTAAGGTGTCTGAAATGAGCATGCTTCTCATGACAAAAAAGGGAGTGGAAGAGGAGAGTGAGCCTCTCCCTGACCTCCTGTCTGCCCAGGAATGCAATGGGTCAGTAGAGGGTGTCGAGTTCTCACCTACTCTGACCCCAGAAAAACAGAGTGACTGTCCCCAGTTACTTGGGCAGTTCACCTCTCTGTTCTCCCTCACCCCTAAACTCACCCATTTGTGCATCAATGACACTGAGTCAAGAGACAGTCTACCTGTTAAAAATAAGATTTGCAGGTTGCCAGACAGAGTAAGGGCCAGTATTATGAGGAGGTCTCCAAGATGCTAACATTAGGGATGATTGAGCCCTCCAACAGTTCATGGACCAGCCCTGTAGTGCTGGAACCCAAAAGTGTCCCACAAGGTGCCACTCCAGAACGTAAATTCTGTGTAAACTATAGGGATCTCAATTCTGTCACGAATACTGATGCCCACCCAACCCCATAGCGGACGAGCCATAGACAGGCTGGGTGCCGCCAAATTTCTCAGCCTCGCTTTGGGTGGGAAAACGTAAAAAGGCTTGGCGGTGTGCCCACCTTTCCCAACTCAGCCCTGAGATTGGGGTAGGCGAAGATAGGCACACTTTTCAGTCATCCCCATCTTTAAGATGAGGGGACTCCTCCAATCAGGGCTAGGCCTATGCCCCCCCACCCACAGGAGGGGGGCATAATAGCAGATGTAGGCACTCCTGGTAAGCTGCCCATTGGCCCTACCTGCCACTCCTCTAGAACACCCCATAAATTTAGTATTTAGGTAGCTCCCCTAGACCTGGAAATTAGTTGCCTGTGACCTAAGAAGAAGGACAAAGAAGACTATGTGCAGCAAAGCCTGAAGAAGACTACTGACTTGGTCTCAGCCCTATTAGCCTGCCACCAGCTTACAAGACCCTGCAAGAAGAAGATGCCTGAACTTTGAAAAAGAGAAGAATCCCATAGGACAGCGGTTTTGTCCCCAAGAATCCACACCAAAGGACTCTGGTGCCCTGCGGATCTGCGAGTCCTGCCCATTTTGCACCCGATGCCTCCAGCCCAGATCCAGGTAGACCACCAACCCAGAAGAGCTTCCGCAGCAATCCTGACCTCAATTTGAGTGTTGGCTGACCACTCCTGGACTCCATGACAACTTTATTTTATTTATTTATTTGAAAAGTGTTATATAGCGCTGGCTAGACCCAGAGGTATCAGAGTGCTTTACATGAGGATCAGCGAGTTACAGGTTACATCAGTTAAATCAAAGACTTATGGAGGGAGAAGGAGGGGGAGGGAAGGAAACATAACGGGTGTTGGACAGGCCACATGAAGGGCCGCTCTCCCCCGGCCCAACCAGGCCCGAGCCCAGTCCCGCAAGTACCACACACCACCATTGCACGTCCTCCGTCCCCTCAGGGACCCCTGCCCTCGAGCCTGCCGACCTCGTGGGTCCGATCCACTGCCGGCCCACGCGCCCAGCCTGGGGCGCCATCTTGGACACTCCACCACGAGGCCGCCTGGCCCCCGATCGACCTCAACCCTGGGCCTGGCCCGGCCTCAGACATTCCGGCACCACCTTCCACCCAGGAGGTGAGCGGGCTACTTGGCAAGTCAATGGGAGAAAGAGGTGCCGATGGCTCTCCCCCACCAAGTGCCGCTCGCCCATCGCCTCCCCGGGCGCTGGCTCCACCCCCCTGCTGGGTGTCTGGACTCCCCCATCCCGGACCTCCCGACCTCCAAGTGCGAGGGTCCGGACATCAAAGCACGCCAGCCCTATAACTGGGGCAGCTCCAGAGCAGGAAGGCAGTTGTATCTTGGAGTCGAGAGACGTAAAGAGGAACTCATCCTGGACGGACTACTGGCGCTGCCATAGCTCTGTCCTGTGCACCATCGTCCTGCCTGTTGGCGCTGCCACAGCCGTCGTAACCTTCATCCTTCATCGTCGTCGGGATCTGCTGGCGTGGCCGCGGACCGTTGTAACCGTCATCTTCCACCGGGACCTGCAGGCTCCGCCGCGGACCGTCGTCCTTCCTTCATCCATCTCGGGACCTGCTTGGCTCCTCCACGGCCCGATCATCTAGAACGCCGAGCTCGAGGATTGAGAGCTATTTTGTACTCATTGGTAACTAAGACTGTCCCGCTACCCCTTTCCTAAACCAGAGACTAGAACCGAGGGGACCCCTGAGTCCAGACCTCCTTGTATCCATCACCGTAACCTAAGAATTGCATATAAAGTCTCGTTAACCTTCAACCTTGTGTGGTGTCCGTCTGTGGGGGGGAAGTTACTTATCTGTACAGTCGTTGGAGACGGCTCTCCCTGGAGACCTCTCCCCGTAACCTCGGCCGACCCTCCCGGTCCGTCTAACATTGGTGGCCAGCGGCGCGATCCGAATCACCGCATAAACGTACAGAGAGTAGCTCACCCCACGACGAAGTCACAATGACCACGAAAGAGAGCGGATCAACCGAGAAATTCCAAATGGAGAAATTGGAGGAGTACAACCATCGTGAACTTAAACAATTCTGCATCGAACTGGGTATCGCTACCACCGGACTGAGTACCAAGGACGATTTTAAGCATGCCCTAGAATCTTGGGCAGAAACCGGGGCTGCCGGAACCCCTGATCAAAGCACCGTAGAAAAAACGACCACGGCCCCGGAAGGGCAAAGAACGGGTCTCTCGCAAGGCGAGATCCAGGAAAGAGAAAGGACCCGACTACACGAACTAGAAATGGCCCGACTTAAAATGGACATTGAACTTAAGTTGGCCGAACAAAAAATCAACTTAGAGCACCTGCGTCTCCGAGAAGAAAGAGAGGAGAAACAGAGACAAAGGGAGCTCGAGGAAAAAAAACTAGCGTACGAACACGAACGAAACCTAGCCGAGATCAACCTACGCAAGCAGAATAAAGAAGCAGGGGTGCCCGAGCGACCCCCCACCCCAGGGGCCACAGACAAAAAGGTACACATCCCCAAGGATGTTGTCCGAGAATACTTCAGAGAGGACGACATCCAGCAATGGTTTAAAGCCTATGAAATCGCTATGACTGCACACCGGATCGATAGGAGCGACTGGGGAGCCGGTCTCTGGGGAAGATTCCTCAATGAGGGCCGCGACACCCTACTACAGCTCCCGGACCACCAGATGACCTCCTACGACCATATGAAAGCGGCCCTCCTCACCCGCTATGGTCTCACACCCGAGATGTACCGTCAGAGGTTCCGAGACTGCACCCGCATCCCGGGTACAACTTGGGTGGACTATGTAACATACTTTAGCCGAGCCTTCGAGGGCTGGATCCGAGGAAGCAACGTCACGACCTACGAGCAACTATTTAACCTGATGGTATGGGAGCATCTGTCGAACAATTGCTTCATTGAACTCCGCCAACACCTCCTCGACAGCAAGTTAACGGATCCCCGGCAGCTCGCAGCCGAAGCTGACCGGTGGGAGATCACCAGGGTGGGCCGGAATGGGTCCTACGAACAGAACCGGAACAACAATGGTCAGCACCGACCCAGAGGAGGAGGAGGGGGCCAAGGGCGAGGAAGAGACAACGCCCCGGTCGCCCCCGCTACCAACACCACCCCCCCGGCCAACCGGGGCAGCACCCCAGCGCGACCGGGGTACAGAGCCAATGTCACGTGTCACCGATGTCAACGAGTCGGCCACTATGCGAACGACCCAAACTGCCCGCAGTACCAGAGCCCAAGACCCCGCCAAGTGGCCGCTGCAGCCCTAGGGGAGGAACAGATCTCCGAGGAACAGGAAGAGTACGAACAAGAGCATCAAGAGTGGGAGCCAGCCGCCATGACTCTAGCCTGCTTAGGGGGGAAAGGCATGGTCCCGCGGGTCCCCCTACCCGCTAACACCCAGAAGTACAGCCAATGGGTGAGCATCAACGGACACCAGGCCGAAGCCCTTCGTGACACCGGGGCCAGCGTAACAGCCGTCCGCTGTCACCTGGTGGCCCCAGAACAGTATCTACCGAACATCCTCTGCCCGGTACGATCAGCCGATAACTCGGAGAGCCTGTGTCGGATGGCCTGCGTCCCCTTCGAATGGGGGGGGGGTCTCCGGCATGTTGAAAGTGACGGTCCGAGACGATGCCCCCGTAGACTGCCTCCTGGGCAATGACCTGGAAAGCTCTCCGTGGGCCGCCGTGGAGCGAAAGGAACACCTGGGGATGTTGGGCGTCCCAGACTGGGCGTGCGTCACCACCCGTTCCATGGCCACCCGTGCCAACCACCAGCCAGAAGAACCCGAATGGCCGGCGCCACCGCCTCCGGTCGCCCCGGCCGAAAACACCGACCGTAACATTCCCGCCGAACCAGCTCAACCTACCGACCTCGCTAACCTCGACCAGTGGCCTCAAGAAGGGGGGCCCACGCAAGAACAATTTCGCAAAGAACAGAAGACCTGTCCCTCCCTCGAGGGACTCCGCCAGCAAGCGCTCGCCCAAAGCGCAGGGGATACCCCCGGAACTCATTGGGTCTACTGGGACAATGATCTGCTGTACAGCGAGCAAAGAATCGCCGAGCTGGGGAGCAACCGAGTACTAGTGGTACCCCTCCGTTTCAGAGACTTCCTGTTAAACCTGGCCCACGATGTCCCTCTGGCAGGACACCTGGGACAAGATAAAACCTACAGTCGCCTAGTGACCCACTTCTTCTGGCCCAAAATGAGAAACGATGTGCACCAGCATTGCCGATCTTGCCCCACGTGCCAAGCCAGTGGGAAGAGCGGCCGCAAACTAAAGGCTCCCCTGCAACCTTTTCCCGTGGTAACTACCCCGTTTGAGAGAGTCGGAATAGACATTGTGGGGCCCTTGGACCCACGCACGAAACAAGGCCATCGATTCATCCTGGTGCTAGTGGACCACGCCACCCGCTACCCTGAGGCTGTTCCTCTGCGAACTGTGACAGCCCCGGTGGTCGGCCGGGCCCTGATGGGGATCTTCTCCCGTGTGGGCTTCCCCCGAGAAGTCGTCAGCGACAGAGGCACGAACTTTATTTCCAAATACATGAAGTCCCTCTGGCAACAGTGCGGGGTCACCTACAGATTCACAACCCCCTATCACCCTCAAGGGAACGGACTCGTTGAGCGGTTCAACCGCACGCTAAAGGGAATGATCGGGGGGTTGGAAGAGCCCCTCCGTCGCCAGTGGGATGTGCTGCTGCCGTGCCTCCTCTTCGCGTATCGAGAAGTCCCCCAGAAATCCTTGGGCTTCAGCCCATTTGAACTGCTATATGGACACCCAGTGCGAGGGCCGCTCAGTCTCGTCAAAGAAGGCTGGGAGATGCCTCCGCTAAAGAACCCTCCAGATGTCTTCCGGTACCTCCTCACCCTCCGCAACCAGACCCGGCGGTTCAGAGAACTAGCGAAGGCCAACCTAGAGGCCAGTCAAGAGGACATGAAAAAATGGTATGACCAGAATGCCTCATCCATTGAATTCGAACCTGGCCAACAGGTATGGGTGATGTCTCCCACTGAGCCATGCGCCCTGCAAGACAAATGGACGGGGCCCTTCAAAGTAATAGAGCGCAAGGGTCCTGCCACTTATCTCATCGACATGGAATCCTCCCGGAACCCTCTCCGGGTCCTCCACGCTAACAGACTAAAGCCCCACTTTGTGCGAACAGAGCTCAGCCTCCTGATGGCCACAGACACTGGGGTTGAAGAAGACTCCGAGCCTCTCCCTGACCTCCTACGGACTCAAGAGCAAGACGGCTCCGTGGATGGGGTCCGGCTCTCAGAGGCCCTCACCAGAGAACAACGCCAGGAGTGTCAAGCCCTCCTATCACAGTTCGCCAGCCTGTTCTCCCTCACCCCGGGTGTCACTTCCTGGTGTGTGCACGATGTGGATACCGGGGACAGCCCCCCTATCCGCCACCGGGCCTACCGCGTGCCAGACCGGGTACGGGCCTGCATCCAGGAAGAAATAGCCAAGATGCTCACGATCGGGGTCATCGAGCCCTCAGACAGTCCCTGGGCCAGCCCTGTCGTACTGGTCCCCAAAGCAGCTGCCCCCGGCACCACACCAGAACTCCGGTTCTGCGTCGACTACCGGGGCTTGAATGCGGTCGCCAGAACAGACGCGCACCCCATCCCCCGGGCAGATGAACTAGTCGACCGAATGGGAGCTGCCCGCTACCTCAGCATCTTCGACCTGACAGCAGGCTATTGGCAGATCGGCCTCACACCCCGGGCGCAAGAACGTTCTGCCTTCTCCACCCCCGATGGCCATTACCATTTCACGGTCATGCCCTTCGGCATGAAGAATGCCCCAGCAACATTCCAACGGCTCGTCAATCAGGTCCTGGCGGGGCTCGAAGGATTCAGCGCCGCCTACCTAGACGACATCGCTGTATACAGCCACCATTGGACCGAGCACCTCCACCACCTCCGAGCAGTGCTGCAAGCCCTTCAGCGAGCTGGCCTCACGATCAAGGCCAGCAAGTGTCAAATTGGGCAAGGGTCTGTAACCTACCTCGGACACCAGGTGGGAAGCGGCCTCGTGGCCCCGCTACAGCTGAAAATTGCTGCCATCCAGGCCTGGCAGCCCCCCATCACCTAAACCGAGGTACGAGCCTTCCTGGGCCTCACGGGCTACTACCGAAGGTTCGTAAAAGACTATGGTACCATAGTGGGGCCCCTCACAGAACTCACGTCAAAGAACCAACCCAAGAAAGTCACCTGGACCCCAGAGTGTCAAACTGCATTTGAACAATTAAAGGCCGCCATGTGTTCCGCCCCTGTGCTCCAGGCCCCAGACTACAGCCGGGAGTTCGTCGTCCAGACGGACGCCTCCGACCAGGGCATTGGGGCAGTCCTGTCTCAAGTGAACACCGAAGGCCTTGATCAACCGGTGGCCTTCATCAGCCGGAGACTCCTACCACGGGAGCAACGCTGGAGCACCATAGAGAGGGAAGCCTTCGCTGTGGTATGGGCCCTCAAGAAGCTCCGGCCCTACCTTTTCGGCACCCACTTTCGGGTGCAGACCGACCACCGACCCCTGCAATGGCTGATGCATATGCGGGGGGAGAACCCAAAGTTGCTACGCTGGTCCATCTCCTTGCAAGGTATGGACTTCACAGTCGAACACCGGCCTGGGCCAGATCACGCCAACGCGGATGGCCTGTCCCGGTTTTTCCGCCTTGACGAGGAGAGTCCCCAAGAGGATGGGTAACTCTCCCCGCCTTCAGCTGGGGGGGACGCATGTTGGACAGGCCACATGAAGGGCCGCTCTCCCCCGGCCCAACCAGGCCCGAGCCCAGTCCCGCAAGTACCACACACCACCATTGCACGTCCTCCGTCCCCTCAGGGACCCCTGCCCTCGAGCCTGCCGACCTCGTGGGTCCGATCCACTGCCGGCCCACGCGCCCAGCCTGGGGCGCCATCTTGGACACTCCACCACGAGGCCGCCTGGCCCCCGATCGACCTCAACCCTGGGCCTGGCCCGGCCTCAGACATTCCGGCACCACCTTCCACCCAGGAGGTGAGCGGGCTACTTGGCAAGTCAATGGGAGAAAGAGGTGCCGATGGCTCTCCCCCACCAAGTGCCGCTCGCCCATCGCCTCCCCGGGCGCTGGCTCCACCCCCCTGCTGGGTGTCTGGACTCCCCCATCCCGGACCTCCCGACCTCCAAGTGCGAGGGTCCGGACATCAAAGCACGCCAGCCCTATAACTGGGGCAGCTCCAGAGCAGGAAGGCAGTTGTATCTTGGAGTCGAGAGACGTAAAGAGGAACTCATCCTGGACGGACTACTGGCGCTGCCATAGCTCTGTCCTGTGCACCATCGTCCTGCCTGTTGGCGCTGCCACAGCCGTCGTAACCTTCATCCTTCATCGTCGTCGGGATCTGCTGGCGTGGCCGCGGACCGTTGTAACCGTCATCTTCCACCGGGACCTGCAGGCTCCGCCGCGGACCGTCGTCCTTCCTTCATCCATCTCGGGACCTGCTTGGCTCCTCCACGGCCCGATCATCTAGAACGCCGAGCTCGAGGATTGAGAGCTATTTTGTACTCATTGGTAACTAAGACTGTCCCGCTACCCCTTTCCTAAACCAGAGACTAGAACCGAGGGGACCCCTGAGTCCAGACCTCCTTGTATCCATCACCGTAACCTAAGAATTGCATATAAAGTCTCGTTAACCTTCAACCTTGTGTGGTGTCCGTCTGTGGGGGGGAAGTTACTTATCTGTACAGTCGTTGGAGACGGCTCTCCCTGGAGACCTCTCCCCGTAACCTCGGCCGACCCTCCCGGTCCGTCTAACAACGGGGAAACAAGGAAAACAATGTCAGATGACCGGCTGGGTAGGGGACGGTCGAGGGAATGAAACCAGGGCCAGACTCCTCTAAGCTGCATATGACAGCTTCACCGGGCATCGGCCAAGGTTGCTCGTGCACCGATGTTGGTATCCACCCAGGGGGCATCGTCAAAGGTCCATCGAAAGTTCTAGCAAAGTTCCACCAGGCATGGGCCATGTTGATCCGGCTCCGAGGTAAGTACAATGTTCAAGGTTTCTGTCCAAGGGGGTGTCGTCATAGATCAATTGGCAGCACCCATCCTGGAGTTTTTGGGAGCTAAGACTTACTGTAGGGTTGATATGCTGTTGATAGCAATACTTCCAGGGGTGGACCAGGACAGTCATCTTAAAGTCAGGCATATAAAATGTATAGGCCTGGGGTTGTAGGGCACTCAGCTGTTGCCCCACGCAATTCTCTCGGTGTGGGTGAGGCTAAGTGTAAAAAACAGTCCCAGGCTTCCCCTGACAGTAACAGGCTCCGTTAAGAAGACTCGGACACATAAAGGCACCCCGGGACCCAAAGCCCGTGGGCCTTGCTGAGCCAAATTGATGTTGCCTCTATGACTCCCTACATCTCTACTTACCTGTGATGTCGTTGTTATCCCTCTTAAAACCTCCGGTGTGCTGCCCGCAGCACCAGCGGCTCGTCCGGGTAAAAGCGGTGTGGCAGTGTGGGGGGGATTTTGAGAGACAGCGATGAGGGAAGATTAATTATTTATTTATTTTCCCTCGTGGTTGTCTGCCAAATTCCCCCCCAACCCCACCCCACTGCTCTTACCTGCATGAGCCGCTGCTGGCCTGCTGCCTGTTTGTTGAAAGCTAAACTCAATTGAAGAGAATTGGGCACCCAACATCGAATTTTCCCCATGCAGCAGGTCGCCACTGTGACGAATGGTGGTGTATGTTTGGTGATGCTTTGGAGCCCCTGTGCTTACTCTAACTCCCAAAGCTTGGCCCCCACGGAACCGTGTCCACCACCTCCCAGGTACATGGTTTTTCCTCGCCCCAATCCCACCTCGCCATGAACGTCGCTTCTCCCCTCTCACCCCCCCCCCCCCTTTTTCCACCTTTCCGTTTTTACAGCCACCGGCTCAATCAGACATTGCCCTCTGCGCTCCGTCCCGACCGGCCTCCACCCCCTTACTTCACAGCCAGCCTGACCCACATGTAGACATTGCCGCCGGCATTGAATTCACCCACGCGTGCCTTCCCACTGCTCCCTTCCTTGCCCTGATCCTTCTTCTTCCCTCCCTGTACAGCACTGCCCTCCCGGCTACCCAGTCCTGAAGATGATCTTGGCTGATTAGGATCAAAACGTTGTTGACTCCTCAGCGCAACTAATGGCGCCAAACCCATTGTGGTTCAATCAAATCGCTCAGTTATTACATCCCCTAATTTTGTAAATCATTCTTTTGAACCACAAAGTTTTCACTGTACATATTTCACAAATGTTGTCACCTTGTGCCTCTTCGCTGATCTCACATTGTCACTTGCTTCACCACATTTTTGTGTCATGATCACAATTGTGCAACAAGTCCGATTCGGGCTGCCTTTGCATTCTGTGCCTACAGTGCTGCTACAACTGTATCTTCATTTGTAACTTCAAATATATGATGCCATGAGCACATTTATGGATCATATTCGGAGTCTGCCATCTTCTTTTCCTTGTAATGTAATATACATACTTGCCTAACTGACTCCCTAATGATACCAATTGAGATGTTGTTGGTTATTTTCGCAAACACGTGAGGCACAGGTGAGTGCCCACCAGAGAGAGGGGGGACCCAAGGATGGGTGACAGACAGTGCCCAGACACCAGAGAGAGGGGGGACCGAAGGACAGGTGACAGGCAGTGCCTGGACACCAGAGAGAGGGGGGACCCAAGGACGGGTGACAGGCAGTGCCTGGACACCGAAGAGAGGGGGGACCCAAGGACGGGTGACAGGCAGTGCCTGGACACCAGAGAGAGGGGAACCCAAGGACAGGTGACAGGTAGTGCCTGTACACCCTAGAGAGGGGGGGACTCAAGGATGGGTGACAGGCAATGCCTGGACACCAGAGAGGGGGGACCCAAGGACAGGTGAATGGCAGTGCCTGGACACCCTAGAGAGGGGGGACCCAAGGATTTGGTGACAGGCAATGCATTGACACCAGAGATAAGGGAGACCCAAGGATGGGTGACAGGCAGTGCCTGGACACCAGACAGAGGGGGACCCAAGTACGGGTAACAGGCAGTGCCTGGACATCAGAGAGAAGGGGGACCCAAGGACGGGTGACAGGCAGTGCCGGGACACCAGTTGTAATTGCTGAAACTCCAAGTATGAGGAATAGGCATCGTCCTGCAGGTACCTCAGGCCAGAGGCCCAGACTGTACAGAAACCTCATGAGGAAGCAAACCTTTTATACAAAACATTTTTAGGTCTCGCCTATGCGCTGCATAGGAAAGAGACCTCTTGAGATCGATGCAGTTTTCCAGGCAAAAACGTGCACGTGTTGCATTGCTTTCAATGCAGTGTGTGCACGTTTATGCGATTTCCTTGCGGGAGGCGTGCAGCGCCATTTGGTCGCATGCTCCTGCAAGGGAAACGCTGCCTGCTCTCGGCCGCACCGCCCCCGCGTGCACCTGCGCATAATGCTTGTTTTTGTAAGCATTGGCCTCCCGCTCGGCCGATGCTTGCAGCCCTCACCAACCTTCTGCCCACAAGAGGATCGGGCCTTACTTCCAGAGCTATGCAGCAATAACAATCAGCTCAGCCTTCACCCGCACCTAGGCCCTTTGCCTCCGCTTCTCTGGCCGTGCGACTCTTGCCAGGGGACCTCATGCCTCAGCCTGGTAGCAGTCTCATCCGAGCCTCTTGCACTGGGCCCTGCCCGATCGACTCCTCAGGCCATGGGCTCCCGCTGCTGCGATGGACCTCCTCATATAGGTGCGGGCCCAAATCACTGTCAATGTGATGGTGGGGGGGCGTCGGGGGTAGGCACGGCCTCCCGGTGGAAGCAGGTAGGCAGTTGGTCTCCCTCGCTGCAGATGCTGTGCACAGGTGGGCAAGGCGCCCGGCAAGAGCAGCCCGCCCAGTTCCGCCCCACCCCCCTGTAATGGCTGGATTTTCTGAGTAGGTGGGATCAGCCCCCAGGGGCCCCTCCAACCCAGCCAGAACGTACTCACCTTCCCTCCTCAGGACTCCTCTATCCAGGCACCTGGTACCTACCTGAGGATGGGGAACTCGCAATATACAAGCTCATATTATTAAGAACACCACTAAATCTATAGGGATACTAAGAATACTCACTGATTACTAGGGATATCCATACCCTACACCACACTTATTCACATCAGTTGGTCTCGCGGCCACCCTGACCCAGACCGTTCTACCCTAGGGCAGATATGACACACAATCCGGTGCGTCTACACACGGGCCTGCAGAACCCAATGCTCCCTTTTCCAAAGTGTTTGCAATCCTGCAAAACTACACACTGATCTCCCACTCAGTGCTCTCATTTACTCAAGCCACAATCCAGTGGGTATACACACTGATCTCATACTCAGTGCTCTCACTAACGCCGCATATCAACGACGACCACATTCCTATGAACACCTATACATATATATATATATATGGGGAAGTCTCTTCACTAAGGGTCTGCTACTACAATAATATTATGGGATGGTGTACTAACTTAGTCCCTTGGTTGCAAGTCTCCTCTCTCCCTCACTATTACTTACCTGATCAGGGGTAGCATCTGTTCAAACAGTAATACCTACCAGGAGTGATTAACTTCACTGTATGGGGATAAAGATATACACACTATGTGACTGAGTTATTTCTTGATTTAAGCGCTCCTAACCCCCTTTTTGATCCATCAGTGGCTCAACAGCAACTGGCTTGAAGCCAGGATAACTTTATCATAAAAGAACTCATGCACACTAATTCACTAATTAATGGGGTCATTTATTTAATCAATAATAAGACATACATATACCAAACTATGGGGGGGTCTCTATAACTAGCAGTAACTTTAACACACCGCTGAAAGAGAAGGATTAAACATAACAGGAACACTCCGCTGAAAGGGAAAAGATTAGACATAAAGTGTAAGTGTAACTAATTCAGACTACCTCACCTATTAGAAGGAAGATTTCTCTCTCTGCCTCTGGTGGGATTAGGGCTCTCTCTCTGCCTCTGGTGGGATTAGGGCTCTCTCTGTCTCTCCCTCCTTCACCACATCACCACGCCTCTGGTTCAGTTGCTCCAGCTGACAGCCTTCTTTGATGCTCTCTGCACTGCTTTCTCTCTCCTCATCTTCAGCAATCGTCTGCCTTCTTTCTCCACTCAAGAACTGCACTCTATTCTGCAGCTCCAGCAGACATCCTCTCTCTCTCTGCAAGCTGTTCTGAGCTCCAAGCTGTTCTGAGCTCCCAGCAGTTCTGTGCTCCAAGCTGTTCTGAGCACCACGCTGAACTGCACACCACGCTGGACTGACCTCCAAACTGAACTGAACACCAAACTGAACTGAACTGAACACTCCTCCTCTCCTGTAGCTCACTAATATGGAAGCTTGTCCTTTCATGGAAAGTTACGGCCAGTAACCTGCCGCCCACCAAATTCTTGTACCTCCCCGTACCAAGGACACGTTCCCAGCTGGCCAGCCTGAAGTTGTGTCTTCGGAGTGGAGAAAAATACATTCCTTCGATAAGGGCCAGCCTGAACCGGTTCTCTCCAAGCGAACAACAGCCTTAACTATAAACTTTGCCTTTGCCCTGAAAAGCCTCTCAGCTTCATCAAGATGGAGTCCCTCTAGCTCTAGGCCTGTAGGCCTGAAAGGGGTGAAATGCTCCTTAGCTCTGTCAGAATACCTACATAAACCATCTAATATGTCAAAGCCAATAGGCAATAGACAGGTGAAAGTCAAGAATAAAGGCATATTAAGCAGCTATCCTCTTCTAGATCTGGAAAAAAGGGCTTAAAAGGGCCAACACAGGCTAAGAATACCTATACTAGATGCGAGCAAGACTAATGATCTATATCACTGCTAAATAAAGCCAAAAACTCTGCCATTACACCCCCTTTGGCGCTTTTCGTACTGACTCACGGCCTCACGTGGCAGGGGAAGGGAAGGTCCATCAGCTCCAGTCCGCGCGCCCTCTGCGCTCAATAGCGGCTTGTCTCAGTGCCCCAAGGCGACCTGCACCACTGGACTTTCCGAGCTTCGCCAAATCCTCCTTGCAGGTCAGAACCTGTTCCGGCAGCGCCCGCATCCTAGAGGGCCGCCAGACATCCCATCACAGGCCTCGGAGGCATCTGCCTAGCCCCATCCACGCCTTTCAACCGCTCGCAAATGGGGCACGGCTGGCTATCATCAAGCCCGGTATCCAGGCACAATCGGGCTAAGTGGATGACAATTCTAACCCCTTCCTGGACTGCTATCAGCAGCTATGCCATGGGGGCCCAGGCAGTGGTACGGAGGGGCGAGCAGTCACGTCCCACTCTGCTACCATCTTGGCCACGCAATCAATATGATCTACTTTTAGCCTCAGTAATCCAATTGGGGATCCTTCTTTTTAGTACACTATATAGAACCTTTGTATTTGTCCTGTGTTGCTCAACGTTATCCGAGGGATATGCTAATTGTGAACATTTTGTTTGCCTCTGTGTAGCACCTCTGGTCATTTTGTAATGGATTTATGCTGTAGTATATATCCAGTGTATTCGGCATCTATTCCCCATCAGCCTACACGGTAAGGTCTTACATGCACATATTGTGAGTTATAACTAGGGGCTAAAGTTGCTAATGAATTGATAGTTGGTGTTGTGGCTACCTGCAGTACACTCTAGAAGTGTAGATCAATATTCTTGTGGCCACTTCCAATTACTGGCTATTATTCTATGGTGTTATAATATTTATCTTAATTACACTTTTACTATCTATGTACATTCAAATATTATTTCCTGTGTAAGTCACTTGCACAATTCTAAACAACTGCTTGTTGGTGGATATATCTGTGCTAGAGTGTGTAGGTCCTCACTGGGTTAGTGGCTATGACTAGGGACCTTTCTAAGCTGTTGCTTTTCACTGGGTGGGCACATTCAGAACATCTGTGGATAGTTCCATTGTTGGTTTTCTTTGCATTTAATGTTGCCTGATTTGTCTTTGCTAATACTGCAGAATGCACTGAAATATCCAGCGATGTGCAATGGGTTGCAAAGAGGATATATTCCCGCCGTGCTGTGGGTACCAACTCCCTTGGGTCATGTTCTCAGTGGGCCAGAATCAATAAAGCAATACCTCTGCTTTGCGTCTGTAGGAAACACCTTTTAGAAAATAGGGTTGGTGGTGTTTTGAGCATCAGCATGTCAGTTTGTGGTGAGTAGGTAAGTCCTAGATAATGAGGTTGATACATTCCTGTTTCTGCTCTGGCTGCGTCTCCAAAGTGCACACACGAGAGGTCAGTGAAGCAGGCCGGGGGTAGATTTGATGACGGCCCTGAAGACCGGCAAGGAACATGGTGCGAGCAGGATTTCCTACAACTAGACTGCCTCCGTTGCAAATAGAGCTTAGGACGCATGTAGATAAAACTAAGCCTGGCTAATCACCCTTAAGGTTTATAAGTTGAATAAACACTGTGGGGCATATTATCAAGGGGGTTTATCTCTGCTTTTTTGGCTTTAAAAGCCAAGAAAGCGGAGATAACATTATCTCCCTATTACCTAGCTGTCGCTAACACCAGTTAGCGACAGCTAGTAGGAGATAGCAACCATCTTGGGCCCCGCTTTGCATGTCAGTGAAATTTATCACTAATGACATGCAAAGTGGGCGTGCCAAGATGTTATCGACTGGAAACAGTTGCTAACATAGCTATCTCCTATTACCAACTTTTGGAGATATTTGCGCTAAGCGCGAATATCTCCAAAAGCTTACACCTGCCCCTGAGCAGTTCTTAGCCATGTTAGCCAATGGTAGGTGGATAACATGTCTAAGAGCATTAGCTCGGTAATGCATGAATATCGCTGAATTTCCATCGATATTCATGCATTTCGACCGATTTTTATCGCTTAGGAGATAAACCTTGATAATAGCAAGGTTCCTAAGCGATAAAAATCGCCGCAGCTCGGCGATAAAAATATTGCAGCTAAGCCAACATAGCGATAATTATCGCTAGTTGTTGGTAATATGCCCCTAACTCCCTAGTGGCTTTGTAGCATGAGTGAGCTGAATTGCAATTGCTTTGGCACAGTCAGCAGCTGAACAGGTTCTAATTGTACTTCGCACTCCTGTGTGGTAAAAAGTTCTTGCATGTCCTTTCTTGACTATCCATTCAATAATGTACGACTTTCCAAGACCTTAGAACAATTAATCTGATATTCAGTGGCTTTCTGAGAGTTAATTATCTGCACATAAGCAGCTTTTCTATCCATGGGATAGACGTACATGCGTGTATGTTTCCTACCGCTGTTTAAACTCCGATGTGAATGGCTTCCCGCACTGTTGCAATTTTCAGCTTTCGAAACAAGAATATTAAACCCCTAAACGTGCATATCTTCAAGGGCTCGGTGGGTGAAGGGCTGAGCGCAGATATAGGTAGATGGGGTCGGATGCGGCCCCCAGGGGAAGTTAGGTCGACAGACCAGTCTTCCCCTGGGGTGTTCGCGCGAGGCCAAGGACAGGCAGGCTGGGATAGGCTGAGGGGTGGACTTAGGGGCGGGGACCTAGGGAGGGTACTTAAGGGACAGGGGAGGAAGTCCTTCCTCTTCCTGTCCCAGGTGCTGCAGGCTGAAGTTAGTTGTAGGAGGTTAGCGGGTCTGGGCCTTTGGGGTAGGGGTAGGAGCGAGGGTTGTGAGGCTGGGATTGTGACAGGACGCACTGGTGCCTCGGTGTGATCCTGAACTGTGTGCGTTTGGTAGGAGCAGCTGGGCGCGGCTGTGTTCCCCTGCGCTCAGTCCCGGAGTGCCGGCAGGCGCGTACAGGCGCCCGAAGTACACGCATCTTGTGGGCGGGATTAGGCTGCTAAACCTCAGGCATCTCGCGGGCATGACCGGGCGGCCGAATTGCACGCATCTTGCGGGCGAGTTAGGCTCCCGAGGTGCTTACAAGGTGTGAGGTGCTCCAGGAAGGGGGGCCATGGCGACGCCGGACTCAGAGGCGTGCATGAGGCTCTGATAGTGTTGGGGAGGACTGGGAGGGCGGACCACCTGCAGCCAGGTGCCCTGGACCAGGCGTGGGACGGCATGATCCGGATGCCGAGGTCCACGTCGGCGGGTGTGGCTGCGGTAGTGGCGGCTTGCATGGACGAGCCGCCACCGGCCCGTTCAGGTGTATCTGGCAGGGGCAAGGGCAGGAGCCAGAGGTACATAAGCGGGCAGGAGGTACATAAGCGCGGAGGACAGCGTCAGAGCCTCCCCGCGCAGTTTGTGGAGGTGTCTGTGGGGCCAGGGTGGGCCTTGAGTTTGCCCCAGGGGCGGGGATACAGGCCGGTTGCCACCAGTCATGCACATGGGCAGCCCAGCGCACTCGGAGCCGGAGGGAGATGAGCCGGAACAGGGGGCCAGTGGAGAGGGCTTAAGAGAGGACAGTGAGGCCAGCGGGGAGGAAGGGGAGGTGGGCTCTGGGGTGTCAGCGGGGGAAGAGTTCACCCAGGTGCTGTATGAGGGGGAGTCTGGGCTTGAAGATGGGGTTGGCCCGTCGGGGGAGCAGCCAGTGGGTTTGTCCAGTGGCAGAAAGGGGGTAGTGAGTGCACCTTGTCCCAAGCGGAAGGGCCCGGCTAAAGCGCAGTGCCACCAGAAAGGGGGGGATCACCCAATGGGGGCCCCCCCCCCCCCCCCGCCCGCCTCGGGGGAAAGCGATTGTAGGGGAGCCACCTGTGCAGAAAGCATGGTTTGCCAGGTGGGCACACATGTCCGAGGAGGAGAGGATTTGCGACCAGCATCGCAACATTGAGGAAACGGAGCAGGAGTGGCAGCGGATGTGCGCTGCCAGGGAGGCACAGGCGGGTGGGGTGCACGGGGGCAAAGGGGCCCCGGCACCTGCGCGTGGGGCGGGATCTGGTAGGGGCTGTCGCGGGCGGACCCCCGGGTCACATGGCGAGTGGGTTTTGGTAGAGGGGTCAGGGACTGCTTTGGCGGCACAGAGACTTGGTGGCACTGGGGCCTCCCCAGGTGCAGACGGCTCGGTTGGGGGGCCGGGAGCAGGCCAGCTGTAAGCACTGGCAGAGGCAAGGGTGGGCCGGCGGGGCGCAAAACGGCCTCCAAACGCCAGGACGAAGCAGCAGGGGGGTCCGCAGCGGCCTGCCCTCCACCGAGGGAGCACGCAACTGCAATGTTGGAGGGTGAATTTGTGCCTGGAGTGAGAGGGAAAGGTGCGAAAAGAGTGGCGAGTGAGGTGCGGAAAGTGGCACCAGTGGAAGTGGATGAGGAACGATTGGACTATGAGAATGAGGAGTTGGAAGAAGGTGAGGTGCGTGACGATGAGAGCTGGGGGAAGGGCGGAGCGGCAACAGGCAGATTTGGTGTTTTCCGGGCGGCAGAGGACGGAGCTGGTCGGGCGGCCAGAGGGAGTCAAAAGCTGGCAGATGCCCGGAGGACGGAGCGGGGAGCTCCAGTGACTTTGGCAGGTGAGGGCGCATGATGGGATGCTTGGGACGACGGTCCTATAGGGGGGCGTAAGAAGGCCTGCCGGTCAGTGGGTGTGGGGGATGGATCTGTGCGGGATGGGGGGGCCCTTGGTGGTAAGGGGCCCGTTCCAAAGGATGGTAAGAAGCAGGTCGTGATGGCCAGCGCGCAGACAGACGCGACGGAGGATCAGGGTGGGAAGGAGGACGGAGCGGACAAGTTGAGGAAAAAGTTGCCTTACTTGGGCTTGGCTATGCCACTTGGGTCCCATTTGTCGGACAAGACAAAGGCCAGGATCTGGAAGCATGAGTATGTGGATGTTTTCAAACTGTTACATAGAGAGATTCAGGCGAATGAGGGGTCAAAGGAGGAAGAGTGGGAATTGACCCGGCAGTCGAGGGTGCCCGTAACGATGGAAAACTGGACATCGGCGTTCTTGATCTTCGCGAGTATCTATTGCGAAAAGCATGAGGACAGGGTGATAGCATTGTTTAAGTATATGGATGTGTTACGGAAGGCCCAAATGCATTTTGGGGGTTTCGCCTGGTTGAGCTATGATGAGGAGTTTAAGGCCAGGATTAGTGTGAACCCGGATAAGCCTTGGGGTGACATCAATCAGGAGCTTTGGGTGCAATGGATGTCTTCTACGCAGGCGGCGGCATCCACTCATACGGCGAGTGGGCTCCCGGTTGCTTACGGCCTTTTCAGCCTCGTCCCGCCCAGTCTGGGAGTGTCCGGGGGGTCGGGGGTCAGGGAGTCAGGGAACGTGGACGGGTGCAGCTGGTCAACAGTACAAACCTGGAAGCACTGGGACCTGCTGGAACTTTAACAAAGGTTTCTGCACGAGACACCCATGTAAGTTTAAACACGAGTGTTCCAAGTGCGGGGGACGTCACCCGGTCACACAATGCCTTACGCTTGCCACACATTCAGAACAGTGGAAAATCACTAAAGGTAGGGGACAATCTGGGCCAAAGGGCCCCTACTCCGGTTAAGGTGGAGGCCATAGGTCCATGGCTCTCTAAGTACCCTGATAGAGAGTCTGCTTTGAAAATTCACTGGGGGTTAATGGAAGGATTTCAGATTGGCTATCAGGGTCCCCGGGAGAGGCGTTGGGCGGAGAATCTGCGTTCGGCAAAGGAGTTGCCAGAGGTGGTGGCGAGCAAGTTGCAGAAGGAGGTGTTCAAGGGTAGGATTGCTGGCCCGTTTGACACGTGGCCGATGTCGAACCTTATCATCTCACCACTGGGGGTGGTTCCCAAAAAGGAGCAGGGGGAGTTCAGACTGATTCACCATTTGTCGTGGCCGGAAGGGAGTTCGGTGAATGACTTCATCGCGGAGGAGGATTCCAGGGTGTTGTATGCGTCGGTGGATGATGCCGTTGGTTTGGTGAGGGCTTGCGTGAGGGGAGCAGAGTTGGCCAAATGTGATATCAAGTCAGCCTTTCGCCTCCTCCCCATTCACCCGGCGGATTTTTCTTTGTTGGGCATGCAGTTCGAAGGGGCCATCTTTGTGGATATGGTGCTGCTGATGGGTTGTGCGATTTCTTGTGCGCTTTTTGAGACCTTCAGTTCCTTTTTGCAGTGGGCTTTCGTGGAAAGGAGTGGGCACCGGCTGGTGTCGTACTACCTGGATGATTTCTTGTTCATCGGGAAGGGGCTGATGGGAGATTGTGGTGTGGCTCTGCGACAGTTCCAGTCGTTGGCACAGGAGTTTGGGGTTCCATTGACACAGGAGAAGATGGCAGGACCTAGCTGTTGTTTGACGTTTTTGGGCATTGAGTCGGATTCGGTGGCTTGGCAGGCGCGGCTGTCGGCGCAGAAGGTGGCAGAGATGCAGGCTGTTCTGACGCAGGTGATCAGTGTCCGCAAGATTGATTTGAGGTCAGTGCAGCGCCTTCTTGGTTTGCTGAATTTTGCGTGCCGGGTGGTGAGGGCAGGGGGAACGCTCTGTAGGCGCCTCGGCATGGCCATGTTGGGGGGCGGGGCTCCCTCACCACAGGGTCAGGGTCATGATGTGAGTCCGGTCAGACTTGCGTGTGTGGCTGGTGTTCCTGGAAGAATTCAATGGAGTGTCCCTGGATTTTGCGCATGACAAGATGGTCTGGCAGGTGCAGCTTTACTCTGACGCGGCGGGTGCAGCAGGTTTCGGAGTTTTTAGGGACGGGTGTTGGTGTGCAGAGCAGTGGCCGTCTCATTGGCTGCGACAGGGCAGGAGCATTGCTTTTCTTGAGTTCTTCCCCTTGTTAGTGGCGTTGTTGGTGTGGGGGCCGGAGTTCCAGAACAGGTCGGTTTGTTTTGTTCCATGTTGACAACATGACGGTGGTGGACCTGGTGAACAATCAGAAAGCGAAGGACCTGCGAGTGCTGCGCCTGCTGCAAAGTTTAATGCTGCTCTGCTTGCGTTTTAATGTGCTTTTCCGAGCGCAACATGTGCCTGGGGCGAGTAATGAAATTGAGGATGCAATATCTCGTTCGCAGTGGCAGCGTTTCAGGAGGCTGGCACCAGGAGCAGAGGCTTGCAAGACCAGGGTGCCGGAGGGTATCTGGGCCTGGGGGGAGTGAGAGTGGTGGGTTTGGTCGAGAAATCTGTAGCTGAATCCAAGAGGCGATCATACTGGTTGGCATGGTCTGAGTTTGGTGCCTTTTTGGGTTGGACCAAGGCTGCGTGGGGGATGCCCCAGAGTGACTGTGAATGAGGGGTGGTGCGTTTTGTTCTGGATTGCATGGACAGAGGATTGTCGAAGACTACGATAGCTGGCAAGCTGGCTGGCATCTCGTTTTACAGCATGGTTTACTTGGGTTTTGATCCGGCCAGGGCGTATTTGTTGAGCCGAATGTTGAAAGGTTGGAGTCGCATGAGGTCAGAAGGGGGAGGGGGAAGTTGTCGCGTGAGGCGATCATGTTTGAGTTGTTGACAAGAGTGCTGGGGGAATTGCCCCATTGCTGTTATGACGATGGGGAGGTGGCTTTGTTCCGATTGTGCATGGTCTGGATGTTCTTCGGAGCATTTCGGTGTCGGAATTGTTGGGAGTGCGTGGGGCTCAGGGACGGTTGTTTGAGGATGTAAGGGTGGATGGGGCCCGGCTGGGTGTATGGTTGGGTCGTTCGAAGACGGACCAGATGGGTCGAGGCAAATGGGTGTGGCTGAAGGAGAATGGGTGTGTGGGCGTGTGCCCGGTGCATGAGTGGACGGGTTTTTTGGGACAAGTGCAGAAGTCGGATGGAGAGATTCCCGTGCATGCTTCTTTGAGGTGTTTGACATCCTTTCAGTTGTTGGCTGTGTTGCAAATGGCTTTGCGGAGGATTGGCAGGGATCCAGTGCGTTTTGGCACTCACTCGTTTCGGATTGGTGCGGCTACGGCGGCGGCCGGTTTGGGTTGGTCATGGGAGGAGATTCGAAGAATTGGGCGCTAAAGGTCCCGCTGCTGCGAACGTTTTGTGCGTAAATTAAGGGGGTCAGAGTAAGGGTAGAAGGGGGGGCTGCTGCGGTTGTGTTGCAGATCGGTTTTTGCTGTGGTGTTAATCTCTTTCTCTTCGTAGGTTGCGTTCGGGGGCCAGGGGCCAAGACGGTCACCTGGATTGTTGGACACTCCTTTGTACACTGGGCCTCAAAATATGCGGACAGGCAGATGTACAGTCGTAGCCTGGGCCTGCGGAGCAGTCATCACCAGGTCCATTGGTGGGGTAAGAGTGGGATGCGTTGGGGCGATCTGTTGCCTTGGCTGACGAAGAAGGTGTCTCAGCTGGGTTGCCCGGATATGCTAGTTATCCACCTGGGAGAAAATGACTTGGTTAAACTATCAGGAGTGTCCTTGTTACATTTGATGCAGAGGGATCTGAAGGCAATGAGGAGCAATCTGGCTGGCGCCTGTATTGTTTGCACAGAGTTTGTACCACGAAGAATCTGGAGGGGGGCACTTAAGCCTGCAGCCATTGAAAGGGCGAGGCGGAAATTGAATAGCGCAATGAGACTTTTTTGTGATGCCCACGGAATCAAAGTGCTGGCGCACGTGGGGCTCTGGCTTGAGGTGCCCCTTCTCTTCTGCGACGACTGTGTACACCTTTCGCACATGGGAAATGCTTACTATCTAATGGAATTGCAAGATACCATCAGCCTGTTGTGGAACGAGTCTATCTGGTGTAGGCGAGATTGAGTGAGAAAGGTGCAGGATTGGTCGGGCAGGTAACCGCCCTCCGGGGGTTCCCTGGGTGGCAGGAGTTGGGAGGGGTGGGGAGTCCATGACGGGCAGAATCACCCTTCCGGGGAGGGGGTTACAGGGGCAGGATGGGGGGTGTGGTAGACGGAGGTGAGATGGTGGGAGATGCTGGAGGAGTATGAAGGTGAAAGGGGAAAGTGAATGGTATGCATGAAGAGGTCGTGGTGTGAATTGGAGTGAGTTTTGGAGTATGTGAATGGATGATGTTTGGAGGTCAGGATGTTGGGGGGATTGTTAATGGTTATTGAGGTTATGTTGAAATTTGGTTGTCATACCTGTCCTAATAAATGGCCTTTTACGCTAAGTCATGCGTGGAGTGGTTATTGCACGATGCCGACAACCCACGCATCTCTCTCCCCCCCTCCCCCAACTTTAACCCAAAAAAATAATAACCCACACTTCGTAAGTTAAATCTTACCGAGTGCTTGGTTGCATCTGAAGGGTTATAGCACTCTATACATGTATGCAACCTAAAATATTTGTATTAGTATGTATTGTTTCATTTGCCAAAAGGTAGCAGTTGTTCTTGGAGAAATAAAGTGCTCTCTCATAACGTAATCCGAGTCTGCTACAGCACTTTGAATAAATAAATAAGTGAGCATTCGTTTTGGGGTGGTCGTTCCTTGAAGCTAATCGATGCATGTGAACAGCAGGCGATGAAGCCCCCTTACAAGGAAAGGGCAGCCAACCTTTGTCCTCAAGAAGGCCCAGTGGCCACCAGCGAGAGTTGAGGGACTTGCAGGCGCGTGTCTTCCGGAGCTGGAACAGTCTCGGGGCACCCCCGCCCTCCGAGGCAGAGAGGGAGGGCGTCCGCCCGAAGACACATCTAAACAGTTGCTGCCGCCAGGAGCCAGCCTGAACAAATATGACTCGGGCAGCGTGTGAATGTGTAAAACGCCTGCGGAGGCAGCTCGCATGAGACACTGACAGCGCTTTGTATCCAAGGCGGCGCTTTGGACTTTCACGAGACATTGCCGCCTGCCTCCTTGCATGATTGTTTGTATTGTTTGATTTTACATCAGCGCCGGGCAGCTCGGGGGTCTCTTCAAATCTCCGTTAAGGAGGGTACAGAAAGTAAGGGTGCGAGTAGTGGGCGTAGTGGGGCTTCGCGAAGCTACGCAAAGTGGACGAGACACTACGTCCACCTACGCACTTCGCGTAGCCCCACTACACGCCACCCGCCTCCCTCCCGCCCTCCCTAAATACTTAAATTATATTTTAGAAAATGATTAAAAACCACTTACCTTGACCGCTGTGTCCCCGGGGCTCCCTCTCGTCATCCCGCGATTTGCGCCGCCGTCTTGAATAGTAATGCGCATGCACGGCCGCCCGCGCATGCGCATTTCTCGTGAGAAATGCGCATGCGCGGGCAGCCGTGCATGGGCATTACTATCAAAGACGGTGGCGCGAACCGCGCAATGACAAGAGGGAGCCCCGGGGACGCGGCGGACAAGGTAAGTGGTTTTTTATCATTTTCTAAAATATAATTTAAGTATTTAGGGAGGGCGGGAGGGAGGCGGGTGGCGGGCAACTTCGCTACGCCCGAGGAGTGGACGTAGTCTTTCCTGCTTCGTCTACTTCGCAAATGGCGAAGTAGGCAACACTACATCCACTCCGTGGGCGTAGCGAAGTGCTACGACCAGGGTTAACAGAAAGTGGATAAAATGTAAACAAACATGACAAAGTAAAAAGCAATGGCATGGGTTTGGAAAAGATGTACAGGAGACACACGCGAGGTGCCATGGCAGTGAAGTCTGTGCTGCAGAGTGACGCCATCTGTGGAGAGAGGCACGCAAGGGGGGGAGGGAATTAAAGCTTCCTACAATAGTCGTGAAATTGCTATGGCTGGGGACACTAATAACAGTTGCTTGAGTAGTGGAAAAAGAAGGAACTGGATGTGGGTCGATGACTTTTTCTACGATTGACCGTGCCTTGCCAGCTAATCTTTAGTCAACAACATAGCACTTTAGTGGATGGCATCTTATGTGATCTTATCTGTTGTGACCTTAATCCTCTTCACAGAATCTTCACCTGCAGAAGGCATCAGCCTCTTCGACCTCACTCTATCTATCTATCGCCCTCACTCTATCTATCTATTGCCCTCACTCTATCTATCTATCGCACTCACTCTATCTATCGCCCTCACTCTATCTATTGCCCTCACTCTATCTATCTATCGCCCTCACTCTATCTATCTATTGCCCTCATTCTATCTACCTATTGCCCTCACTCTATCTATCTATCACTCTATCTATCTATCTATCACCCTCTATCTATCACTCTATCTATCTATCGCCCTCTATGTATCACTCTATCTATCTATCACCCTCTATCTATCATCCTATCGATCTATCGCCCTCTATCTATCACACTATCTATCTATCGCCCTCTATCTATCACTCTATCTATTGCCCTCACTCTATCTATATATTGCCCTCACTCTATCTTTCTATTGCCCTCACTCTATCTATCTATTTCCCTCACTCTATCTATCTATTGCCCTCACTCTATCTATCTATCACCCTCACTCTATCTATCTTTTGCCCTCACTCTATCTATCTATTGCCCTCACTCTATCTATCACTCTATCTATCTATCTATCACCCTGACTCTATCTATCTATTGCCCTCACTCTATCTATCTATCACCCTCACTCTATCTATCTATTGCCCTCACTCTATCTATCTATTGCCCTCACTCTATCTATCTATCACTCTATCTATTTATCGCCCTCACTTTATCTATCAATTGCCCTCACTCTATCTATCTATCGCCCTCACTCTATCTATCTATTGCCCTCACTCTATCTATCTATCGCCCTCACTCTATCTGTCTATTGCCCTCACTCTATCTATCTATTGCCCTCACTCTATCTATCTATCACTCTATCTATCTATCGCCCTCTATCTATCACTCTATCTATCTATCGCCCTCTATCAATCACTCTATCTATCTATCGCCCTCTATCTATCACTCTATCTATCGCTGTCTATCTATCATCCTATTGATCTATCGCCCACTGTCTATCACTCTATCTATCTTTCGCCCTCTATCTATCACTCTATCTATCTATCGCCCTCTATCTATCACTCTATCACCCTCTATCTATCACTCTATCTTTCTATTGCCCTCACTCTATCTATCTATCACTCTTCTATCCATCTATCGCCCTCTATCTATCACTCTATCTATCGCCCTCTATCTATCATCCTATCGATCTATCGCCCTCTATCTATCACTCTATCTATTTATCGCCCTCACTCTATCTACCTATCTATCTATCTATCTATCTATCTATCTATCTATCTATCTATCTATCTATCTATCTATCTATCTATCTATCTATCTATCTATCTATCTATCCATCTATCTACCGCCCTCTATCTATCACTCTATCTATCTATTGCCCTCACTCTATCTATCTATCACTCTATCTATCTATCGCCCTCTTTCTATCACTCTATCTATCTATCGCCCTCACTCTATCTATCTATTGCCCACACTCTATCTATCCATCACTCTATCTATCTATCGCCCTCTATCTATCACTTTATCTATCTATTGCCCTCACTCTATCTATCTATCTATTACTTTATCTATCGCCCTCTATCTATCACTCTATCTATCTATCGCCCTCTATCTATCACTCTATCTATCTATCGTCCTCTATCTATCACTCTATCTATATATTGCCCTCACTCTATCTATCTATCACTCTATCTATCTATCGCCCTCTATCTATCACTCTATCTATCTATCTATCTATCGCCCTCACTCTATCTATCTATCACTCTATCTATCTATTGCCCTCTATGTATCACTCTATCTATCTATCGCCCACTATCTATCATCCTATAGACCTATCGCCCTCTATCTATCACTCTATCTATCTATAGCCCTCTATCTATCATCCTATTGATCTATCGCCCTCTATCTATCACTCTATCTATCTATCGCCCTCTATCTATCACTCTATCTATTGCCCTCTATCTATCACTCTATCTATCTATCGCCCTCTATCTATCACTCTATATATCTACTGCCCTCTATCTATCACTCTATCTATCTATTGCCCTCACTCTATCTATCTATCACTCTATCTATCTATCACCCTCTATCTATCACTCTATCTATCTATCACCCTCACTCTATCTATCTATCACTCTATCTATCTATCTATCTATCTATCTATCTATCTATCTATCTATCTATCTATCTATCTATCTATCTATCTATCTATCTATCTATCTATCGCCCTCTATCTATCACTCTATCTATCTATCGCCCTCTATCTAGCACTCTATCTATCTATTGCCCTCACTCTATCTATCTATCACTCTATCTATCTATCGCCCTCTATCTATCACTCTATCTATCTATTGCCCTCACTCTATCTATCTATTGCCCTCACTCTATCTATCTATCTATCACTCTATCTAGCTATCGCCCTCTATCTATCACTCTATCTATCTATTAGCCTCACTCTATCTATCTATCGCCCTCACTCTATCTACCTATCACTCTATCTATCTATCGCCCTCTATCTATCACTCTATCTATCTATTGCCCTCACTCTATTTATCGCCCTCACTCTATCTATCTATCACTCAATCTATCTATCGCCCTCTACCTATCACTCTATCTATCTATAGCCCTCACTCTATCTATCACTCTATCTATCTTTGATTCTGCACAGGGTTTTGGGGTAGCAGGTAAGTGGCTCTCAGGCAGGTAGCCTTAACAGGAAATAACTAAATAGTGAAGAAAACAAGCTTGTGGTGCCGCCAGGACAGGGGGAGACCCGAAACCCCTGAATGAGCGAGGAGCTAAAAGCCCATCTCTCCGAAAAAATGAACAAAAACCTGGGCACACGTATTACATTCAACAGTTGATACAATATTGTAAATATGATATAGTCGACACCGGTGGTTTTCTTATTGGTTGTTTATGTGAAGATGTTCATGGGAAAAACAACGCCAGCCGACACGTGTTTCGTCAACAGGTCAATGCCTGTGACTCTTCAGGGCTTAAGAAGCGTGGAGACGGTATCGAGTGTCCGGTGACACTTCCAACCCGGAGTGCGGGTATGTGAAAGCTATGAAAAGATCGTCTCGGAATTACTCTTTCGATGAGACGAGCACAGGTTGGGGTCTGCACTCTCAGGCTCTGCATTTGTCACAGACGTACCCACCCGTTTGACCAATTTTTCTACCCGACGATCTTTTCACAGCTGCCATATACCCGCACTCCGGGTTGGAAGAAAACCACTGGTGTCGACTATATCATATTTACAATATTGTACCAACTGTTGAATGTAATATGTGTGCCCAGGTTTTTGTTTACTCTATCTATCTATCGCCCTCTAACTATCACCCTATCTATCTATTGCCCTCACTCTATCTATCGCCCTCACTCTATCTATCACTCTATCTATCTATCGCCCTCTATCTATCACTCTATCTATCTATTTCCCTCACTCTATCTATCTATCACTTTATCTATCTATCGCCCTCTATCTATCACTCTATCTATCTATCGCCCTCTATCTATCACTCTATCAATCTATTGCCCTCACTCTATATATCTAACACTCTATCTATCTCTCTATCGCCCTCTATCTATCACTCTATCTATCTATCTATCTATCTATCTATCTATCTATCTATCTATCTATCTATCTATCTATCTATCTATCTATCTATCTATCTATCTATCTATCTATCTATCTATCAATCTATCTATCGCCCTCACTCTATCTATCTATCACTCTATCTATCTATTGCCCTCTATGTATCACTCTATCTATCTATCGCCCACTATCTATTATCCTATAGACCTATCGCCCTCTATCTATCACTCTATCTATCTATCGCCCTCTATCTATCATCCTATTGATCTATCGCCCTCTATCTATCACTCTATCTATCACCCTCTATCTATCACTCTATCTATCTATCGCCCTCTATCTATCACTCTATATATCTACTGCCCTCTATCTATCACTCTATCTATCTATTGCCCTCACTCTATCTATCTATCACTCTATCTATCACCCTCTATCTATCACTCTATCTATCTATCGCCCTCACTCTATCTATCTATCACTCTATCTATCACTCTATCTATCCATCTATCTATCTATCTATCTATCTATCTATCTATCTATCTATCTATCTATCTATCTATCTATCTATCTATCTATCTATCTATCTATCTATCTATCTATCTATCGCCCTCTATCTATCACTCTATCTATCTATCGCCCTCTATCTAGCACTCTATCTATCTATTGCCCTCACTCTATCTATTTATCACTCTATCTATCTATCGCTCTCTATCTATCACTCTATCTATCTATTGCCCTCACTCTATCTATCTATTGCCCTCACTCTATCTATCCATCACTCTATCTAGCTATCGCCCTCTATCTATCACTCTATCTATCTATTGCCCTCACTCTATCTATCTATCGCCCTCACTCTATCTATCTATCACTCTATCTATCTATCGCCCTCTATCTATCACTCTATCTATCTATCGCCCTCTATCTATCACTCTATCTATCTATTGCCCTCACTCTATTTATCGCCCTCACTCTATCTATCTATCACTCAATCTATCTATCGCCCTCTACCTATCACTCTATCTATCTATAGCCCTCACTCTATCTATCACTCTATCTATCTTTGATTCTGCACAGGGTTTTGGGGTAGCAGGTAAGTGGCTCTCAGACAGGTAGCCTTAACAGGAAATAACTAAATAGTGAAGAAAACAAGCTTGTGGTGCCACCAGGACAGGGGGAGACCCGAAACCCCTGAATGAGCGAGGAGCTAAAAGCCCATCTGTCCGAAAAAATGAACAAAAACCTGGGCACACGTATTACATTCAACAGTTGATACAATATTGTAAATATGATATAGTCAACACCGGTGGTTTTCTTATTGGTTGTTTATGTGAAGATGTTCATGGGAAAAACAACGCCAGCTGACACGTGTTTCGTCAACAGGTCAATGCCTGTGACTCTTCAGGGCTTAAGAAGCGTGGAGACGGTATCGAGTGTCCGGTGATACTTCCAACCCGGAGTGCGGGTATATGAAAGCTATGAAAAGATCGTATCGGAATTACTCTTTCGATGAGACGAGCACCGGTTGGGGTCTGCACTCTCAGGCTCTGCATTTGTCACAGACGTACCCACCCGCTTGACCAATTTTTCTACCCGACGATCTTTTTACAGCTGCCATATACCCGCACTCCGGATTGGAAGAAAACCACTGGTGTCGACTATATCATATTTACAATATTGTACCAACTGTTGAATGTAATATGTGTGCCCAGGTTTTTGTTTACTCTATCTATCTATCGCCCTCTAACTATCACCCTATCTATCTATTGCCCTCACTCTATCTATTGCCCTCACTCTATCTATCACTCTATCTATCTATCGCCCTCTATCTATCACTCTATCTATCTATTGCCCTCACTCTATCTATCTATCACTCTATCTATCTATCGCCCTCTATCTATCACTCTGTCTATCTATCGCCCTCTATCTATCACTCTATCAATCTATTGCCCTCACTCTATCTATCTATCACTCTATCTTTCTATTGCCTTATATCTATCACTCTATATATCTATTGCCGCCACTCTATCTATCGCCCTCACTCGATCTATCTATCACTCTATCTATCAATCGCCCTCTATCCATCACTCTATCTATCTAGTGCCCTCACTCTATTTATCGCCCTCACTCTATCTATTGCCCTCCCTCTATCTATCACCCTCACTCTATCTATCTATCGCCCTCAATCTATCTATCTATCGCCCTCACTCTATCGCCCTCACTATATCTATCTATCTATCTATCTATCTATCTATCTATCTATCTATCTATCTATCTATCTATCTATCTATCTATCTATCTATCTATCGCCCTCACTCTATCTGTCTATCTATCGCACTCACTCTATCTATCGATCGCCCTCACTCTATCTTTCGCCCTCACTCTATCTATCGCCCTCACTCTATCTATCTATCTATTGCCCTCACTCTATCTATCTATCTATTGCCCTCACTCTATCTATCGATCGCCCTCACTCTATCTATCTATCGCCCTCATTCTATCTACCTATCGCTCTCACTCTATCTATCTATCTATCTATCACCCTCCCTCTATCTATTGCACTCACTCTATCTGCCTATCGCATCACCACAGCATCACTCAGCACCACCACAGCATCGCCACCACATCACTCAGCGCCACCACAGCATCACTATGCACTACCACAGCATCGCCACCACATCACTCAGCGCCACCACAGCATCAATCTGTGCAACCATTCAACAACAACTGGTTCAAATATGTTCTCTCAATTTTTCAAGCTTTATTACAAATGTCACAAAAAAAGATGTTAATATTTCACTTCTGTTCTTTTATTTTCTTCACAATAAAATTCACTGAACATAATCTTCACAAAAGTTATTTACAAACGTTTAAGCTATTGCCATTATAAATGACAATAACTTTTATTTAAGTATTAATTATTTTAAAAAAGCCATTGTTATTTATAATATCAATACAGTCACGTAAATACAACACATATTGCATTACAAATGCTATAGGTGTCACATTTGTGAAAGTTAAAACTATTGGCATTGTAAATGACAAAGCTAATAATTTTGCTATTTTCAAAACCAACACATACATTAAAAAATTGTCATGTACAACACAATAGCTCAAACTTTCCTAATGCGAGACCTATTGCTTTGCAAATACTTGTTAAGTATGTGTGTTTTTTTGTAGTTTCATGGGTGAGTGAGTGCATTGGCGGTCAGGAGGATTAATAGATGCATGCCTGCAAGGATGAGATCCACAGTGCATCTCTGATGAGTTATGAAGTTCCTAAACTCACCAGTGACTGACAAAGCACTTTCAGTTATAAGCCAAACCTACTGGCACTGACCCTATTTTTTTTAGACAACCAATTAAAATTCTCCCGAGACGCAGAACACTGGGTTGACAGTGAGTTTGACAGACACAAACTAACAAAGACATAACCTCTAGCTTGAAAAATGTTATTGTCTGCTCCTGCTCTGCTATTCATAACAGGTATGGTTAGGTTTCAAGGTCGCCAGAAGCAGATATTCTGGTTTGCTGCACGCAATGTTCAGTTCAGGCTGATGGCGGCGGTGGTGGTGGACGCGCGCCAGAAGTGTCTGCTGTGGTCAAGGTGTCTGGTCTCCTTGCGGTACGATGCTGGTATCATATCTCCCGGAGTAGGTCAGGGGTTTGCTGCTCAGTGGAAAACGCAAGTGAGTGGTTTTCATTTTTTTTATCAAGGACATGTCTGGGGTAGATCAGGTGTTTCTAGTTTGTATGTCCCCAGGTGTTTTAAATCAAGAATTGTCCCTTTTTCAGGCAGTGTTCTTCATTGGATGCTCAGCCCATCTCTTATGCACTCACAGAGCTGGGCAAGCCGGGTGCGGTGTGCTGTGGACTTCCTTTACAGACTCGTCATATCCGGTGCTGCTAGAGGCGCCCCGTGGTGTTGATGGTGGTTGTTGACAATGGGGAAGGGAATAACTGGCTCTCTTCCCTGTGTGGCTCGACAATGATGCGCGGACACTTGCCTATCTCGAGCTCATCTTGGGGTCAGCAAGTGTGTGCTGTAGGTGTGTGCGAGTGGGTGCATGCTTGTTTCATCATGTGTTGGTGTGCTTGTGTCTGTGTGTGGATGCAACTGTGTATGTTTTCGGGTGCGGTGTTTCGTGTGTCTATGTGTCTGTAGCTGTGTGCCCTGGTGTGGCTGTTGGTCTGTGTGTGTCTGTCTGTCTTTACTTGTTTGTTTTTGTGAGTGTTTGACCTATGTGTCTGTGTGTACTTGTGAGTGCTTGTGTAGTAGGGTGACCTGACAGCCTGGATTCTTCTGGACAGTCTCAGTTTTCAGACAACGCATCTCAACGCCTTTTCTAATTTTAAACTCATCGCCTGGCTTTTGGGAGAAATGTCAACTCATACTGCAAATTGAAAGGTATGCTGGTCACCTCTAAAGTCTTAATTAACTCAGTGTTGTATCTTTTTGTATGGAGGAGCACAGGAGGAGGTCAGCTGCATGAACCCAGCAGAGGAGAGGGTGGAAAGGAGGGCAGGGGGACCAGGGTGCAGGTCCGGCCATAGCTAATGGTATGTACACGTTGCCTTTTGTGCATTTAGAAGCCTAGTTTCAGTTTGCATCCGAGCTCCTCCTGTGCAGTCTGAAAGAAAAAGAGAAATTACACACACAACCTCCCCAGCCCTACACAAAAACCAGGACAAGCCAGATTGCAAAATAAATGCCTTGATCTCTGTCAGCCTTTAGTCCTACATGTATGTCTGGCCGGTGCTGGTTTTTACTTCTTAACACGTGTCTCTGGTCACCCTGCTGTGTGGTGAGGGGTACACAGGACTGCTTGGGCCTGAATCCCTGATGCCCTGGTGCCTTCCTAGACTCTGGGGGTAAGGGCAGGACACAAAAAGTCAATACAATTCATCTGCTTAGAGGAGCAGCGCAAGGTATTAACTATGCAGCAAATTCTTGCAAAGCTCCGGCTGAAAGCTTATTTCGTTTATTAGTCACGTGAATTAACCCATGGGGGACTCATTCCAGTGGAGGCTGCAGGGGCCCAACACAGGCCCCTGCAGCCCCTGTGGTATAGTGGGGCATCCCTTCAGGGGCCCCACAACTCTTCAGAAGGGCTCCAATCCCGAAGCCCCATCACCTGGGTACCCCCATGGGTGATAAGCAGCGCTTTACGAGTACTGATTGATTTATTGATTGAAGGTCAATTAATATTTGTGAAATATTGGGACTCGCGGTCCCCTCTTCACATCCTATGGGGGAGGCATTATTTTATGTTACGCCCCTGGAGGGCTCTGCTTGTATCTCGGTAGCCCCTCTGCATGTCCGGGCACCTGGGTTTATGTTTCTCTTGTTCCCTCTCATGCACTGTAAAGACCTCCCTTGCCCGCTCTTCATCATGGCAGCGCCCATGTCACGACATAGCAGGAGCTGATCCCACAAAGTTGCAAATGCTGGAGGCAAGGAGGGCAGCCTGATGGCTCAGCGGGTTAAACACTCGCTTCCAATCAGGCTTCCCAGCTTGACAAAGGAAATTTAGAATTTCGTGATAATTGTGCTGATAAAGTGAGCAGCTAATGGTCCGAATAGACATGAAATGTTTATTTTATTAAAGAAAAGGGGGCAGCTCTTTGTGTGAAGGAGCCCCACTTAAACCCTCCTTCACATGGAGAATTTCTGATAGAGGTTGCTGCCTGAGAATTCACCATCGGCAGACAGTTTCGAGTATTTAACTAAAATATATTATCATACCTGATTGCCTGGTTCTTATGTTTGGTATTAGAATATCATCATCAGAATATTGTCTAACAGAAATATCTACTCCTATATATCATCTAAAAAACTATCAAGCTGTGGGAGTTAACAATGCAATATATATCAACGGGACATCTTTGTTACATATTTTCCCTTGTTCTGTATTCCTTGCTACAATGTGCAATCTGTGTTACATCAGGTTCTTTTGTTACATCTTCCTTGCCACAATGTGCATGATTGCAACATCACGCTTTTGTTGTAAGATCTTTCTTGCTACAGCCTGCAGCATTGGTCCCTTGACAATCCCCTAAAGCAGGGGTCTCCAAACAGGTCCTTGAGGGCCGGATCCATGCCATATTTTTGGGATATCCCCATTGAGATACATGTAGTTATTTTAAAAACCTGGCATGGATCCGGCTCTCCAGGACCGGTTTGGAGACCCCTACCCTAAAGGCTCCATCCAGCTGCCAGGGCTCCTTTGCCAGGATGCCCCTGGCCCAGTGCCCATGTCTTCCCACACTAGTCTCTGTCTGTCCCATGACAAGTTGTATTTCCCCCCTGTTCTGGTGTCAATCTTTCCTGTCCCACATTGTGCCCCTGTATCATTACGTCATTATACCAGTGCCTGTGGGTCCTCCTCCCAGGGTGAGGGCCTGTCTCCCATCCCAGCATCGGGCTGTCCCACTACCAGCTTCAGTGTATCCCTGCCCCAATCTCAAGGTATCACTACCCACTGGCAGTGTCTCCCTTCACCATTAACAATGCTGCAAGGAAAGTGATACTCAAAATATATTTTACCTGCACGGGACTAGGGGCATACGACATTAACATAATTGGCTTTCAGTAATTATGCAACATTTGGGGGGAATTATGCAAAGTTACATGACATTATGCAAAATTTCACAAAATACAAGTTTGTTTTTAGCAATATATTTATAGCATGAATTGTGTCCTCGTGTCAATTTGCGACACAGACGCATTTGTGCAAAAAAAAAAAGGTCAAAAAATACAAGTGCTGCACACAACAGCTGCCTGTGCTCCGGGTATTTTTATATTCCAATGCTATAATTTTGCCCTGCGAATTGGACTAACTACCCAGCATGGGGCGATTCCCAAAATCAAGAGAATGATTCCACTGTATTTTGAATGTAAAATTGGGACTAAACTTGTCTGTTGTTGGGAACTAGTTGCTGGGTGCTAACATGAAAGGGGGGGGGGGGTGGCCAGCGCCTCTCATGTGGGCGTGGCCTTCCTTTCAAGAAAGGTCAGTGAGCAGTTACAAAGGAGGATGTAGAAGAGAAATATTTGAGGTATGAAAGGAGTTGGAGATTAGAGTCTCAATGACCTGGGGCTAAACAATGTTTCAGAGTCATGGGACTGTGTGCAAGGTAATGCAAACACTTAAAAAAACAATTCTATGGGAAAGTCCTGTGTAAGATGCGTCTTACCTGCTCATCAGCCTCTGCACACAATGAGGGAGGCCCCAAAAAAAGACATTGACAAAGGACTGTTACCGCCAACCCAGGACACTCCCATGTAAGATATACATGAGAAGGGACTGGTGTCAAGGGCACATGTGTTTGGTGCTCATTTTGCGTCATTTCGGGACATAGCCTATAGACCCGCCTTCCATGGGGCTGCAAGATCATGAGACATTACCAACCACAGGGGCAGTCCAGGAAACTTGAACCAGGGGCGGTCGGTACATACACCTAACAATGGTTCAAGAGACAAAGTACTTCAAGTATACAATATAACACATACATCCAAATCTCAAACCAAGCAATTATGCAAAAATGTAGAAGAAAATAAAGAAGGAAAAGGAAAAGGAAAAAGAAAAGGAAAGGACCCCAAATGCAAAAAAACAATTTCTAAGAAATTCTATATATTAAAAATTTATTACATATAATAAAAACGGTTAAGACAATCACGCTCAAGACAAAGTGCTGGTATACAAACAATACATATCACAGAGCAGACAGGTGGCAAACGAAGAAATATACATTAAAATAAAGGAACAACATATGCAAAAATAATTGTCCTCAAATAATTTTTGGCCACATAAGCGTCGACGGCGTTTCGACCACTGGCCGTGTAATTGTACAGTGGTCAAAACGCCGTCGACGCTTATGTGGCCAAAAATTATTGGAGGACACACGTATATTTTTTCGTTTGCCACCTGTCTGGTCTGTGATATGTATTGTTTGTATACCAGCACTTTGTCTTGAGCGTGATTGTCTAAACTGTTTTTATTATAAGCAAGATCATGAGAAGCATGGGTTTCTGTCTTGTGTGGCTCAGAAGCCCCTTTCCTGGGCCCATTTCCAATAATTGTCTTTTCAGCAAAGCGGTTGCAGGGGGTCACATGGGGAATGTAGGATAGAGGAACCGTGGTCGGGCCTGGATGGACAAAATCCAACGGTGGTGTGGGGGTCCACACTGCAGCACAAATTGTGCTGGTGACCTGCGTTGTTCTCATGTGAAGTGCCTGTGATATGCAGTTCTCCAGGGTTCCAGGACAACAGGTCAGTGGCGGCTGGTGACATTTAAAAGTGGCGAGGCGTAAATGTCTGTCTTGAATGCCACCAGATGTGAGAACCCAATTCTTCCAATATTGGAGGTCAAACAGGGATCATTGCAACAGGCACAGTAACCCACCAAACTACCTTAACAAAAACAATAAGGGCCAAATACAAATATTTCTGTAAGAAAGGAGCTGCATATATGTGTGCTCGACATATGAGAAGCAAATGACAAGGCTTGCAGTCACCCATCAGCCAATAAGAGTGGTTGGCACAGAAAACACAGATCCAAACCTTCAGGTTTCTGAAAGAGAGGTGAGTATTGTATTGAGGAGCGTTAACTCTCGCTTCAACCCTCTGACTTTTTGCTTTGAGGGGAGTTGAATGAGGTTATCCAGGAAATAATAACTCCAGATTTGTGCTGTATGTTTTGCTACTTCCCATTGATGAATGAGTTCTGCACAAACATGGATGGATCCAATGGTAATTAGGAATTCTTGGACTCAGATCTGCACCTGTACGTAATACACTTGAGGCCTAATGCTTCAAGACTGCCAGGAACAAACAGAGTACAATCCATTAAAGACAACTACGTCGCATCTGGCTCAGCACCTCAGCCTTGTCATCTTCATTACCGTTCATCTAGTTAAAATGTAACAATTAGATTTTTTTGGTATACAACGGTTAGCACGCATTTTTTACAACACGGTGCTGTTACCACGCTACTTTTACCACGCAAGTCGTTACAACGACTTGCGCTGGGGGGCGCTCCAGGCTAGTAAATAGTTTAATTTACTATCCAACTCCTTCCCTAGAGTCCACGGGGACTGGAGTTGGAATAGTAAATTAAAAAATTTACTATCCAGCGCCCCTCCACGCAAGTCGTTGTAACGACTTGCGTGGTAAAAGTAGCGTTGTAACGGTACGCGTTGTAAAAGTACGCGTGGTACCGTCATACATCCGATTTTTTTTGCCGTGCACACTTATAAAGCCAAGTCCATTCAAAATTTGTGATAAAGAATAAAAAACTGCTCTGATGCATTGCGGCCTGGGTAAGTCGTGTTGCGTCACGTTTTGAGGCCGGTCACCCGATATATATCAAGGCTCCCCGCTTTAATTATCAGCAACAGTGGCTGTGGAAAACTTAAGCTTGACAGGGAATAACAAGCATTTGCAATGCAATAGGTCTCGCATTTGTCAGGGTTAGAGCTTATGGTGTTGTAAATGACAATGTCTTTTTTTCTTAATTCTCTCTTAATAATGACAAACCGACTGTTAGAGAGAACCAATTGCTCTTGATACAACCAGGGATACAACCATATCTTTTAAATACAAAGGAAAGTTACGACAGGATGTTATTGACATGCTTACGCTTAGGTAACTTTCACAGCACAGTTACATTTCCAAACACGAACGATTGGTCACGCCCCCTAGACGCTTGCCCATGTGACGATATATCCAAACGAACCACGATTCACATGATGTTTTTTTCTGCTATTTTAATACATTGTTAAGGAAAAGATGGATTTGGCCAATTTTAAAAGAGCTAGGACTGAGACAATGCCGTCCAGCATTTATTAAATTGCAACTTTTAGAAAATGAAATTTTGAATGATTGTATAGCTCAATATATGAAAGGGGTTGTTAGATGTAGAAAAACATTGTAATATCTCATCCCGTTATTGCGGTCAACCTGATGTAATTTCTAACCCATGCACATGTTGGACGATGAAGTTCGAGGCTCAAATCTTTTTAATAACGTTTTTTATGGCTTTTAAATCATTTTGTAGAATTGATGTATTTTCTTCTTGTACCACACTTTTATGATTTAATACCTGAATCGAATAAAGTTAATTTTGATTTGACTTCATTCGACAATGTCTTTTACCTATGTGTTTTGGTTTGGAGTGTAGTGGATATATGTGGTGTTGAGTGGAATTATGTGGGTTGTATTCGAATTGTTATTTGTGGAATTGTGTGGTGTGGAGTATATTTGTGTAGTGGAATTATGTGGAATGGTGAATAGATAGTGGTGCAAGCTGCACACAATAGATAGAAAAGAAGAATGAGAGGGATAAGTAGTTTGTGCAGGAAGTGGTAAATGAACTCGAGAAAGAGGAGTAGAAAGAGTGTGTGGGAAAGAGAAAAAGAAGGGGAGAGCAGGCAACAGACACATAAAGAGGGTGGGCCTGTGTATGCAGAGGACACCACATGAAGAGGAGGAAAGGATTGGTTTGAGGGACAGAACCCTTAAAAAAGCACAGGAAAGAAACTATACTTAGAATGTGCGAGCAGGCAGTATTGGGAGGAGATAAGGAGTGTGAGGGAAGGAGATGAGAGGGGCTAGTGGCAGTGTGAGAGAGATGAGAGGGTGTGTGGGGGAGAGTTGGCAGGGTGTTGGAAGTGAAAAGAAGAGATGTGTTCGATTGAAATTATTTGTCAGTGAACTGTGTGGCAGGGAATTTTGTGATGTGGTGTGGTGTGAAGTTGTGCAGTGGAAATATGCGTTATATCGATGACAAACCTTTGAATGTTGTTTCCTAGAATGACTACTCATGGTGCGTTACCAAGAAGAGCAATCCTTTTTCTGAATTTGTGAATGGATAAGTGCGGAGACGTGTTAGGAGATAAGAACGCCCGGTACAAAATCCGGCAGTCGGGAAGGGGCGCAGCTTGCCTTTAATTAGGAATAGTGCAAGGCAAGGACTGAATCCTATGCGCGATCTCCGACGTGTGGCGTGCACGTCGGAGATCGCGCATTGGATTCAGTCCTTGCCTTGCACTATTCCTAATTGAAGGTAAGCTGCGCCCCTTCCTGACTGCCGGATTTTGTACCGGGCGTTCTCATCTCCTAACACGTCTCCGCACTTATCCATTCACAAATTCAGAAACTCCGTACTGTGCGAAACTGCTCTCACGTCCATGCAGCGATTAGGTGCTGTCTGCAGAAATGGATCGACCCAGTCCTTGTCCTGAGGAGAACCCTTAACCTCTTGGTGGTTCGAAACGCGTAGACTTCCATCCTGTGTAAAGGAAGAAGGGTGCAGCTAGGGAATCAATAATACTACTCTCCTTTCCCCTGGTTTTGCAATCCTAAAAACATCCAAACACAGGTTTAATGCGACAGGCAGGCAGTATCACTCATTTCATTGTCCGCCTGTTTGTTTTGGTTAACAATTGTAAGGACGGGCATATATTCTAAATGTTTTCATACTTTAATTGATTTGTGTATAGTACATTTTTTGGTGTTTCTGAATTTTGAGTACTTATTGTGTACAGTTTCTACACTTGTATATATTGCGCACATACTTTTGTCTGAATGTTTACTTGATTGTTTTGACAAATGTGCCCTTGAAAACAGGCTGATAAGACAACCAAATTTTGACAAAAAATATTAAAAAAGTTTTTCTAATTAACCCTGTGTATCACTCAGTACAGGCAGGCTGAGTGGACTCCAAATCATTGGATAAGTAATCCTGACTGGCTACTTTGTTCTGTTTACGTAAGATATTACCACACATCAGGCGTTGGACTAACGCATTTCAGTGTGGTGTTCCGCCTCACCGCACTAAAATAGAAAGTCAAGCATTATAGCACCTCCTGAGCTGTCAAAGCTGTAGCTCTGGTAATGCACTATTACTGACAGAATTTCAGCCGGAGTGGCAGCGCACTGTCACTGTGTGTGCTGCTCCCAGTAGGCTTGGAGACGGTTTAGCTGCTCGCAGAGCTCTAGCTGCTGTTACAATGTTACAATCATATTTGATTCACCCGGCACCGTGTGCAGCAGCATTACTGTTACAACTGACATCAGGAGTCACTGTGTCCAATGAGTACTCTCTCACCTGCACCTATTGAAGTGTGTGCTGACCACACTGTCTCATTAGTACACATTGGACAGTAATGCCACAGCACATGGTGTCAGGTGGATCAATTATATGTCATCCGAGTCGATGCGGCTACTAGATGTTCTACCGAATTTGCCACTTACCTCATTTGTGATGCTGTACAGAAGTAAATGCCTGGAGTGACGTTACTATCCTTGTTGCTTATGCTGCTGCTGAATAATACCATAAACAACGTTACTTTCGTACAGTGTTGACCATCCACTCACTATAGTGAGGTGTATGTTCCAAAGAAAGTGCAATCAAAATATGGCGGTGCCGGATCTAAGCGGGAGGGGCCTGGCACGCACTTGACATATTTGGTTTCCCGACAATCGGGGTGTGCGGCACAAGCTACACTTGATAGTTCAGGCAGGTGTTGAAGCTTGAACCATCGATTCCCTCACCCTGAACATGACACATAATTGCTGGTTAAAGTGGGGATGTGTGCTCAGGGTGCAGTGTGCAAGGATATTATTGTTCATGGTGCCCCCACCTGCAGTCACATGGCTGCTCGATCCGAAGGTCCACCTTCTGCCGCACCAGCGCTGACCCATTCCTGTCTATCTTTCCGCTGGATGGCAAAGGGGGCTTAAGCCGAAAGCACCCTCGCTGTCTGTACAGAGGCACTGGACCTCCAGGCACCGTGTTGGGAGAGTGCTTGAAATAAAGTGTTTTGATTTTAAAATCTTCTTGGAGTTGTTCACCACTCCAATGGGTGTAATTTCTGATAGTTACACATTTTCCTTGTCTTCATTGCATGATTTTTTCTCACAAGAAAGTGCTTCTCATAATTTCACTGAAATTAGGAAAAAGTCACACTTAAGCAATCTGAAACCTTGGCAGCTATGGCTTTATCAAACTACCTGCCTTAAGGTCAATTTATTTATTTATCAACTTTTTCCAACCAGACTTGCAAACAGGAAATTAGCATGTCCACTCGCTATAATTCACTTTGGATTACCACTTACCACTAAAATGGCCTTGCAGTGCTTGTTCTGTGTTCGCATGTCTTCCCTGCCCCCCTCTTCTCATGCGTCTTTATGGGCATTTGCTTGCCAATGATGCAATTCTGCATCATGTCACACTCTGGCATAATTTGTGCAGCGCAATCTTGGATTGGGCAGGATTTCAGGGTTTTCTTACAAGCAAAAGGATGGTGGCAATGTCTGAGAACAATGGAAAAAAGTTGCAAAACAAGACTAAAAAATTCTATAATTAAAAAAAAGTTTTTTCACCATCTGTAACCTCGGAAAATTGACAGTTAACTTCCACAATGGATTTCTGGTATTATATTGAATACTGGTGCTTTCTTTAGGTCTTGGGTATTACAACAACTATCTATGGTGTGGTTGTTTTAATGTATACTTGATATTTAATATATTAAGTTATTTTTTCTCTTTGTTTTATAATAGGTCTCCTTTTTTTGTCTTCTCAGAGTAAAACCGTTCCTCATTGGCAAAATGGAAAAACGTTTTTAACCAATATGCTAGAGTATGTGGCACTTCCCTAAGTTGTGAATGGAAGACTTTTTACTCATGCACTGTCTTGGACCTGAGGGTCAAGAGGTGTGTGAACACTCTCCAAACCTATCGGATGAAGATGATATGGGTTTAAATTTATTTTTAAATTTAGGTAAGATATTTAGAGATTTAGTATCTTCCAAAGATCATTACTGTGTTAGAAAGTTATCATTTACTTCTTTTGTTATTTCATCTGATACTTTTAAATATGTCGGTATACCCTTTTTATTAATTTCCACCTTGATCCATTTTCCAAAGGACTATGGAAATGTGATGAAAGGAGTTCATGGGATAAAACTTTATCAGGACATTGTGTTAGTATTTGGTAGCAATGCTCAAGAACACGATGTTATGTTACACGAAGTCCACCATACACTGGAATTTAGTGAATTTAACCTTAAGTTGGAGAAAGTTGGAGAAAGTCCAACTCAGAGTATTTAGTTCACTATGTCTCTTCTCATGGAATCCAACCAAAAAGGATCTAGTAAGTACCATAATTGACATGTCCATCCCAGTAACAAAGAATAGTTGTTGATACTATAATAAAGTCCTCACAAGTTGTGCTGAGGAAAGTAAGAACATGAGAAAGTTTAATTTAAAAAAGAAAAGAGATTGTTTAGGATCATGAGTGTGAAGTAAATTGCAAATGTATGAAATCTGATTTAATGAAAAGTCCTTGTTTATTCAGTTTTGAACCAGGTCAGAAAACCATTTTTATGACTGATGCCAACTCTGAGGGCTTGGGAGCTATTCTTGTGCAAATTATTGGTGGTCAAGATAAGGCACTTTTGTTGATTTCCTAAGGTTTGATGGATGGCGAGATGAATTACTCCTACTAAGCTTTGGCTATATATTGAGGCATGCAAAAATGGAGGCAATTTCTGTGGTGAAGTGTGTTTGAAATCGCAGCTGACCATAAACCTTTGCTTCAAGCAAAGGTAGAGATTCAGTTTCATGTAGGATACGTACATGGGTGATAGCTCTTCAGGAATATGAGTTCAATCTGACCTATGTTCCTGGTGAAAGAATTAATTGTCAAAATTATATGGTAAGGATGGTGTGGATGGGTGGAGTGACATCTATGATAGTGAATCTTATAGTGAGGAATTGTAAATTTGCGATGTGGGGAGTGCTATGAAACTAGTTGATGAGTGTTTGAATGACTTGCCAAATGACAAAATCTTACAAAAGGTTTTTGTTTTGTTGAATTCTGGGTGGATGCCTAAGAATGCATGTGAAGAATGCATGAAAGGTTTTTGGAATGTCAAAGATGAACCTTCTTTATAAGATTAGTTCCGGTTGAGAGACAGGTTGGTTCCACTGCGGAATTTGAGGAATCACATAGTTTCTAATACACAAGAGTCATTTAGGAATTTTAAAGACAAAGAGAAAACTTTGTGGTGATTATTGGTGGCCAGGCATGGTTTTAATGGTGGAAAGATTAGCGACAAACTGTAGTGTATGCTTGAGTAGAAATAAGATTTTAAAATATAAAAATCAATCGATGGGTTTGTGCAAACTACTCTCTGGACCCTGGGAAAAAATAGCTTTGAATAATATAGGCCCCATCCGTACACCTAGTATGCTGTTATACTTTGAGTTTCATTCACATGTTTTCACAGCAATCAAGATTATGAGGTCTATTGAAACGTGTTGTAATTTACTTTCTTGACAAGATGTTTGGCAGAGAAGGTTATCCTCTTACTTTGTTAACATTCAGAAGACAATGGTATGATTGAACGTTTTAACAAGGTTTTGAAGGAGATTGTCAAGGTGTCATGGCTAGTGGCAAGTGTTGGAAGGAAAAGTTGAAGGAGAAAGTTAGAGGGTATAGGGTGATGTCACATTCCACAGCTGGTTTAACCCATTTAAGCTTTTTAAGAGTAGAAAGCCCACTGTTTAATGTGTTCGAGTCAGCTGTCATAGGGGTTGAATGCTTCGATAGAGAGAAATATAAAATTCTTAGGAGGAAAGAGAGCTTGGTGACCGGAAAAGAGCCAAGGTGACAAATGGACAGATTAGTAATTGGGTCAAGATTAAACTTCCTGTTTTAAATGTGAATGCTTCAAACTTCTGTAAACCTGTGAAAATAATACAAATATTTAAAAATACTGCGAAAATGAGTATCATAGAAATTTGAATTTAGGTAGAGTGTAATTCATTTTATGTTGATTCAGAGCAACCCAGGAACAAAACATTGTCTTCACAATCTACAGGGAGGAAAAGTTGCCATATTGAAGAAGGAGAGCCTTTTAGAAATCCTAAAAACAAAATTTAGAAGTTCAGGGAAATATGAGAATGAGCCTTAAAAAAGTAGAAAACATTCTTACTTGAGACACTATGTTAAATAGATCATAATCTTGGTTGACTTTAAAAGTTATCTTCTATTTAAAGAGTAAAGAGTAATTTGTTATTGTATCCACTTTGATTATTATTTGATATATCTTTTCAACTTTCATTCTTGTAAAATTAAATGTTATCCTGGTTATTTGTTTTGTTGTAGGGGGAAGGTGTGTGGTATTTTTTGCATGTAAAGAATGTACTGTACTGAGGGGTCAGAGAATGTTATGATCAGGCAGGGGCAGGAGCTGATAGACGGCGATGAGGGGGATTCCTGGCTGAGGTCGTTTTACCAGATTCTTCCTTAAACTTTATGAGAAACCTTCAAGAGTCACAGTGCCATCTTTACTGCAGTGGTAATATTTTTTCTTTTTGTCTCTTCAGATTCCAAGGCTCATCCTGGCATCTGCTCTAAAAAGGGCTGACAGCCTGATGAACTTTGAAAGATGACCCCAATTTTGCCAAGCTATTAGTGTAAGCTTTCTGCCAGTGGGGATTCAGTCAGCAGATTATGTTGGTTGCTTGACTTCTAATAGAGTGGGCGAACAATCCATTTGGAATATAGTGTACTCATCCACATTTGTCAAACTATAAATCAGGTTAAAATATATTGCTCTGTTGAGTGACTGGGGGAAATCCTAAAAATGTGCACTCTGTCCTTGTTAACTTAAAGGAGAATCCCTTCAAAAAAGCAGGATTTGATGATCTGATAGATTTGATAGATTAGATTTGCCAGAAATTCATAAAAGCCATAGTCAGTTTAGATTCATCAACCTTAATGTGGTGGTAAGAAAATGTATCTGGAAGGAGGGAATATTGTAATTTTACATAAGGCAGAGCAGCTAACCTATAGTATGTTGCACTGCTTTGCAGACATTACTATAAACCAAGTACAACACTGTTAACATTCCTTTTGTTTTTAAATGATGTATTCAGCTCAGAAGCAGGTTCTATCCTTGTGTAAGAATGGACAAAAACAAGGCTTAGGAGGCTTATCTGCTTTGTGAACAATAACGTTTAATAGCTCTATCAAAACAGCCAGGAAAACCGATCGCTGGGATTGGTGGTTAAAACACACCCAAAAAAATTCTTATGTACAGTTCCTCAGATGTACAAGTCTGGTCAGAGTTGAACTACAGTTCCTTATAATGTCTTCCTTTGTTTTCTTCTTTTCCAGGTCCCGCGGGATGGTGCCACCAACACCCCTCAAACAAAAGAACAATGCTCAAATAAGTATTCTGACATGGTTTTTTTTAACAAATTTCCTTCCTGGTCTAGATATGGGTCTTTCCTATTCTGTCCTATATACAATGAAATCCACTAATGCCTGACCCTATAGGGAATGGTCCCTTCATCACTGAGGACCCAACTATGAGTCTGACAATCTGAGGACCGCCAGACTCGTGGTAGGCATTGCGTGGTTGTCCAGGTACCTCCGCGCTGGGCGGCCTGACCAACCATCCCATTATGAATTGGGCAGTCAAGGTGCCCTGGAACCTCTGCCAGGGAACTGCCATTCCCTAGCAGTGGTGAGGCAGGGTAGAATCAGAAATATGCTTGGAGGGGCCACCGCAGTCCCAACAAGCATATTAGTTGTTTCCTCTCCACCGGCAGTGTCATAGAGGTTCCTACACCATAAACATTGTAGTGGAGAGGAAACAAAAGGGGCCATAAAGGGCCCCCCTCTGCCTCCTCCACATGTGGATGCACACAGGGGGGCATATAATTTGCCTCCCTGTGTGCATGCACACTAGTTACTGCACGGCATGGACTTTACAGTCCATGTTACGTGCAGGAACCTTGTGTAGCGTACCCATTGCAGTGCCTTTTTCAAAGGCACTGCTGCCTTTGAAAAAGGCACCGCCATTGGATTGCCATGCCACCACTTTTGAGTCGTAATCTGGCAGGCGGCCGTGAGTCTCCGCAGAGTGGGGGAAATGGCGAGGCATCCCATCTGCTTCCACACCACTGAAACTTGTGATCAGTCCCTGAGTGTTTTGATTTGAAATTTGTAGAGCGCAAACAATTACCCATGTGCATGCTTTTGACCAAGTGTTAGATTATTCCATACAGGTTCCCCTGGAACTTTCTAGTGCTGTCATACAATATCTCTGTTGGTCATTCCATGTTACCCCATGTTTAGATCCCTTCACCATCATTTGTGCCCAAACCACTTGTGTGTCATGTTGTTAAATGAATTCTCATCCCAACCAGGTTGTGACTTTAGAGGTGATCAAAGGGAATACAAAACAAAACAGAAGAATTAAAATAACATCAGAAAAAGAAAACATATCGTAGCTTTTAGTCTCTCACCTGGGCAGCCACAGGCCTCCTGAGTTGTAGTGGGCAATTCAGCAACTTCTGGAGGCATCCACCACAACTCTGTCCAGGCATTTTCTTCTGCCTCATTCTCCACATCCTCCCTGCTTTCTACTTGGATGGCACCTGGCTCCTTGTCCACTTCTTGGGACCTCCTTGGCAATGGGTCATCAGCTTCCAGCTTCTCCTGTCTCCGGTGAACCTTATCCTTCCTCATGGTCATGTCTATCAGCTCTCCTCACTTTTCTTGAGTCCTCTCACTTTCTTCCTTTCTCAGCGACCACTCACCTTCTTCTCTCCTCTACTACTCTCCTTGTAGCTTTTGCTCTCTGCTCTTTTCCAGTGAGGTTTAGTTCTTCACCTTCCACCTGGTCTCCCATCTACACCCTATCACCACCTCTCTGTTCATGCTGTGTCCCTTCTCTCTCTCTAGGTCTCCTTGCTGTTTGGGATGTGGCTTTGTGTGACCCTTCCACGTTTCCTGAGGTAAGTAATTTACCTTCACAATGCTTTGTAAAATTGAGATCAAAGACTTAATGCAAAAACTAGAGAATTGGTGTGTTAATCACCTCTGGTTCACCAAAGGTTGGAGATCATCGACTGAAAGTACACCAACATGAGAATATCTAAGGCTGGTTAGGGTTACAATGGATTCTTTTAAAACAGAACATTTTAGTTATTCTTTTTACATATAAATTAAAATAGACTTATTTACTTATTTTATGTTTTGCTTCTCATAGAAGCATGTGTACCATTGCATCGCTCAGCTATGTACCAGTTTGTATTTAAAACTTGGAAATCATTATACCTGCAGTGCTGACATAATTTCTAATTGTCATATTTATCTTCCAAGGATGAGACTTTGAGCACAAATGACAGCATCCACAGCTGGAGCACAAAGAGGGAATGGCTGATTATACAGGCAGATACAAAATCTTTTCAAGTGGTTTGTAACCATTGGTATTTGGGGATCTCGAATTGATTGCTCTCCGATAAAAGGTACGTGTACGTGTGCGAGCAGCCCCAATTAGAGGTATTGTCTGACCACTACTTCTCACTATGAATGAGCTGTCAATTCTTTGAAAGTTTGTTTTCTCAAGCAAAATTTCCATCTGCTTCCTGTGTTGTGTAACCTCTCCTGTAATATTAGCTCTGACAGTTTAATGTCACTGAAATGCCTGCAGCTGTTAAAGACTACAAGGTATTCCAGCCATCTTGAGAAGGACAGATGGAAAAATGCAATTCCTAGTTCATTCAGTTTACAAAGGTACAGTATTCTCTTATTAACTCTGTAAAGCCCTCCCCATGTGATATGTTCAAGCTAGACATACATCAAATGTGTAGTCACAGAACAGTTAAACATAGGAGAGGGTAGTGACATCACACTCCTGGCAGCCAATACGGGTTGACAGACCGGTAGACACACTGGGGTGAGTGTTTCCTACTTGAGTTTCAACTCTTAAATGGCTGCCAGAAACAGCACCTGGGATCATTACCCATGCCACATTTAGGTGTCCGAGTAGCTGGTTTTGTGTATTTTTGTATGAATAATTGCTTGGGATTCTGTGACCTGTATGTCCATTATTATTGGATTGGCAAAGTGATTTGATGGTGGCCTCTCTAGAATGCAGAAGCACTGAGCAGTTGACTTGTATGGTTACTTTCAGTTCCTGGTCCGGTCCGAAACCTAACTCTCCTCCCAGTATCCTCGACAACTTTGTTCATCAACTGGTATCCACCAGAAGGTGGTGCCGGCTCCTACGTGGTGAGAATTTTGGGCACTCCTTCACTGAACACAACAGTTATCACAGAACATTTGAGCGTTCTGGATCTGGTCCCTGGAAACCACTACACTGTTGAAGTGTCAGCACAAGATGGACCAAGACAAGGAGCAGTAGTGTCAATATCTGGCTTCACAGGTAACTACATTATCAATATGCTAGCTGATGATAGCATTATTTTCATATTGTAATGAAATCATTAATGTTAACTTTATTCAAGTTGTGAAATGCAAGGTAGATGTTTTCTGGTTGTGTCAAGCAAATGGGAAATTTCATGTAAACCAGTAAGTGGGGTACAATGTCATAGGCAAATCAAAATACCTTTTCAGTGGAAAGAATGCCTGAATCATAAGTATATAATGGCCATCATGACTGATTACTATTGGACCCATTATGCATACACTGAGGTTGCAGCCTTGAAGAAGAGATCACAGACTATATATACTGATGTGGGATCTCTTTCTGTTTTCCTGTCCTTGGTCTCAGTACCAAGACCGTGGACTATGGGGCCACAGACTTTAGGGAATGGAGGGTGTCTTTCTTTGTTAGAATCCCAGGTCTATTTGTCAAGATCGTGAACTATGTGTGCAATTCTTTCTATGTGAGGCTTTAACAAAAAGTCTGTTGACTACAGATAGTTTTGATGGACACATACAATTATAAAAACATAACCTTTCTTACATCCAATGACACAATTACATGTGCTCTGACACGACATTCAATTTTTTGGTTCAATTTTTAATTATAATTTTTAACTGATGATTACTTGTATACTACTGCGTCTCTATTACTTCTATGAAATTACTTCTCTATTTGAGCAAAATTCTAAATTTTCAAGTATTCAGAAATATTCCATGGAACATTCCTAGTGATTAATACTTGTTAGAAATTTCTAGTAGTACTATTTTGAATAACTTTTATGCATGAAAAATTGGCAAAATTTCGAAGAGTCTTATCCTTCCCTCATCTTGTAGAGTTGAAAAAAGATGTTAATTCCTTTCAAAAACATGTAGAGACAATGGTCACCAAATCATAAATGGAAGACTGGCAAATTACATCTCTACCCATTTCATTTATAAGAGTGGAAATAATATAATTCATCAAATACATTCTTACCCCCTATTCCATGTTTCGATTGTTAACTGACCCTGAGATAAAAGACTCCCTCGGGAGTGAACAATAGAATAATCTCCTTTGATATGAAATTAGCTCTGGAGGAGTGTTCATTTTGGAATTTATAGAGAGATATAGTGCATCTTAGTGACTCCAATGGTAAAATTCTGCTTAAATTAAAAAAAAATACCAGCTGCCTTTAAAAAATACATTACAGCTTAGTTTAGACAGAGTACTAATTTATTTGACTAATTTGAAAAGGGCATGCAGACCTTGTTGGTAAAGAATTATTCTCCCCAGGGTTTACTTTGGTAAATATTAAACCTTTAGTAGTCTCCCTTAAGGATTTTAGCCTTAATAAATTGAGTAACAAATTCCAAAGGCAGCAATTTGTATATTTCTCAAGAGATAGAATAAAAATAATGCATGTACTAAAATGAAGGTGTACAATTAGGAAAGTTACAATAAAAACAACAGGCTTACAAGATTTGGAAAAATTCTAATGGAAGCTGCTGCCCACAAAGACTCTAGAAGGTTCTGGCAAATAATTATTACGTCTTCTGGGAGTAGTATTAGGACAAGAATGAACCCCATTTCAAGTATAGAATGGTCTTCATACATTTTGAATCACTACTCAGATAACTCTCCAGTTGATGAGAAAATATTTTCTCCCCTGGTGGCCCTTCCCTCTGAGGGAGGAGATTTAGGAAGCCCCTCATGGGCTCAGATCAATGAGAATATATCAAGCGAGAGCCTCGGCAGACAGGGGTGCAGATCAAATCCCGAGCACTATTATAGAATCGGAAGAAGACCTCTGGCCAACCTATTTGACAGCTCTCTTAAATTAATGGTATTGATTTAGAAAAATTCCATCTTTGGGAAGGAGAAGAATTATTTTACCATTATATGAGAAGGCTCCTTGATTCTACAGGAAAATATTTTGCTATGACCCCTCTAGATTATTTACAAGATTGATCAGATGCTGCAGATAGTATCACATAGGGGGAACAGGCTGGTTTTAAACTAAGTAGCTCAAACTTGGCCAACATTACAGCCCTTTAATTAATTTTGGAGAAATACATGATGTCATGCAATGTGCTGGTCTAAGCCGCATATATTGATTTCTCCATGGCCGTTACCAGGTAGCCAGACTCACCTTGCGGTGAAAGTTTAGACACTTAAAAAATCCTGATCATCAGCTTAACCCTATAATAGCACTTTACTACTTCACCTGGTGCCATGTATTACTTGGGGGCAATTATCACAAAACGTTAGACAAATAATGTTCTTAAACAAAGTTGCATATTAGCTCCTTAATTTTTTTCTTCTATATTTAGAATTTACCCTTTTTTTTAAAGAGTTTGATAAAGCGCAAACTAGACCCAGGACATCGGGCATCAGAGCACTTGACATAAGCACCGATTTTGTTACAGATGGACACATTCATTTTTTTAGGCATGGGGAGATTAAGTAATTTGCCCAGAATGTTGACCTCTGTTGCTGAGGCTTGAACCTGGTTCCCCAGCTTTGAGGTCGACTGCTCTAGATGTTAGGCTACATCCTCTCCGTAACCCTTGACTTTGGCAGAAATGGGATTGGACCCCAAAAGTTAAGTCATCACAATATAGCTTCATTCCTATAAGCCGATAATACTGTGATTTTTTTACCTAACTTACAGGGGCCTACAGAATCGCTGAGGATGTCTGTATATGGAAGCTTACTGCCACTACTTAAAGATGAACATCAATAAGAGTAAAGTGAGGATTTTTAAAGCTAAGGGACGCAAAAAGAAAACAAATTTCAATTGGCATTTAGGAAGACAGGAGTTGGAATATGTTAAATCATATCCTTACTTGGACAAAATGTTTTCTGCCAAACCCTCTGTAAAAGAATGGATTATGTATCTCTCTGGTAATACGATGGCATATGCCAACCCACTTTTGTCAGTTTACAGTGCCTCAAGCGGTAGACAAATGTTTCAACTATTGTTTGTGTACAATGTAAAAATCCCCTCAAATAAACTCAATGCCTTTGAAGTCATCCGTACTAAAAATGTCTATTTTTTGCATAAAAAGTAAGGGAAGTATTTTGCAAACTCTGTGACCCTAAAGACCTTTGCTGCAGTTGAAGCATTTCGCCTCAAAATGGGGCTTTTGAGTATTTATGTTGGGGGGCTGGTCGCTGTTCCTTGGTGGGGCCACATGCCTTTGCTCAGTAGAGTCCTCCTATAGAAGCCTACTCTGCTCAGAGGCATTAGGAAAATACAGCAAGACTGTATAAGAATTTTAATCAAGCACTTCAGCACTTTAGTCTGAGTAGGGTCGAGCTTACAGCTAATCTAGATTTGCACTTCAGAATTTTTGAAAACATACCATTAGGATTACCTCTAGGGAACAAGTATGCGGTTAAGCGTGGTAAAAAAGAAGATGGAGGTAAACATTTCCACATGTTGTGAGGCTCATCCTCAACTGTATTTAAAGTGGAATTCAGAACATGGTATCCCTCAGTTCTTTTAACTGTTCTGTATGAATATCATGGCATTAAATAAAACTACAGGATAATGGAGCATGATGGTGCCGGAGCACAGGTTGTGTAACCTTTGCTGGAACTCTATAAAAACTTTAGAGCATATTCATTTTGTCAGCCCCTCACTGTGCATTGATCGGTATCACCTGTTAAATGCACTGTTCTTGGCACGTGGAGTATTAAACAAAGGAGCATTACAATTCTTACTGAATTCAGTGATTGAAAAAAAATTGCTTTAATATTTTTACTTTAAAAAAAATGTTTTTAGGTATGTATTGATCATATATTTTGCATATTCTGTAAAATGAAAATCATTGTAGATCTGTATCCTATTAATAAATTACATTGAATTGAAAAGTGGAAATCTAAAACATATTTTCAAAAGGAAAAGGAAATCTACCTGCACAAGCTAAGGGAGTAACAAAGCAGCCATAGTTGCATGGTGTAAACATATAATTTATTGAAAAGTCTTCAAAGGAACACCAACAAGCCCTTCTCTGCTAGAAACATTTGCATTCTAGCAGATATTCTGCATTCACAATCCCATTTTTTTAAATACCAGTTTAATCAACCCTGTAGTTTTCACCTGCAGATTAAATGTGTGTGCATTTAAGAGTAACTGTAGATAATTGTTTTGTAGAAATTAGGTCCATCAGAAAGAATAGCTTCAAAATCTGTTTTTCATAATCATTTTTTAAATATAATTTTCACTTTTGAAATGATGACCCTAGAGGTTTCAATTATAACTGTGTATGTCTTCATGTTTCAATCTTTACTGAATTAATTTAATCAATTGACCTGAATCTATATATACTACTGCTTCCTCAAACTTTGGGCATGATTACAATGGAGGTTAAACCGCCACAGACAGCCAGGTTTTATGCCCGGCACGTTACAATGGCAGGAGTGTCTATAGTGGTCGGGAAGACCGACGGTCACGGTTCCGACCGGCTTAAGGAGCCCGTTGGATCATCGGAGGAGAATCATATCTCTACAATGGTGGCGGTGTCTGCCAAGCACCGCCGTAGGGATTATGATGTCCCTTTCTGCCAGCCTTTGTCATAGCGGGAACCTCTCATAAAAATGCAGGCAGAAAGGGCCTTTGGGACCCGTAGTGGGCCCTCTTACCCCGTGCACCACATATTCAGGCAATGGGGGCACCTATGGTGCCCCCCTGTTATCCATGGACCATGTGAGAGGCACCGCATTGTGCTTGCCACGTAGTGCAGAGATATGTTACATGTCCCGTTTTTATATTGTGGTGGGTGCTGCAGCCAGCACCACCCGGCGCAATGTAAAATATAGGTATTGCGACCACCACGGCGGTCACATTATAATTACCCCTGTGAGACCGCTGCCTTGTAGGCAGGCGGTACTACTCCACAACATAGTGGTGGACGGCCTGAAGTGTGTTCCACATTGTAATCAACCCCTCTGTCTTCTAAATGAAAATTTGTCATGTATGCTCATGCAAACTTGACAGATGATTTATGTAAACACCACCCTTCTCAAATGATAACAAAATGTGCTTCTTTCTGCAATAGTGTGTATTTAGGGGCATATTATCAAGGGGGTTTATCTCCGTTTTTTTGGCTTTAAAAGCCAAGAAAGCGGAGATAAAATTATCTCCCTATTACCTAGCTGTCGTTAACACCAGTTAGCGACAGCTAGTAGGAGATAGCCACTATCTTGGGCCCCACTTTGCATGTCAGTGATATTTATCACTAATGACATGCAAAGTGGGCGTGCCAAGATGTTAGCGACTGGAAACAGTTGCTAACATCGCTATCTCCTATTACCAACTTTTGGAAATATTCGCGCTAAGCGCGAATATCTCCAAAAGCTAACACCTGCCCCTGAGCAGTTCTTAGCCATGTTATCCAATGGGAGGTGGATACCTTGGCTAAGAGCATTAGCTCGGTAATGCATGAATATCGCTGACTTTTCAGCGATATTCATGCATTGCGGCGATTTTTATCGCATTTGCGATAAACCTTGGTAATACCAAGGTTTATTTGCGGTAAAAATCGCCGCAGCTCAGCGGTAAATTTTTGTCTCTAACCAAGCAATAGCGATAATTATCGCTATTGCTTGGTAATATGCCCCTTAGTGTTTCTGAGCTAATCCCTCATTTAGATGATAATCTGAAATGAAGATTGTTACCCTAATGAAAGAAGGCTGAAGAAACTGCGCTCCAGATTTACAAAGGTTTTGTGTCAGGTGTACATTACTTTCATAAAGCAGACCCAAAGGCAAATACTTTTCAGGATTTACAAACCAAAGCGAATTGGTATTTGCGTTTGTTTGTAAAAATGTAAACCGAGACACACACCAGTGTCAAGGGGGAATTCCATGGGTGTTACATGGGCATTCATGTGTAACCACACATGATTTTGTGTGCAAAACCCTATCTGCTAACAACAGTAGACAGGTTTTTGCACCAAAAGTGAACACCATATAAAAGCAGGCATTAAAAAGGAGATATGCTTTATTCTGAAGTTATTAGGGTTCCCTTCCAGTGCAAAACCTATGCAAGACTCACACAGACACCTTTTCACTGTGGTGCAAAGGTAGGTGTGTGATGCTAGGCTGCCTGATTGCGCACTGGTGCTAGGGAGAGAGCCGGATACACTATTTCCCTGTAGATATGGCGTTATGCTGCTCTCTCCCTGTCACACAATGATGCACAGAGGTGCTGCTTTGGGACGTGTGACAGGTTTCTGATCCTCTGTTGAACAAGGACTAGTTGCATACTATCACCAGAAAAAGTGTACTTTCACTATTAAATCACAACGTCAGCTTTGCAATGGATACCAGAAGCATACAAGGATGTGCATAGGAAAAGTAAGCCTAAATGTGGAATCACAACAACTTCCAAGCTATGAAAAGAGAGGTAAGCACTTAAATCCCCTATTTGGCCTTTCAGTTGTATAATATAGACAACCTTCAGGACAGCAAGCTATTAATCCGAAGTAGAGTAAATGTTCTAAATGCTGAAATAATAATGCATAATTGATTAACGTGCTCGCCCTGTTTCAAACCCCTATGATATAAGACTGCTCTTCCACTCTCAGTGAAAATTATTGCAAAACATTTGCAAGAAGTATTGACATATGTTTTGGTTACACATACCTGAGATTTGGGGGAAAAGAACCAAAATGAAGTTCATTTTTGGGGAAAAACTTTCACTTTATTCAATTATTTCTTGGTATTATGAATTATCTGAATCTATTATAACATTTATTATAGTGTATATTTATGTTGTGTTTTGTGCTGTGATTTGCAGAACTACAGACTCTAAAGTGAAAAAGATTTGATCTGTTAGAAATACTCTGAATTGCAGTTGCTTCATTATTATCCACAGGAGTAGGATTCTTGCTTTTTGTATTCACAGAAGAAACATCTTCTGCTTTTGCTGGGAAAAATTTGCAGTGCATGACAGATTGTGTGAATGAGTTTGTTAGTTTATTATGTAGCTTGCTCAATTCATTCCCTGTGATGTGAATCAGCAAGAGACAGAGAGAGTGCATTGGTTGGTTCTTGTACTGGGGAGATCACGAGGACATTCATAGCATCCATAATGGCCACATTCTGATGAGCTTTACTGATGAGTCGTTACCTTCAGCAAAGGCCACCATGTGTGGCAAACAATTAACAGAGGTAGATGCTCTCAGTAAAGCATGCTGTTTACCATTATCACCAGCCTGAGCAGGCAGCAGTCAGTCTTAAGTATTCTTATGTGGAGATCAAACTTTATATAATTGTTTAAGAAATGTATGTAACTGTGACTCCAATTCCTTTATTTTTCTTTCAGTACCCAATGTCACCAATATTCTGGACGTCACCAAAGTTACCATCGACTCAGTTTCCCTCAGTTGGCTCCCACCGACTGGCGACAAAAGCTTCTATTCAATACATGTGTTAGGGTATCCAGCCTCAAATGTGACAACATTCTCTGAATTTGTGTCTATCAGAAATTTAATACCTGGAAATTATTACACGTTTTTAGTCTCAGCTGTGTCAGGCAATGGCCTTCAAGGAAATAGCAGCATGATATCAGTATACACAGGTGAGCAATTCCATATGAAATTGAATTCATTGGTATAGTTTACCATTTTAGGTGCAGAATCAATGTTTAGAAGCTTTATAAAACTGTGTTTAAAGTTATAAAGTAATAATACTCAATTGATGAATGTGCTAGACCCGTTCCATGACGTTTTACTGTTTCAGATTTTTTCTCCTAGTCAATATCAACTGCTTTTCCACTCTTAGAGACAAATTAATTGAAAGTATTTGTTATGTAGTATGGGTAAAAGGATGAGATGGCAGTCCACTACAATTAACACAGTCACTAAGCTGTAAGGTCTCAGCAAATGTGTAAAGCATTTGGAAGTACAAAAACTATTAAAATGTCAAAATCACAGCACAATAAAACTTCAAACTCAGTTTATGAAAAGAGAGGGACTCGTAATAAGCAAAATGACACCAAAACAGCAAAAAAACAAAATGAGGAACTGTGATATGAAATGTAAAATATTTAAGAGAAGAGGCGTGATGAAAAAGTAGAGTCAATTGAAGGTCCTTTTAGCATGTGCCCAAGAACTAGGCATGATTTATGGCTGACTACGATAGAGCCCACGATTTTACCCTCTGTCTAGGGCCTGTTGTCGTGGTCCCTCCTGTGCTGCTGCCACCAGATCACGATGCTCTGTAACCTTCTGTCGCAGAATGTGATGGTAGACTTCACCCTCATTGCTCCAATGTAGTGCATGAGAACAGTTTGTCTTATTTAGCATGCAACAACACATACTGTACATATGACCAACATATAAATTACATCACAAACACAACATGTATACGTTTTTTAGATTTAGACACATTGAACTTACCTATCTTTCGAGCAGCAAAACATCACTCTGTTGGGACACCACCGCCAAGAGATTGCCAGCCCATTGGGAACATCGTAATTGGCTCTGAGTTATACCGCCATCCTGAAGCCGGCAGAGTACTGGCAGCCAGCAACATCGTAATACGGTGGACTGGAGATTGGCAACCTGTTCCCACTAAAGCACTCCGTTTTGGCAAAAAAAGCTCAAAGCAAGAAAAGTTCAAATTTCACTCCCAGATATGTCGGCTCATTGGCTGGATGCTTTTCCTGCATTCACCCAGTCAGGATTTTTTCATTAAGAATTAGCCTCTGTTTTTTAAGCGCAGAATTCTCCAACTGGGCAAGGTTGCCGGATGGATCCTGGAAGGTTGCAGTAAAGTCAGAAAGAATTTATGCAAGAGTCTGGTGAACAAGTTTTTCAGGCGTCAAAAAGCTATGACCAGGAATAAAATACAATTTTTGCCAGGTAATTTTGCATCTTGGTTGGATTGGCTTCGGTGGTTGGTGCTAGTCCTATAGAGGTCTGAAAGTCCAAACATTTTCTAAGTCCCAACTTTTTAGAGATTGTTGAGAAAGTCCAGCTCGACACAGCCAAGGATCTCAGGAACTTAGGGACAGCACTTAAGGGTCTGACTGTAATCCAGCAGAGTCACCAGGCAGGTGGGCACTTCAGGAAAAAGACCTCTTACATCTTGTTGTGTCCCTGTAGTGACACAGGAGTTCCATCAAACAGCCTATGGAGCCCACTTCTATGTCCTGGGTACAGGTCTGAAAAGGTGCAGCCTTTCAGAACTTCTCACATGTCTCAAACGGTGGGTGAAGTCCTTGTTCTGTTTTTCTAGATGTCCAGAAAGTGTTCGACGGAGCTTTGAGTGAGGCACCAACTTTGAGGATTTTGCTAACCAGCAGATCAATCAATCAATCTGGATTTATAAAGTGGAGCATAGCACCCATGGGGGTATCAAGGCGCTGGAGTAGGCAACTGCATCGTCAAGGTGATCTGTTTATTCAAACACCCAGGTCTTGAGTTGTTTTCTGAAGCCCTGGAGTGATGCGGCAGTCCTGAGGTGTAAGGGGAGGTCATTCAATGCTTTGGTCACTGGGTGTGAAAAGGACCATCCTTCTCTGTTGCCTCAGCAGATCCGGGGGCGGTGGGTGTTAGGAAGGAAGAGGGAACGGGATAATAGGTGTCTGGTCAGTTGGTGAAAAGTCATGCTTCTGTTGATGTATGCTTGTCCTTTGTAGTGCGGGGATTTGTAGGAACGGGTCAGCATCTTGAAATGGCACCTCTTCGGGATCCGGAGCCAGTGTAGCTTCTTGAGGTGCAAGATGGAGGTAACTCCACAATATTCGTATGCCAATGGAGTAAAAGTTTAAGGGGTCAACCGGTCTCAATTTTGTAGCACATTGCGTGTGCCTTACTACAAATTGGCCCATCTTGTACTATTCCAAAATAAAAAACAAAATGATACAGGCCTTCTGCTTCTGAAGGTAACCTGTGGGAAATGCAAAGGTGTGTTTAGAGAAATGAGCAGTCACATACTCCTCAGCAACATCAAAATTGTTTCTAGGAGCAGCTCCCCCTCCCACTGGTATGGTGCCCAACTTGTAATTTTAGCTTCAAGGAGTAAGGGCTTCCCCTTACTCAGGTCTCTTCTTGCTCTAGACTATGAATAGGAAGACTTCACATCTGTCCCTTTCAAGTTAATGATGTTTCTGCAACCTCCCCAGCTAACTTTCCTGAGCTGATGGTCCATGTGCCCTATGCCTAGCATATCCTGTCACCAAAGTTTATACACATTGATAGATGGAATTCTTGGATTAATCTCAGCCACTTGTAATTACTTAAGGACTTATCCCGCTCTAACGTTATTTTGCAAAGCATGTCTCCTCAGTTAGACCCAACCAAACGCAAATCAGTATCGATTGTGCTCCAAAAGTAAAAGTCCAGCCCAACCTGCTGGGTCAGGTCCTCCCTGAGCTGGAACACAAGCAAATCAAGGCCGGTTGTGTACTGAGTGGGGCTTGTCAGTTGGGTATAGTTTATCTCTAGTGGCTCAGTGAGTAAGGAACCCATCTCTGGGCATACCCCTCACACGTAGGTCATAACATTGAGGATTAAAAAAGTGATGGATGGAATACTTAAATTAACAGCCACTGATATTTACTTGCGTTGCATCCCAGTCCACTGTTACTTTGCACACAATACCACCTCAGTTTTGACTGAGCCTTGCACACCTCATTCTTGATGCTGCTCCAATGGGAAAAGTCCAGCTTGATCTGCCAAGCCAGGTCCTCCCTGACCCAGAACACAAGAAACCCCATTGTTAAAGATTGCAGGAATTGCTGTTAGCATGAGCTAAAAGCCATTTTGTTCTTGGCAGCCATTTTAGTTAGCCATGTGCTCGCCATGTGCTTTCTCCCTCTTCCAGAGCCTTGCACATGCTCAGAAAGGACTAGCTGGTAGAATACACCTGCTCCTAGTGTAGAACTGTCGGGCTATTCTTACTGATGTAAGGAGAAATTGGAATTGGAATTGGAATTGGAAGGTTCTTATATAGCGCATGGCTACTCGGGAGCATCCCAGCGCTTGAAGAAGGGTGAGAAAGAATGCAGAGTTTGGGAGAAGGAAGACAGGTTATGGCCTAGGAAACAATAATGTTTTTAGTTGTTTTCGGAACACCAGAAGGCTGGGTTCTAGACGAAGTGATAGTGGCAGGGCGTTCCATAGTTTCGCCGCGTTTCGGGAGAAAAGGCGGTCCCCAGACCGGACTTTATTGGTCCTAGGCGTTATGAGGAGGTTTTGGTGTTTAGAGCGAAGGTGCCTAGTTGGAACGTAAGGTCTGATCATATCCTTCAGAATGGGGGGGCCATTCCCATGGAGAGTCTTATGTACCAGACATAGGGTCTTGAAATGGATTCGCTCCTTCATTGGGAGCCAGTGCAACGCCCTTAATGCAGGGGCTGCGGTGGTACGACGACTGGTTCCGGTAAGTAGCCTTGCTGCAGAGTTTTGAGCTATCTGCAGTTGACGGATGACTAAGATGGGGGCTCCCAAGTAAAGGGCGTTCCCATAGTCCAGCCTGGACAGAATGAGGGACTGGACTATGGTTTTCTTCGCAGTCTCCGGCAGCTGGGGAAAAATTTTCCGAATAGTTTTTATTAGGCCGAAGCACGTGGCCACTGTTTTTTTCGCCTGAATTTTAAAAGAGAGCTCATTGTCGAGCCAGAACCCTAGGCTTTTTATCTCTGTTTTGGGGGTGGGCCCGGGTCCCATGCAGGAAGGCCACATGGAGGGGGTGTTAAAGGAGGCCTTTCTTCCAAGCAGCATCAGCTCGGTTTTTCCTCCGTTCAATTTTAGTTGGGAGGCATCCATCCAACCTGCGACTTCAACCAAGCAGCTACAGAGATTGTTTTGAGGGGAGTCTGCCTGGGTGAGAGAGACTACTAGCTGGGTGTCATCAGCGTAGCTCACCAGTTGGATTCCGAAGGGGGCTACTACCTCAGCCAAGGGGGCCATATACACATTAAACAGTGTGGGGCTAAGGGAGGAGCCCTGTGGCACCCCACACTGCAATGGTATTGGGAGGGAGCAGTTGGTGTCCGAGAAGACTTTAAAAAATCTGTTACTGAGAAAGGATTCAAGCCACGCCAGAGCCTTGCCTGTAACTCCAATTCTCTCTAGGCGAGCGAGTAGGACACGGTGATTAACCGTGTCGAAGGCGGCGCTGAGGTCCAGGAGGATAATGGCTGCGCTGCCACCTGCGTCCAAAATCCTCCTGGATACCTCAACCACCCTCAGCAAGGCCGTTTCAGTTCCCTGTCCTTTTCGGAAACCTGTTTGTGTGGGATGGAGCAGGTTTTGAGACTCCAGGTAAGATGCCAACTGTTTGTTGACCCACTTTTCAGCCAGTTTACTGACACCGGGGAGGAGGGAAATGGGATGGTAATTAGAGAAATCCTCAGGATTAAGGTTTTTTTTTTTAACAAGGCCTTTACCATGGCTAGTTTCCAATCTTGAGGGACTATCCCAGAGTCCAAAGAGATGTTAACAAGATCGGTGATATTTCTACTAACATGGGGAAGGACAAGTTTCAAAATAGACAAAGGGGCGGGATCAAGAGGGAAACCACTCTTTATGGAGTTGAAAAGGGAGGGGAAGAGTTTGTCGCTAAGGGGGAGAAAAAGTGCTAAACCAGGTGAAATGGGGTTAATGTCGTCCCTCGATGGAGGATTGGACTCTACTTCTGGGGATGGGGGGAGGGAAAGTAGAATTTTTTCGATTTTCGTGGCAAAGAAATTTGCTCAATCATTGCAACGAGCACCGGATTCTTCCGGGGAAAGTTCGGATGTGGGAGGGTCAGGGGCCTTGATCAATGTTTTTCCAATTTGAAACATTTCCCTCGGAGCATTGGCGGATTTCTCAACTTTTTCGGCATAGAAGGTAGATTTGGCTACGTTCAGTGGCCTCTTGTATTTTTTAATAGCGAGTCTGTACTTAGTTTTTTTCTCCTCATCGAAAAGTTTTCGCCATTGTCTTTCTTCTCGTTTACATTCCTGTTTAAGGAGTCTCAATTCTGAGTTGAACCAGGGCTGTTTATTCGGACCTTTTTTCTTAGAGATGCGTGTTTTAGGAAGCACACTGTCTAATGATTGTTCTATCCATTGATTAAAATCTGAGTTGGCTTTGTCGATATTTTGCCCAATTATAGGTTCGTTCTGTTTTAACGAGTCTATCCAATCATTAGGCTCTAACTTTGTCCAACGCCTGCCTAGAATTTTATGAGGGGGTTGATTGGTACAGGGCCTGTTGGTTTTCCATAGGAATGGTACTACCATGTGGTCTGTCCAGGGGATAGAGTAAGGTGTGGATGTGGACAAATTCACAACATTGGAGAAGATTGGGTCCAGAAGATTGCCTTTGGAATGAGTAGGGTGTTGAACGATCAAATCGAGTTGACATGCTGCTAGGTCTTTAGTTAATTCCGTGGCGATTGTATCCGAGGGATTATTAAAATAAAGATTCAGGTCTCCTAGTACTATAAAATTAGATACCTTAGTGGCCGAGTCCAGGATGGTTTCAATTAGTCCTTCTATAAATTGGCCAAGCAGGCCGGTGGGGCGATAGATTAAGAGACCGGAGATAGATTGTTCAGGGGAGTAGGAGATAGAGAATAATGTGCTCTCACAATCTTGGATGGTTGTGTTGGTCAGACGACAGGTTAGGTGTTCCCTGTACAAAATGGCGATCCCTCCGCCAACTTTAATTTCTCGGTCTTTATGTTGGATCAGATATCCAGTAGGTAAGGCCTGTGTGATATCGGGGCCGGAGGACGGGCCAAGCCACGTTTCTGTTAAAAACAGAACGTCCACGTTTAGATCTTCGATCAGAAGAGCTATTTCTGTGGCGTGCCTAGGTAGAGAACGGCAGTTAACTAGTGCCATCTTTAGACCAGTGTCTGCTGTCTTCCTATCTTGTACTGGCGTAGTTTTAGTGACGTCCTCGGTGATACTGAAAGGACAGTTATTACAGGAGGAAGGGCCGAGACCAAGGTCGATCGAATGGCTGCAAGGTGGTGGGAGTATCCTCCTGAGCGTAAATAGCTGTGAGCGGGAGTAAGTTATAGGACCTGAGCTGATAACGTCAAGGGATTTTGGCCCTGGGCCCGACTGTGCGCAAACGGGCATGACTCTGGCACGACTCCGGCGCAGATCCGGCGCGCCCGCTGACCGCGTCCGCTGCGCGGAGTCATCCCTGTCCGTTTTTATAATGCTGAAATGTCTCTCCTACTTTCTTGAGCAAGCAAATTTTGTGTTCCCCTATTAGTCAGTAGGTATGCGTCTATGCGCCAGGACCTCCACTTGGTTTTATGCTGACTAGGCAACAAATGTATATATAATGCCCCTGTTCTCTATACTCTTGAGACTGTCTCATGCAGCGGCCTGAGGGTACTGTGTGATACAGTCTCCCTCATGTGAGGTTAATAAATTCGTGTTTTTATATTACAGCTTTCGTTCCAATCTCTTCTTTGTTGGTTTAAGGACCAGGTGTATCAGTGAACCCCTTAAAAGGTTTTTATTTCTACACCCATACCACTTTCACCCTGACTGAAGCTCATCAGTTGGGCGCAGCTTGGTCCAAATGGCACAGAGAGTACTGGCCCTATGTCTTTCTATTATATGTTTGCTTTTATGGCCTTTGGATGAATAAAGTTTATTTTGATTTGAGCTTAGTAGGGGACCCACGTCGAGGCACTCCTCTTGCGCTTAGGGCATGGCCTTGAAGTATACATGAATGTGGTGTGATGTGATGTGATGAGGCATTTTTATAGCGCACTACCACTCCAAGGAGCATCTTGGCGCTGCAAACTCCTAATTTCCAGCAGATAGATAGCCACACTAGGACCACCCAAGATTGAAACAGGTAATCATAGCAGGGCTGGGTGTATGCTGTGCTTGAATTAATCTTAGCCACTGCTAATTGCTCTGGCTGCAACACAGGCCATTGTTATTTTGCACACCATGCCACGTCAGTTTGGACCCAGTAATATGCAAATCAGTCTTGTCCCTGCTCCAGTAGGAACAGACCATTCCGGACTGCCAGATCCTCCCTTAACCGGAATTCAAGCAACAGAAAAGTGTTTTTTCACCCTTCTTGGAGCACTTCATTTGGGTGAAGCTTCTTTCCAATGGCCAATCAGAGTTGCCATGGTGTGCAAAATATTGGTGGACTGGGTTGCAGTTGGGGTAATTACCAGTGGCTGAGACTAATTAAAACATTCCATCCCTCTTTTCAGCCTGACTATCTAAGTGACATGGGCATGCCCAGATGTGGGTCTTATTCTCACTGTGCTGCTAGAACCAAGCTGCATTCAAATGATGAGCCTCAATCAGGGCAAACCTTTCCTTGTTTTTATATTTCCATTTCAGGGATGCCTGGTCTGGCAGTTCAGGTTGCAGTATCCTTATTGGAGTTAGGGCAAGATTGATTTTCCTTAGGGCTATGTCCAAAGTGAGGTGGCATGGTGTGAAAACATAATGATGGACTGGAATGCTGCTGAGGAATTACTGGAGGCAGAAATTAATTTATACTTTCGATATACCACTTTTTGTCTGCTTCAGTGAAACACACATAGGGCCTGATTACAGGTTTCGGCAGTGAGAGGATGGGCAGTACTCCACCACTGCCGTCCGACTGCCCCACTCCTAATGGGACCGTCGGACCCCCAGTGCAGCAGTGGCTGGACCGCCACCGCCATGCCCATGTGAGTCTATCAGCCCTCAGACTGCCAGACTCGTCATAGTGAGACATATATCCTCAAACTTGTGTCTAGTGAACATTGTGCCAATGGAACCAAGTTATACCTAACTGACAAGCCCTAATCAGGGTAAAACCTATCTTGGGTTGCATCTGATCTGGTTCAGGGTGGACTTGTATGGCAGTTCCATCTGAACTGTTCCTATTGGAAGGAGATGATGGACAGAGCACTGCAACTTTCATACACTCATCCCCAGTAACTATTAGATCTAGGTTGAATCCATCATCGTTCTACAGCACACTTCATTACCCCAATTCAGACCCAGCCATATGCAAATCCGTCTTGACCCTGTTCCTCATGGAAACAGTATAGCCTGAACTGCCAAGCCTGGTCTTTCCTGGACTGGAAACAAACATCCCAGGTCCGGTTTCGGCGTAACACCCCTCATCAGCCAGGCTAGCTTGAATCCAGTGGCAAAGGAAGCAAGGGAATCACGTCTAGACATACCCTGCCAACCTAGGTTGAACAAAGTAAAACACAAGGAGATGATGGAAGGAGCAGTGGAACTTTTCAGACACTCCCCCAGTCACTATCAGATCTAGGTTGAATACATCATCGTTCTTTAGCTCACTTCACCATCCCAATTCAGACACAGCCATATGCAAACAGTCTTGACCCTGTTCCTCATGGGAATAGTCATGCCTGAACTGCCAAGCTAGGTATTCTCTGGATCAGAAGCAAGCATTCTGGGACCAGTTTCTGGATATCAGCCCTCATCAGCTAAGCTAGCTTGAATCCAGTGGCAAAGTGAGCATGTCTGGGCCTGGCCTGGCAGTTCGGGCTGGACTGTTCTCATGGGCAGCAGGGTCAAGGTTGATTTGCATATGGCTGTGTACAAACTGGAATGGTCATGGTGAGCAAAATAACCTTGGCTTAACACCTTAGCTGCTTTGGAACGTCCAGCTCCAGTGCTGAACGTTCCATTGCGCAGGTGCAGCTGGAACATCCAACTGCCGACGGCAGCACTCCCAAGGTAGTGGTGCCGTCGGCGGTTGGTATAGGCGCAGCACTTAAGAGGTTATACCCAGATCTGAGAATGGGGGTGAATGTTTGACAATGTTCAGCATTCCATCCATCATCTTTTTGTGTTGCATTTTTCCCCTAAGTGGGAAGAGTATGCCCAGACAAGGGCCCCATGCTTGCTTTGCCACCAGTTTCTGCTGATGAGGGGGTGATGCCCCAAAACTGGTCCCAGAATATTTGTTTTCTGGTCAAGAGAGGACCTGGCCTGCCACTTTGCGCTGGACTATTCCAATGGGGAGCAGGGTCAAGGCTGATTTGCATATGGCTGGGTCCAAACTGGAATGGCGTTGCAAGCAAAATAATGCTGGATTTAACCCAGATCGGTGACTGGGGGTGAATGTTTGACAATGTTCAGCATTCCATCCACCATCTTTTTGTGTTGCCTGTTGTATTAGGGTCAATACTAATTTGCATATGGATAGGTCCATACGGAGGAGGCATGATGTGCACAATAACAATGAACTAGGATGCAGCCTAAGTAATTCTCAGTGACTGAAAATAATTCAAGAGTTCCATCCCTAACTTTTTAAATATGTCGTCCTGTTACCAAGTCTAACCCATTGCCCTGCTTGTGGATCAGTTTTTAAACCTCTTTACAGGCACTCACTCTCAGGGTAGTTGCTGTCAGGCTAATTTAATTTAGCTTCTAGAAACATCAGGCTGGGAAAAGGTAATATTCTAAAAGATACTTTTTTAGTTATTAAAAATCAAAGTTTACTTTGAATTGAGTTATTAATGTATATTTTAAAAATAGTGGTGGAACATATTCTCTAGATTCTCCCTAACCTGTGCTAACAGAATTCATATTTTAATTTTCACCTCATAGGACAGCCAGAACCTTTCACAGTGAAAATTGCTTTCAGGGGCTTTTCACTGCAGGGACATAGTAATATCACATTTCTACATGTCCCATTTTTTAAATACCATGCACCCTACCTTAAGGCTGCAAGGCCTAGATAGGGAAGTTTTTCCCCTACCAAAAGGAATATTTTAACAGGTCGGGCCACAGATTTAAATTGGCCTTGTCATGCCTGAAGCCAAGTTTTCAATTTCATATGACTGGGTTGCTCAGTAAGTGCTGCAATTCACAGGTGACATTTAACTTTCCATGCTGTGAGTATAACATGTATTCCATATAATATGGCCTTCAAGACGAGTTAGATATGTCAGTGAGGGACTAGCCAGATGTTTACATGTTCTAGGGATCAGAACACATACACTGGACACTGTTCCACACTTCCCTAATGTGAAGAGTCTTCAAACATGCAATAAAATAAGCAAAAAGGGAGGGGGTGAATGCTCTAAGAGAGGCATTAGCTCAGAAGGGGAATATGTTTCATTTGTGTTCAAAACTAAGATTTGAGAATAAGGAACCAAAATGGAATTTATTTTATTTCAAACAATTTCACTTTATTCCCTTTAATTCACTTGGTTTTATGAATTATCGATACCTTTGGCAAAGACCATCACGTATGGCCAGATATCTGCAGAGGTTGGTGCTCTCAGTAAAGGATGCTATTGACTATTAGCGACATCCTAAGCAGGCAGCAGGCAGTCTTGAGTATTCCTACTGTGACATTTCTATTAGGAGATCAAACTTAATATAATTGATTAAGAAATGTATGTTATAGTGACTCGCATCCTTTTAATTTTCTTTCAGTACCCAATGTCACCAATGAGCTGAACATCACCAAACTTACCATTGATTCAGTTTCCCTCCGTTGGCTACCACCGGCTGGCAACAAAACCTTCTATTTTATACAAGTGTTAGGTAACCCAGCCCCAAATATGGCAATAGTCCATGAAAATGTGACCATCACAAATTTAATACCTGGGAATTACTACACGTTCTTAGTCTCAGCTGTGTCTGGAAATGGTCTTCAGGGAAATAGCAGTGTGATATCAGGATACACAGGTGAGCATTTTCCTTATGCAATGGAAACAATTTTGATAGTTTGCCATTTCAGGTGTAATATCAATGTTCAGAAGCTTTTTATAACAATTTTGAATGTGCTATACCCGTTGCATAAAGTTATACTGTAACAAAATTATTCTCCTGCTCATATATCAACTGCCTTTTTCATTTCTAGTTGCAAATTAATGGAAAGGAATTGTATAAAGTATGGGTATAAGTAAGTGAATTACTAATTGGGGTGAATGGTAGTCCACGACAATTAATAAAGTCACTAAGCTGTTAGTGGCAAAGTTAGTGAAAATGTTTAAAGCATTTAGAAGTACCAAAATAAGAAAAGTCAAATCACACCACAATATACACGAAAATTACGTTTATAATATTAGAGGAACTTGTAATAAACTAAATGCCACCAAAACAAACCAGCATTTCTTTCTCATGATAAATACTGACAGAATTACGCAGTACACCATACACACAAACTAGGTCTCTGTACCCATTACTGTGGGTTCCTGACTTTTTTTACATGAACTGGAGGCTGACCTAGTTTTGCTTTATCCTCCTTCTCCCCCCTTTTTCTCTTTGCATTTGGCAGCCTCGGGCTGCGGGAGTTTTTCTCTTGATACTATTACAATAGGTCACCTGAACGGTAAATCCCAGATGACCCAGTGATCAGACGACACACACAAAAACAACACTAAGTTATCATGGCACAAAACACAGGTCTGTCTTTCTCAGAAGACGAAGTAGTATTGCCTCAATGCTGCCCCATGCAGGGGCACCAAACGCAGAGAACAGTGACGCAAGTCAATGTTGGGATGAACTCACTGAGTTAAAAAGAACGCTGATCAAAACGTTGATACATGGAATCATGATGGCAGAATACCTACAAGCCAATGCAGCACCAAGGGGCCTGATAGTAAGAAACAAACCTTTTATATTCCAACACGATAAACAGTTCAAGCAAGATTGGTCACAAATATCGTGGCACTGCACCAGGGACTGGCTGGTTTTAATTATCAAAACAGCGACGAGACTAGTAGACTCTTTAAAAGAAGAAATTCAATCCATGGAGATTCGCCTGAAATCCTTTCAAAATCCAATAGAACTTAAAAAAAGATTGGATGAGCTCAAGAAAACCATGACTGATTTCGAGATAAGTCTTAAGGACTCAAAATATATCAAACTATCTAAGGATAAAAAGACATTCTCACACGAGAAAGTATATCCGTATGTCAGGGATGACTACAGATCCAACAGTAGAAATCCAGGCTACAACACTGACAGCGATGGCTCAGATACAGGATCTGACAGCTCAGGGGGAACAGGTAATTATAACACCACCCCCAAAAGAAGACCTAGACGAGGAAGAGGAAACATGAGGAACCTAAGAGGGAACCGAGCACCCATGTGGCCTATGTATCAAGATCCCTATAGTTATGGACCCCCACCACCACCTTTCTTCTACGGTCCACCAATGTACCATCAACCCAATTACCAAAACTGGGGTAACAACCAAGGAAATCAAGGAAAACCTTTTTTAGGGAGAGGCCGCCCAACCCAAAGAGCAAAAAACAAACCCAATCAGGTTGTACAGTGGGCGGAACCAGAGGTAACGACAGGACGCCACACACGGAGCAAGGGACCGCCCGAGCCGACTACGAGCAACAACCCAGTCTAGTGGTCAATTTATCCTCCCTAATGCTGACGGATATACAAGTACAAGTACTGAACAAAGGTCTAGGTTTCGTACCAACTCCGATCACTGACAAATTCAAGTTTTGCTGTGAACTAAAAGAATTCCTCAGAAAGATTAAACTCCAGGTATTCTTCAAAGACAAGAAAACTGAAGAACGACCAAAGAGTGACACAGGTTTACAAAAAAAGTCGAGTTTTGTTCCACCAGCCCACAGTTTACCAGTGGAAATATTAGCTTTTGAGAAAGCAGTAATGAAAGAGGTACAAGAGCTAGATCCACGTACAGTGAAAGTCTTCCATAACACCAGCAAGGCAGAATTCACTGCAATACAAGAATTATCCAGAAATGATCAAATTACCATCAAACCGGCCGACAAAGGCGGAGCAATAGTCCTACAGGACACCACAAACTACAGAAGGGAATGCCTTCGCCTTCTGGGAGACACAAGAAACGATATCATACTAAAAGAGGATCCCACTGAATGACTGAGAATTTCAATTGCTTAGCTAACTGAGGAATGCCTGACCAATGATTGGCTTAGTAGAAAAGAAATAGAATTTCTAACCAACAAAAAACCTATAACACCTTACTTTTATACAATCCCCAAAATCCACAAGAGACTTGAAAATCCACCAGGAAGACCCATAGTCTCGGGGATAGGTTCAATCTTAGAACCTCTGTCACAGTTTGCTGATGCCTTCTTAAGACCCCTGGTACAGAAGACAGAGACGTACCTAAAAGACACCAAGGACGTACTCTGCCTCCTAAAAGATTTGAGTTTTTCCTTGACACCGGAACCACGTATGTGTTTGCTGTGTGGGAGGGGACTGACCTGACACTCCGGCAACAACAATGGGTCACTATTGGGACTATGGTGGCCAAACGCGACACTGCACAGAGATGGGGAGTGGCAGAAACACCTACTCTAGCACTGTGGTGTAGGACGATGGATAGACTTATGCTAACCGAACGCACAGTGTATAAAATGAGAGACAACCCCCACAAGTGGAACAAGGTTTGGGAAGCATGGAACAGCTATAGGGGGGATTTGTGTGAGCCACTGCCGGAAGAAGAGGACGACAGCTCAGAAGATGATGACGAGCTGGATGAATGAGACAGGGGGAAATGTGTAGATGAGTGTAGGAGGATAGGAATCGACTGCTGGGGGCTTCACTTAGTTTGGTGCTCAGAGAGGGAGGGGTAGTAGCCTGGGAACCTGGAACCGGCAAACAACACTGAACTCAACTGTGGTGATTCACTGTGACTATACATTATGCGGGAGTCTATTATTTTTGTTCTTGTTAAATTTAAAACAAAAAATAACTTAAAAGTAAGATGACATGTATTCTATCACTGTATCCTTATTGCATTTTGCACTATACCAAACGTTTGCTGCCGGACCGGAAGGTTGTCGGCCGAATAGCTGTGTAACAGTACAGAAATGTGATTGAATGTGAAACGATTTCCTGTGATGCGATGTACTGACACTGTAATAATGGCAAACTTCAATAAAATCTTACACCAAAAAAAAAAAAAAAAAAAGATTTGAGTTTTGACCCCACATCCAGCATCCTTATAGGGCCTGGATGTGGAGAGTCTATATACAAGTCTACCACACAGAGAGACCTTACAAATATTGGCAGAGGTATTGTTTGAGAGTGAGTGGGAATATCATACCCCACGACATGTGATAATGGAGTGTTGCCAACTAGCACTCTGTGAGAATTGTTTCCGCTTTGAGTCCACGCTATACAAACAACAACATGGGACTAGCATGGGCAGCACTTTTGCGCCGAGCATAGCGGGCCTATATGTCTACCAACTAGAGAAAACCAAAATTCTCAATGAGAGAAATCCCTACAGACACCATATATTGGAATGGAAACGCTACATAGACGACGTTTTCTTAATCTGGCATGGTACAGAAGAAGAAGCAAATTCTTTCCTCACATGGCTAAATACACAGGACCCCTTCCTGAATTTCACGAGCTCCATGAGCAGGACCAACCTAGTGTTCCTAGATTTGAACATATATGCAGACTCAGATAAACTCATCACAACAACACATTTCAAGGAGACAGCTCGCAACTGTCTATTAACGTATGACAGTTTTCATCCTCGCCACCTCACACAGAACCTCCCTTTTGGTCAATTCTTACGACTACGTAGGAATTGTAGCCATAAAAAAGACTACATGATCCAAGCGGAAGACTTGAGCAAAAAGCTGAGATGCAGGAAATATCCTAAGAAACTGATAACAGAAGCAAAAAAGCAGGCAGGAAACAACAACAGAGATGCCCTGCTAGAACCAAAAGAAAAGTCAGAGTCAGAAAACACCAGACCAATCTGCATCACAACATTTAACCAGGTATCAGACACAGTGGCCAAGATAATCAAAAAACATTGGCCTGTGGTCAACAGTGGTGGACTGACAATACCAACCCCAATGTTCAGCCACCGCCGGGGGAAGAACTTGAAAGACTTTCTGGTCCATACTCGCCCAGCACCCACAAACCCCACAGTAAGATCTCAACCACTACCTAGTGGACATTTTCCCTGCAATAATTGCAGTGTCTGCCATTTAACCCCTTCCATGCTCATGACGAGCTCAGCTCGTCATGAGGCACAGTGGAGCTGTGCTGATGACGAGCTGAGCTCGTCATGAACAGTGGTAAATCTTACTTTGCAGCACAAGAGCGGAAAACCTCTAGCAGCCAAGGTGTTAACATCAGTCACAAAAACTGTTTTTTTCAACAACAACACAAAATGGGAACTAAGAGGTTTTTCCAATTGTAACACCTGTGGAGTGGTATACCTGATAACATGCACCTGCAATTTACACTATTTAGGTATGACCACCAGGAAGGTCAGTACCCGCATAGTGGAACACAGGAGCAATATTCGGTGCAAACGAGTCACCACCCGAATGACGAACCACTTCATCGAGCAAAACCACACACCCAATGATCTGACATGGGTAGTGTTAGAAACAGTAAAAAACAAAGACAATCTGGATCGGATTCTGCATGAACGAGAGCAGAGATGGGTGTTCAAATTACATACAGACACCCATGGGCTGAATGATGAAATTCCATGGGGTGCATTCAGAGACTAAAGTGGCCCCGGATTAATAAAATCAAAACATTTAGAAACTGCGGGTATCCTGTAATAACCTCAATACGTCATTCAGAGACCCCATGGGGTTACATGATAACATTACTCAAAACAGTGAGGATTTTATCAACCCAACACTCCTAGAACTCCTATCCTTATTAGTGTGAATGAACCAAGCGCACTAATAATCTTAATCCTCACAAAATCATTTTTCCATCAATCCAAGATCTACATTATCCTAACCATTTCTCTACTAAACCAAGCGGACAAATAACTATCATCTACATCACCCATGAAAGATTCGAAATAACTAACGTTTTTCTTTTTCTAGAAAAAGTTCTAAATATAACAGAACAAAAGCAAACCATTGGAACAAACACGCAAAAACTTTGTATCTAAAAATCTCTTTCAAAAACGGCATCTGTGAACGAGTTTACACACATACTCGTCTAGCCACAATCACATCCTCCCAACATGGCCGCCATACGTCAGACGGTCTAGCCTTCAGAACGCCGAACCCGGAAGAGCGGTGTCAGTATATACTCCGGTCTGCCCGATCACCATTAATATGCAGTCGGGTGAGGATCGAGCAGGTAACCCCGAGCGGTTTTGCTGATAAGGAAGTAAGTACAGCACAACGAAACGAAATGCGATAAAACTGCTATATTGATCGCAAAGAGGGTTCAGACTCTGCTAATTTGAAAACGCGTTTTCTCTGAAGAAACGCTGCTTTAATTATTCTTTTAAAAACCCTACAGCAATGTTTCCACGAGGTGATCCCGCCCTCGCCTGAGACCATGAAGTGCAATTTAGCACCAATCCATGTAAATATGCCTCCTGCTATGACAAAACTATATGTGTATATATGTCGTGTGTCTTGTCTATAGTCACATCAAATCCTGTGTTATTTATATGTGTGAATTCACAAAAACCACGTTTTTTCACTTCATTTTTTATCCTTGCACTGGATTTGAAAGCCAGCACGCACCAATAAGGTGTATAAGGCTCACTCACGCCCTAGACAAATGTGAGATTGCATGTGTGATCCCCTGCTCTGTGAGGGGGATGTTTGCCACTAATCAAGTGTCATTCTCTTTTACAGATACGCCAATGATATACAAGTTTGTATGTATAAAAACGCATGTTTATAATTAACAGCGCAATAGTTTAAACAATCCTATTTATTTAAATATAGGAGTGGAATATACAGGGCTGGACCCTGTATGGTCCTGATGAAAAGCTTGGGGAGCTTAAAACATGTTGACCACAAGACACTGATGTAGCCCAATTTAAGGTTAGATAACAGTGTTACCCCATTTTAGCACATACCAAACTAGGAGCAGAATAAATTGTTGAGGCCCACTAGCACGGTATTTTTATCACACAACCACTCCACCACCACAACACTTTACACCACACATAGCCTTTCACAAATACAGTGCTCCTGCGTAGTTCGCTAGTCGCAGCACGCCCCTTTTCATAGAGAACTGGGATGGCCCCAATGATGAAGCATGTCACCGTGGGGAAACGCCGGTGAGTGAGGGGACTCTAGAAAGAAATGTTTCTTTCTCATGGTAAATACTGACAGAATTACGCAGTACACCATACACACAAACTAGGTCTCTGGGCCCATCACTGTGGGTTCCTGACTTTTTTGAAGTTAATTCAGAGCCATGTAGCCTCTGGACATGGTCCCACTAAAGCCTTCAGTTTTGATAGGAAAGGCTCAGGGCCGAAAAAGTTCAATTTGCACACCCAGGGAGGTTTGCTTGTTGACCCAATACTTTTCTTGCCTTCAGACTGTTAAGATTTCTTCATTCACACTTGGGGCATATTTATGGTTTTTGGTGTGCAGGGAAGCACAGCAAGCTACCTTGCTGCATTGCCCTGCATCACAAGAAAAGGGCAAGAATGCACCCTATCTATCCAATACAACGTATTTCTGTCCTTTTTTCCTAGTGATTGTGCCGTTTTGGCAGCCAAGCGCCAACACAGGCACCCTTGCACCATGGTGCTAGGGGGCCTGTGTTTTAGGCAGGAATGTGTTTTCCAGGTCGGAGTAACTTCTTGCACAAAAGCAATCCCTTGAGACTTTTCCCTCTTTCCTATGTTTGCTGCATACTGAAGCACACATAGAAACTGGAAATACCGCTTCTCCTGTGAAGTCTTATCTTTTTGGTGCATTCCCAGGTTTACAAGGTCTTGTAAATCTGGGAATGCATCAAAAACCATGAAAGTTACGTGGGAACACTCATGCAATGCCCATGGAATGCCTATCAAGGGCAGAGAAATGCAACACAGTGCTTTGGACTGCTTTGTGTTCCTCAATATTTTTTGAGCCACTGAAATCCAAGCAAAGCGGCATTGCGTGGTTTTAAAACTGTGCCTCAAAGTTTGTGTCGCTCCTGCACCACATTGCGTGGTGCAAGGTTGACACGAACTGGGGCATATATATGGCCCTTTTTTTATTTTTTGAAGCACAGCATTCTCCATCAGGGCAAGGCTGCAGGCTGAATCTGGGAAATTCCTATTAAAATCAGAAAGGATTGGTGCAAGGTTCTGCTGAACATGTCTTTCAAATGCAAAAAGAACAATTGATGGACAGAATGCGGAACAATGTCATACATCCACCCCATTACAGAGATTTGGGCCTTAATCTATAGTTTTTTTGCTCACCATGCCATTCGAGTTTGAACCCAGCCATATGCAAATGAGTTTCCAAACCTCATTAAGGTCACTCACTCTCAGGGTAGTTGCAGTCAGGCTAATGGAATTAGCTTTTTCAAAAACCTCCAGCTGGGAAATGGTAATATTCTTAAAGATACTTTTCAGATATATTTATTAAAAATCTAACTTTACCATTGAATTGAGTTATTAATATATATTGAAAATAGTGGTTGAACATATTCTCTAGATTGTCACAAACCTTTGCTAACAGAATTGATATTTTAATCTGCACTTCACAGGACAGCCAGAACGTTTCACAGTGAAAATAGCTTTCGGGGGCTTTTCAGTGAAACAAGGTCATATTAGATTTCTACATGCCCCATTTTAAAATACCATGCAACCTAAACTATAAGCTGCAAAGTATTGATAGGTGTGACTCATTAATAATGAATTGGAAGTTTTCTTCTATCAAAAGGATTATTTTGACAGGTTCGGCCACAGATTTATATTGGACTTAGTCAGGCCTAAAACCAAGTCTTCCATTTCACACTACTGGACTGCACAATAAAGGCTGCACTCCACAGGTGACATTTAACTTTTCATGCTGTGAGTACAGGTTCTACTCCATGTACTATGGCCTTCAAAGAGAGTTAGATAGGTGAATCAGGGGCTAGCCACATGTTTACATGTTCTAGGGGTCAGAGTAAATTCACTGGGCACTGTTCCACACTTACCTAAGGTGCAACATCTTCAAACATGCAATATAATTAGCAAAAAAAATGTATGTAACAGTGACTTATGTTCCTTTATTTTTCTTTTAGTGCCCAATGTCACCAATAATCTGCATTTCACCGAAGTTACCATCGATTCAGTTTCCCTTAGTTGGCTTCCACCGACTGGCAACAAAAGCTTCTATTTCATAGAAGTGTTTGGTAACCCATACTCAAATATGGCAATAGGCTATGAAAATGTGTCTATCACAAATTTAATACCTGGGAATTGCTACACTTTCTTCGTCGCAGCTGTGGCTGGAAATAGACTTCGGGGAACGAGCAGCAGGATATCATTATGCACAGGTGAGCATTTTTCATATGAAATTGAAACAATGTTTACAGTTTGCAATTTTATGTGCAATATCAATGTTAAGAAGCTTTATATAACAATGTTTAAAATGATAAAATAATAATGCTCAATTGTTGTGGATTTGTATAAAGTATGGGTATAAGAAAGTGAATTACTAATTGGGGTGTATATTAGTCCACAACAATTAATAAAGTCACTAAACTGTTACAAAGTTACTGAAAATGTGTATAACATTTAAAAATACCAAAAAAAGTAAAACGTTAAAATCACAACACAATGAAAATTTAAATCAAATTTGTAAAAAAAAAAGAGGAACACCTAATAAACTAAATAACACCAAAACAACAAAAATCTGAAAAATGAGGGAGCGGAGAGATTAAATTTAAAAGATTAAAGAGAAAAGCGCAGTAACAAATAAAAGAGACAATTTAAGGTAATGTTGGAATGTGCTTGAGACCTAGGCATGATTTCAGGCTGACTGTGACAGAGCACGGGTCGGATACACTCAACAGGTTCATCCCAATCTACGATTTTTACCTTCTGACTCAGTCTCTGAAATTCAAGTTGAAACCCTCCTGCGGGGCAAGGTTGCAGACTGTAACTGAGGAAGTCCATTCGAAGCCCGGTAGCCTCTGGACATTATCCGACTAAAGCCATCGATTTTGGCAGGAAAATCTAAGAGCCAAAAAAAGTACATTTGCACAGCCAAAGAGGCCCGCTTGTTAGCAGGATACTTTCCCTGCCTTCAGCATCAAGATTTCTTCGTTCACACTTGAGGGCATATTTATTTGCCTAGCCCTGCATCACAGGAAAGAATGCACCATATTTATTGAGTACGGCTCATGTCTGACCTTTTCCCTTGTGCTGGTGCCGCTTTGGCAGCTTAACACCAATGCAGACTCCTTTGCACCATGGTGCAAGGGTGCCGTGATGTAGGCAGGATTTTGTTTTTTTTTCCGGTAGGAGCACCTTCATGCACTAAAACATTCCTGAAAGGCTTTTTTCTCCTTCTATGTGTGCTGCAGTATGCAGAACACAAAAAAGAGAAAATAACGAGGACAAATAAGGGTATTTCTCCTCATTATGCATCTCCTGAGAAGGAGTATATTTTTGGTGCATTCCCAGGTTTACAAGGTATTGTAAATCTAGGAATGCATCAAAAGCCATGAGAGTTGTGCGGGAACACTCTTGCAACACCCATGCAATGCCTGCACAGGGCAGAGTAATGCTTTGGCCTGCATTGTGTTACTTCATATTTTTTGAGCCACTCAAAGCCAAGCAAAGCGGCATTGCGCAGGTTTAGAAATATTACTTAAACTTTCTGTTGTCTTGCACCCGATTGAGTGGTGAACAAAAACTTGGTCATATATATGGCCCTTTTTTTTAAGCACATCATTCTCCATCAGGACAAGGTTGCAAGCTGAATCCGGAAATTAAAATCAGAAAGGATTGGCACAAGGGTGTGCTGAACATATTTTTCAGGCATCAAAAATCTCTGAGTGGGACTAAATTGAAATCTTTGACTGCTAAATTTACACCTTGATTGGATTTTTTTGTGTGGTTGGTTCAGGCAATCTGGCAATTCACCTCACTGCAAACTATCCACATTGTGCTACTCAAATGTAAATCCAGAGGCGTAGCTAGAGCTTGTGGCGCCCGGGGCTATCCTTCAGATTGCCGCCCCCTAACGGGTGCTGCTGAAAAAGGACACGTAGAGACACGTAGTATCGACACTAATAGTTACCTCGATCATGCAAGTTACATACACATACATGACACGGTCCAGGGCTACACAGCCCGTCCCCTAAATAGGGCCGCCTGGGGCAGACCGCCCCCACCTACCTACGACGCTGAAGGAAAAGCAGAAGGAAACCCAAAACTTACATCAGTTCTACCTACCCTGTTTGTGACATCTCACTCATAACATCGCAGCTTGTGCCGGACCCTTGTCCCCTGTCTCCTAGCTGCCCGTCCATGACCTCAGCAATGTCTGCAGACCGGTCCGCCACAATGGGTTTGACCACGATTCCCCTGGAAGCACCTTCAGGATACTACAGGTGAGTCCAATGTACCTGATCACTAGACTAACTTGAGTTCTGCAGTTGGGGCAGTACCAGCCCTGCAGTCGAAGCCTTCTCACTCCACCCAAGCCCCCCATGAGAGCTCAGTAGAAGCCATCCCATGTGCCCCTCCCAGGAGAGAGCAGTGGAGCCATCCACTGCCCCAGCCGCAGAAGAACTACATACCCTGGCCCCCAATCCCAAGAGAGAGCAGTGTAACCATCCTACTTCTCCCTCCCGCCAAACAGAGAGCATTCAACACCAACTCAGTGTCGCCTACGGTCACTACAGTATAGTAGTGTCAGTTTTTAAAGACTGTCAGTGCTCTGAAAGCATTTCAATAAGCTGGAGTGTCAGGCCAGAGAATGCAGTAGAATGTGAAAAATGCAGGTTTTACCTACCCAGGCCAGAAGGGGGATCTGACCCGTGTCCCATCGTAGAGACTGCCTTGACCCTGCACCTGTCACTAGAGAGAGCCCCATGCCCACAAAAAATATGTGAAAATCTATAGAAATATTTTCATATTTTTGTGGGGGGGGAGGGTATACTAGGAGGGGACAGCCCACGGAATCTGCAGAAAGAAACAGTGGCAATGTATACTAATAACAGTTTCCCAATGTAATATTAAAATGAATTGCACCCAAGGTGACTCAATTCAATATTCCTGAAAGTTTAGAAAGCAAAGTAAATGAATGTGAGTCCTGATATCACGGTATGTACATGTTCTCACAAACATCTCTCGTTAGCACATGAGTAATGCCAAGGTCTCTGCACCTTCATATCGCCCGCGCTCTTTTTGTGTGTGTTACTAAGAACACACAGGTGTTGCTTGCCACATTCACTCTTCAGCTGTAAATGTCCACTTCAGCATAGACTTACTTTACTGACCTGACGCTGTAATAAAAAACAAGCACTGGCAGAGCCAAAAGGTTTTGCTTATTAGAGCCATTGCTTTGGCAATGCTTTGTAGCCATGCTGTACAGCAGTGCAGATGCTTTGCAGTGTGGCTAAAACTAATTTTAAATGGCACTAATACACAGCCAGGGCTAATGCACTTTTACCCGATACGGCCCCTTACACTATCCCAACTATCAGATATCCCAATCTTCCCTCACACCATCCCTTTCTACCTTCAGTCTAGCTCTTCAATGCTCAAAGGATCGCTCCCCTTTCAACCTAACCTCCTTTACCCAAACAGCATCAAAACAACATCTCCAACACTAAAACTGCCCCATCTTCTCGCTACCTCATACTTTTAGGATACCTCTCCACTCAAATTACTTCCTATTGTCAAAGAACTCTGCCTACAGTCAGAGTACCTCCACTTACTACCATCTAGAACATGGTCACCCCTTCAAACAAACTACCCCTACCTTCATGCGAACTCCACCTTCAAACTACCCCTTCAATGCTGAAACTACCTCCAGTTGTAAACTATTCCCTTTCAACTTCCTCCCCAGCACTGAAGCTACCCTATATTCTGTCACATCCCAACTGTCCTCTAAATACTTGCAACTTTCAAACTGTCCCCACCTCCTACCTACTACTCCTATACTCAGTCTCCCAGTATCAACTTACCCTGCGAACTCATCATGACACATTTTACCTGAGCAAATCTTCGATGTCACAATGTCAGCCTTAATACCCCATGCCCCTTGTCTTTCACTATACCAAGGATATCTAGAACTGGTCTTATTTACTGATACTGAAATTCACCCTCTCTCATCTTACTTTTTATTATTCCATACATTATAATATATATATGTAACAACATAATGTTGAGTAATCTAATTCTAGTCGTGTAGCACAAAACCCCTTAGAATTCTTGCAAAGTGAGTGTAATGTGGTAGGAACCACACCAACAGGCCTAGAACTCCAAGCAAAGCCATATCAACTAAACTAAAGCCATAAAAACTAGCGTAGCCCAGTACAAACAACAGACAATGGGAAATTCCAAAATATTTCAAAGCATATGAGGTGTAATATTGGCTAAAATTACAAACAGTGCCCAATTTACCCTTAGGAGGCTGTCTGCATGAAAGAATTATTTTCAAGGGTTTACTCAAAACACAAAACTCATACAAAGTATTATTTTTCGGTCTTTGCTTAACTGAAAATTCATATTTATTGTCACAAATAACAGTTATTTGCATGTGTGTGGCTGATGCCATCATTGTGGCACAATGCGCAGTATATACAATGCACTGCTAATTTTGGTTGTGCAAGAGAGACTATTGCACATAATTGCATAGTGTGAATCTTGGTAAATCTGCTCACAAGTGTACTGAGTTTAGAACGTGCTAGATCAGTAAATGCATGCAAACATAATTAACCCTTCAATACCCAAACTACTCCATACTCCTACTAACTCTGCCTTATATTAACCCATCCTATATTTACACTATCCAACCTTTAAATTACTCCTTTATACATTATATCACCATAAGTCATACACTACACTCCGGTTTTAAAAACTGCCTCTTCAGACCCACTCTGCTCTCCTACCTTTAAAGTACACCTTATAATCTTAAACAACATCTTACCTGTAAAATGCCATTCCAACCTTCAAAACACTGCTCCTTCTCAAACTACAAAGCCTCCTGCTCTACTAACGCATCCCATTATTCTACGGATGATGAAAATGCCACAATATTTGAATGTTATGCAAAGTAAAAATATGGAAACTGCAACACGCAACAAATACACAAAGAGCTTTAAAAGTCTACAGAATTTCTGCGTGGTCATCGATTTTATACTCTTTGCTCCTTGTGGCCCGCAGGCACTGGAAGAACAGAAGCTCGCGGAAAGGGGGTTGAGTGAGGAGAGGGGTGTCACTGAACCCCTGGCAAACCAGCAGTATCTGTGTCATCATACCTGCCAAGGTTTCAGGTTGCTTTGTGTGACCTTTTTATCAAACAACATTGGTCCCATGCATACAAGAGAGTTGAGAACAAATAAAATATAGACAGAGTTAATCTATATTTAGAGAGACATGTCCAGCCCGACAGTGGTCTTTCAGAGTTTTTACTCAAAATTCATGTAGTTAAATCACATAAAGTACCTTCCACAGGTCAGCCAGTGTGGAACACAAGCCTGTGCCCAGCACTTACAGAACGGGTACAAAGGGTGCATATAGAAAGCAAAGAAGGGCTTTATAAGGCAAAGCAAAATTCTCTGACATAAATGCAATTGTACAGAGTATCACAACTAAGCACCTTAAAAACACATAGTAATCACGTTTTAGTTTTAGTGCTTAAAAGGTCGACGGCGTTTCGGACCCCTAGTAAATCACAGGGTCCATCATCAGGACAATTACAATGAAAAGCCTTAAAATTGATTTAGCCTCTAAATGCCGAAGTGCCTCGGAGGATAGAGGCCGAGTGAGTCTGGAGGGTGATGCTTACCGAAGTGCCTCGGAGGGTAGAGGCCGGATATTAAGCGACCGCCCACAATCGGGCGGCGGTAGCCGCAATACTCAGTGGTATCCGTCGGCAGCCAGGGGACCGGGTCAGTCGGTAGAAGATATAGCTTCCTGGCGTGCTCACAGGGGAGTCATTGTGTGACCTTATCATAGTTTCAATATAATTATGAGTGACATTTCAATGACTATGAGTGATGTTTTCTCATGACTGTCAATTGTCCTACCACTTTGACAGCGGGCCCCAGCTATACGAGTGCAGTAGTGTCAATGCTAGCCTACCCAGGTAGAGGGGCCCGATTTCCCTGCTTAGCTGAAAGTCGCTGTTCCTGCCCTTGCAGCCAACTGGGTCTTGTGGCGCCATCGAGTACAAGTATTGGGAAGTCTTGTATGCTCGGTGGTACGCGGAAAATCAACATGCTGCTCTCGCCCTGCAAGGGGGAGGGGGCGGTATTACAGTCCCAATCCTGTGGTGCCACTATCAATGCTGTCCCTGTTTACCAGGAGGGCACCTGGTAAAGCACCTGCCCCACACATATGCAGTGTAATCTAGGGCTGTGCAGACCAGAAGTGCAGAGATGCCACCTGCCTGTAAAAATTACCCCAAACCCAAGCGGTCCGGCCCGGTTGGAAGCACATGACACATGCAACTCTAGGACAGCCACCGGGTCAACATAGGGGTATTATTTAAGGGGTCAGCCTCATGCTGGGATACAAATGGCCGAGCGGCAGCCTGAGCATGTGCTGGGGTGTGGTTTATGTGGTGCCGCGAAAAACTACAGTGTGGAGTCACATAGAATTAGAAGTATGAATTGCACTAAGGACATTTTTATTAAAAGTCTGACTCACCTTGCGAGCTGTGGCATTTCGCTTTAAAAGACTGCCAAGTGGCCGCAACAACTGACTCCTTGGGCAAACGGCCCTGCCACCTGGGCATTCACACTCGGCTCAGCAGAGCAGCTCAGCGGAGTGATCTGGCTCCAGCGGCCGCCGCGGTCCCTGGAGTTGGGTCCAATCGCAACAGCGCAGAGGATCATCACTGATTTGAATATTTTACAGCAGCCTCCAGAACATTATATTGATGAATTCCATCCTAAGCCGCCTGTAGCGCTAGCGACACTTTTAAGTCTTCCTCACGAGTGCTGACGTCACAGTAGCCATTGGGCACTGTCTATCCTGACATCAGACGATGCAAAGCACACGAATAGGGTACGGCATCTACTGTACAGAGCAGGGTTTTTTTTTTCGTTACAATCTGTTACACTAGAACGCAAACAGAAAGGGTTAAGGAATCACCAGCAGCCCTACCCACCACCCCGCCTCCGGCACAGTAGGACACTTCATGGAAAAGGGTCCTATCCCGGGGTGTCAGGCACCATAGCTGATTCACCCACCATCATCAGGGAATGGTGGTAGGGGTGCAGGAATCCATCCCAACCCCTGAACGCCCTCTGCTTGGCTGCACCGGAAGTAGTGGGCTGCTCAGACGTCACGAGGTTGCTTGGAACACGAGGCAGACTGCCACACAAGCACTCATCAGCAGGCTGGAATACGATAACACTATACACTGGCATCTCCAAACAACTCAGACACAGACTCCAGACCTTCAGGAAAGCAGCCGTAAGTCATACTCAACCTCCCACGCCACACCCACATTGCACCACAACTCAGGAACCATCACTGGATCGCCCTACACAAGTGCAGCCAATTCAAACTACTCACATCCACACATACAAAGCCCTACACAACGCAGGACCAGAATACCTGAAGAGCCGCATACACTTTACTCAACCCACAAGACACCTTTGCTCGGCCTCATTCTCACACATGTCCCGCATCTGCAAAACCAAAACTGGAGGTTGCTCATTCTCCTACATTGCACAAAAGAGTTGGAACAAACTCCCTCAACACATCAGGAGGCTCCTCCTTACTTACGGAGTTCTGCAAGAAGCTGAAGACCTGGCTCTTCATACAAGTAGCTTGGGACCACACAAACATATGTACATTTGTAAAGCGCACGTATCACCCGAAGGTGTATATTGCCACCCAACTCAATGGTACTCATTTTATCGACCTCACATGGATGAAAGGCTGAGTGGACCCGCCATGATTAGAACTTGTGTCCATGAGGTCTAACACAGGCCCCTGTAGTGGATGCATTTGTCCACTGCACCACCAGACCCGGACCACACACCTTACCCAAGAGCCTGGATACCCTTTCGGGTGATTATTGCACTATGCAAACCAATATAGCAACCTTGTTGAAATCAAAACCAAATCCCTTCCATGGGAATAGTCGGGGCAGCAGGCTAAGTCTGATCAGAGGTCAAATAATGAGGGATATAACCTTGAAAAAGAAAATACTTTTAAAACACCACGCAGACATAGAAAAGCAGGTGGAAGAGCTTAACCATACCAATTAACCATACCAATAATGCAAATTATAATAGAAGACCTCAGCACTTTTCTACAGGCCAAACATAACCTTAAACAACTCCTCACCAACAAAACAATGTGGTTTGATCTCAAACAACGCTATTATCAGGATGGAGGAAAAAGCTGGGCGCGTACTCTCATTGCAAATACCAAAGCAAGAAGCACAGACTTCAATACTGGCAATAAGGAACACATAGGGGAATATAGTCCCACATCCATGAGAAATATTGGAAGTATCATAATATATAACTTTACACAGCTGCTTGGCCTCGCACTGCAATGAATGAGAAAGCCTATTCCTCCAATCTCTGTATCGCACAATTAAGACTAGATCTGAAACTCTCCCTAAAACATGACATAACGAAGGATGCAATAGCAAAAGTGCTGATGGACAAGTTACCAGGAATTGATGGATACCGGCTTTTGGAAAACTGCAAGCTCAATAAACTGACCCTTAAACTCTTTCTATGCAAACTATTTAAAGAAATAGAAAATAGGAGCCCACCCCAGCAAGAAACATATTGCCATAATTGTACACATACTAAAACCCAGATAAGGACCTTTTAAAATGTGTCAGCTGCAACAGGCCCCATCCGGGTGTCAGGCATCATAGCTGATTCACCCACCATTATCGGGGAGTGTTGGTAGGGGTGCAGGAATCCATTCAAACCCTGCACGCCCTCTCCTTGGCAGCACCGGAAGTAGTGGGCTGCTCAGACATCAAGAGGTGCACGTTCTGGAACTTTTGCAGGCAAGTCACGTGCTTGCGCAGAGCTTGCACTTCAACCGGCGGCCGTGCTGCACTGGCCCCTTGCGGCGTCCTTTATCATTTATTTGGGTACACTGACTGTGAGTGTCCCCAAATAAATTATAAAGGCCACCGTAATGGGCCAGTGCAGCACGGCCGCCGCCCCAAAAATTGTGCCGCCTGGGGCGGACCGCCCAAACCACCCCCCCTAGCTACGCCACTCTGTAAATCCTACATAACACATGACTTCTGCCCCTGAAAGTGAGCCGTGGGACAGCCAAGGTGTGTTTACAGAAATGGTGGTCCATTCCTCCTCAGCTACATGAAACGCATCCTAGGAACAACTTCTTCCCTCATTGCTGTGGTGTCCAACTGGTTACCTTTGGCTTAGAGGACAAAGGCTTCTCTATCCTCCAGTCTCTTCTTACAATGACCAATGAATTGACAGGCTTCACCTTTATCCTTTTCAAGTTATTCACAATTCTGGAACCTTGCCAGCTGCCCTTCCTGAGCTGATAGTGGTTGCTGTGCCGTATGTCCAGTATATCCTATCACAAAACTATACAAAAACTGTGGGATGAAATGCTTAAAGTAATCTCAGTCGACCGGTATTTACTCAAGGCTGTATACCACTCCAACATTATTTTGCACAACATCTGAGATTTCCTAATAGAAATTCCTACTCTGCAGAGAATCTCTATTAGGATATCTCTATTTAGGAAATGCAAAATGGAATGTAAAAAATTTAGAGATTTCCTAATACGGATTCCTTCTTTGTAGGAATGGCTATTAAGAAATCCCTATTTATGAGATGCTAAACTAACTATTCTTGTGGGACCAAAGACCCATAGGTGTGAATGGTTTAGCATAAAGGCCCTCTTTATGCTGCCTAAAAAGAAGTGGTGCGCATGTAGAGCCCCAGGGGCAAGTATGTGCCTCACTGTGCTTTTTACGAATTGGACCTGGTTAGAAATGGCTTGGAATCGATGGTGATAGCATTTCCTAAATGCGCATTTTGCATTTAGGAAATGCTTTGTACATGTGGTTAGGGAATCGCAAATAGGAAATCCCTATTTGCGATTTACTATTTAGGGAATTGCAAAATGACATTTCTACTGGGTAGAAACCACATTTCCTGATTCCCCATCTGCCTTTGTAGAGATTTAAAGGCTATTTAGCATTTTTAAAGGACCGAAATAGAGATTTGGTCTGTTTAAGAATGCAAAATTCTTTCGGACATCTGACCCTAAGTGTGCAACCAATCATGTTTGTGCAGCATAATGAGGACAAGGACCTTTTAAATAAGGTGTTGGGTGTCTGTATTACAGAGAACTTGTTATTAACAACCCTTGCAAGATGTGTACTCCTACAGTTGAAGGCATTTATGGCAATGGAATCCTTCAATGGTACCACCTGACTGTCCACAATCGTTAGCAAAGGAAGAACGGCTATTTGAACATTTGGAACTAGACCTGCTTTCAGGCATTGGTGTTTCACATCGATGCAGTCCATTAACCTGCTAGTGTACAGGAATATGCTAGAGGTCCACCAATGCCAAAGATGGGTATCAGGCACATTTTGCTGCCTGTTTACACCAAAGTTAACTATTCATAGGACTTGCAGTGCTCCAGCAAAAATCTTTCCCACTCCTGAAAACTTAAGATGATGATGCTATCCATGAATTCAAACCTTTTAATATGCATCACAGGTCGCCAGGGCAGTTCACTCTTTGACCTAAATAAATGCATGCCATCATTATGATTTCTACCCCATATCTACATTGTTAGCTATTAAAATAATCCTACAACTTGTCATACATAATCTTTTATCTCTATGAACAGACAGCTTAGCTTTTCACTCCCCTCTTCAAATTGTTGCTCCTACTTTTATAATCAGGCGGAGTCCCGGCGTTAAGGCCTCATGTCTGTGCAGCAGCATGGTCTCCTCTTATTCCTTCCCATGCTTCACCATGGACTCTGGGCTGAAAATCAAGAACCACTCTATGGAGCATACATTGTTAACACTTGTATCAAACAAAGAGAGTGGAGTAAGGGCAGTAAAACCAAGGCAAAGGGAGTGCAGTGAATTGGAGTTGGATATATAGGGATCTCCAAACTCCAGGCAGGGGAGAGGTGGAAGGGAGGCCAACCCTCATAGGTCCTGAAGTCCCTCTGACTGAGGAGCCTTCAAAAGGCTGTGGAGGTCTCTGTTGTATCAGGTAAGTAACAGTATGGCAGGACAGAGCTGCAAGAGAAGGTTAATTACAAGGTCAAAGTTTATTGTGAGGTCTGTGGTTGGGCGTATGAATCCTTGAGGTTTCCCCACAGTAAACCAGACTAGGGGGCAACCCTGCAGCTTTTAGTCTTTCCATGTCTGTTTGTTGCTTATTAGCTTCTTTCAGAGTTTCCTGGAGTTGTTTTGGTGGAGCCATCCAGCGTGTGCCATATCACGGTAGAGAAGTCCAAAAATAAATCTCACTGTGCTTTATAATTAATACCATGCTCCAGACTGTGGATGAACATCAGTAGATATCGCTTCCAGCATCTGCAGAGTATCCTTTCACATTTTTTTTTTTTTAAACAGTTCTTTATTCAGTACATTTTTACATTAGTCCCTTCCCAATTTTAATCCCTCCCCACCCAAGCCCAGCCAGCTTATACACTTTTTTGGTCACGAATTTCATTACTAAAACATAGATATATACACTTATTTCACTAGTTCTTGCTAATTATGGTAACATATGATGAATAACATACTAGCACATTATTAAAGAAAAAGGTAAAGGAGAAGAAAAGAAAAGTAGCTAGAATATTAAATCCATAAGTTATAAAAGTAAGGGATATTTATTTTCTATTTCCATATTCATTCATCAATTTGTTGGCTTGCTATTAAGTCATGTTATTTTCACATGACTTATAAGTTACTTGTTGCCTATCATTATTTGTTATCTTGCAGCCAATTAATTAGGGGGCCCCAAATCTCGAGACCCCTTTTTTTCTTATGTATCCCCTTCCTCCTGTATATAGCTATTTCAAGGCTATAGCTAGCTAGAAGTCTTGATCGCCACTGTTGGAATACCAGAGGCGTTGGATCCAGCCATCCAGTTGCTAAACAGATCCTAAAGATGGCCATGGATATGGATATCAAGCCCTGTGTTTCCCTGGATCTTAAACCTTGTTCTAATCCCAACATTATTTCTGTTGTCGTGATAACGATTGGACTTTGAAAAATTTCAGAAAGAAATTTAGAAATTTCTGATCTGATAATAGTTAATGAATGGCATGTGGCAAATATGTGTACTATATCGGCGGCATGTGTAGCGCATTTTGGACAATTCGTACCTTTACACATGCTCCATTTGGCAATCTGAGACGGTGTGTAATATAGTTGAAAGAAAGTCTTATAATATTGAGCCTGTAATTTCGTAGATATTAATGATGTTTGAGAAAGTTGAAATGCTGATTGTACGCCGTCTATAGTGATATTCAGTTTATTTTGCCATTTAAGACAATGTCTATCCAGATCATCTGGTAGCAGTGAGATTAAAGTTTTATAAATATCTCCTATTTTTATAGGGGACTTGCCTATAATATCTTCTATAATCGGGACTTTATGAAACTCGGCCCTGCCTCCCCCTTTTTTTATTTTAAAATCTCTAATTTGGAGGTATTTGAAAAAATCCCTATGTTCAAGCCCAAATTCCATCTTTAGTACCTCAAAAGATTTAATGGCCAATGGTGAAAAAAATACCCCCAAATGTGTAATCCCAGTATTGGTCCATCTGATCGTGCATATATCATGAAATATTCCTGGGAGGTTGTGATTTCGGATGAGACTAGTATAATGAGAGTATCTGCCTATTCTTAATAATTTCCGGATGTTATACCAAGCGCTGTAGATACCTAACAGTGTTTTAAATCAGACTTTTTTGAAGTGATTGTCATATTTTAGTCGCCATAAATGATCACCAGTTTCTGCTCCCAGAATAAATCTGCGCGGAGAGGGGACGTCCCCTTCAATAATCCGAGAATCATCTGACATAAGTAAGCCTTTGCTGTAGCTCAATAATGAAGCCCACCAATATATTTTAAGATTTGGGGCTGCAAGACCCCCTCTCATTCTTGGAAGTGAGATGTGCTTATATGCTCGCCGTGTCTTTTGATATCCCCCTATGAATCGAGAAAAAAGCGTTTCGATTTGTTTGAATATTAGTGTATCGAAATTTAAACATATAGTACGAAAAAAATATAAAAACTTTGGTAAATAAATAATTTTAATTACATTGCATCTCCCTATAAGAGTTAAATGTAAATTGTTTAGTCTGCTCAAGTTGTCCGATGATTGTTTTAGGAGGGGATCTATATTGATTTTGACAAGTTCGTCCAGATTAGAGGTGATATTAACACCAAGATATGTAGCATTTCTGACTATTCTTTCATCACTTGGATCGTACTCCTGCGGCACAGCCGGGAGCTTTGTTGTTTTAACTAACTGCGCTGAATTTTTAACTTTGTGTGTAATTTGAAAACTGTAAAAACCCACCTTTCTACCCCGACTGCACCAAGACTGGGGGCTTCATCTCCCTCGCTCACCGCCTAGCAGCAGAGCTAAACGCTGCAGCGGGAAACGCCCTAAACTATCGCCGCCATCAGCGAGTGAGCCGGTCCTGTGGCCACGCCCACTCGCTCGAGGCCACGCCCACTCCGCCCTTAAAAGCCGAGCTGATTGCAAGCTCTGCTCAGATCGTACTCCTGAGGCACAGCCGGGAGCTTTGTTGTTTTAACTAACTGCGCTGAATTTTTAACTTTATGTGTAGCGGGAAACGCCCTAAACTATCGCCGCCATCAGCGAGTGAGCCGGTCCTGTGGCCACGCCCACTCGCTCGAGGCCACGCCCACTCCGCCCTTAAAAGCCGAGCTGATTGCAAGCTCCGCTCAGATCGTACTCCTGAGGCACAGCCGGGAGCTTTGTTGTTTTAACTAACTGCGCTGAATTTTTAACTTTGTGTGTAATTTGAAAACTGTAAAAACCCACCTTTCTACCCCGACTGCACCAAGACTGGGGGCTTCATCTCCCTCGCTCACCGCCTAGCAGCAGAGCTAAACGCTGCAGCGGGAAACGCCCTAAACTATCGCCGCCATCAGCGAGTGAGCCGGTCCTGTGGCCACGCCCACTCGCTCGAGGCCATGCCCACTCCGCCCTTAAAAGCCGAGCTGATTGCAAGCTCCGCTCAGATCGTACTCCTGAGGCACAGCCGGGAGCTTTGTTGTTTTAACTAACTGCACTGAATTTTTTACTTTGTGTGTAATTTGAAAACTGTAAAAACCCACCTTTCTACCCCGACTGCACCAAGACTGGGGGCTTCATCTCCCTCGCTCACCGCCTAGCAGCAGAGCTAAACGCTGCAGCGGGAAACGCCCTAAACTATCGCCGCCATCAGCGAGTGAGCCGGTCCTGTGGCCACGCCCACTCGCTCGAGGCCACGCCCCCTCCGCCCTTAAAAGCCGAGCTGATTGCAAGCTCCGCTCAGATCGTACTCCTGAGGCACAGCCGGGAGCTTTGTTGTTTTAACTAACTGCGCTGAATTTTTAACTTTGTGTGTAATTTGAAAACTGTAAAAACCCACCTTTCTACCCCGACTGCACCAAGACTGGGGGCGTCATCTCCCTCGCTCACCGCCTAGCAGCAGAGCTAAACGCTGCAGCGGGAAACGCCCTAAACTATCGCCGCCATCAGCGAGTGAGCCGGTCCTGTGGCCACGCCCACTCGATCGAGGCCACGCCCACTCTGCCCATAAAAACATGTGCACTTCACGTACGCGCAGCGGGCGCGCCGGCAGCGCGCCTAAGGCAAGCCCGTCTGGGCCTGTCTGGGCCCGTCCGGGCCCAGCCGGACCCAGGCCCAGGAACTCTGCCGGATTTGCCTCATGACCGCTTGGTGTACAAAAGCGACATGCTTCGGGCTCTTCACCCGGAAAAACCCAGAGTGTCATTATATCCACACCGAAGGGAAACTCTTTATCAACTGTGCACGCTGTAACCCAGTCGAACAGATCTCGGGAAAGCCCGGACTACAGATTGGCCTCCTTAACTGCCGTTCCCTCCCCAAGCATGCGCACGAAACCAACCTGCTGATACTGGACCTAGGCCTGGATGCACTGTTTCTCACAGAAACCTGGCTCTCTGCTAGCACGGACTCTGACATTGTCAATGCCCTACCCCCAGGCTATCTTATTCAAACCCTGCACAGACCCAAAGGGAGAGGAGGGGGGCTGGCAATAATCCATAGAGAACACCTTGTCTGCAGAACCAGCAGTGCCAACATTGAAGACTGCGAAAGCTGCCACCTCGCCCTCCAAATTTCCCCGGCACACTCTCTTTCAGGTCTGCTGATCTACCGCCCTCCGGGTTATCCAGGTAAATTTCTCAACGCCCTGACTGACACGGTGTCACAATCAGCTTCCTCCACCCGAACTTTCTCCTTGTGGGCGACCTCAATCTGCACCTTACAGACCCCACAGATTCTACAGCATCTGATATCCTTCAGGACTTTATGTCATTTAACATCCGTTTGGTCAATAACGAACCCACTCACGATAAGGGACACCTTTTGGATCCCGTCCTGACCAACATCGTGGATATCACCACGGGCCCCCCTCTCCCCCTTCCTTGGACAGACCACTTCCTAATTCCGATCTTCTGGCATCCACTTATAGCACCCCCCCAACCCTCCAAAATCCGAATCACAGACCGACGTTGGCACAAACTTATACCGGATGAATGGGCCAGTATTCTCTCAGATTCTACACCCGCCCTCTCCACTGATCCGGTCACGGCCGATGAACAGTTCAATTCCTGGCTTACATCCTCACTGGATAAACTCCTCCCCAATACTACCACTCTCAAACACAGCAAACGAGTGAACCCCGCTCCCTGGTACACTCGGGCACTTAAATCTCTGCGACAGGAATGCATGAGATCAGAACGTTCCTGGAGGAAGGATAAGTCTAAGGTAAAGAAGGACGCCTACCATACTGCATTACAAAGTTACAAAACCGCCCTCCGCATGACCAAAAGTCTATTCTTCCAAGAAAGAATAGAAAACTCCGCCTGCTCCAGTAAGGAATCTTTTATGATTTTAAAAGAACTCCTCAAAGTCCCAGACCCCGGGCCTAAAAATCCACCTGACCCCAAGGCAGATCAGGAAAAATGCTATAAATTAGCTAATTTCTTCCAGGAGAAAATCCAGAAAATCCTCGACTCTATCCCAACTACAAACTCGAGCGAGGAAAAAGTGATCAACTTTATTCCTACCCCCCCCTGTCTCACTTCTTGGGGACAAGTGACTGCCGAAGATGTCGAAAGCACGCTTAATACCATTAAAAGCGGATCTCCCAGAGACCCTGCCCCACTGCACATCCTCAAGAGAGTAGCACCCACGATTGTTCCCCCCCTTACCCATCTCATCAATGCCTCATTTCAACAGGGAGTCGTCCCCTCCAGCTGGAAGGCGGCAATCGTCAAGGCATTACTAAAAAAAACTTCCCTAGACCCTGCCGACCTGACCAATTACAGGCCAATCTCTCTTCTCCCGGGAACTAGCAAGATCGCCGAAAAGATTGTGAATAGAAAACTTTCACAATTCTTAGAGACCAATAACCGGCTTAAAAGCTCGCAGACGGGATTCCGCCCAGGGCAGGGCACCGACATCGCCCTCCTTGCGGCAGTGGAGGAGGCCAGAGCACTTTTAGACGCGGGAGGATCAGTGGCAGTGATCCTCCTCGACCTCAGTGTGGCCTTCGACACCGTCAACCACCAACTCCTTATCCACCGACTCAGGAGTGCTGGTATTGAAGGGACCGCACTGGCCTGGCTATCGTCCTTCTTGGATCAACGCTCCTTTCAGATCTGGGAGAATATTACCCGTTCCTCCGAAACACCCCTCCAATGTGGCGTGCCTCAGGGCTCCTCCCTGAGCCCCACATTATTTAATATCTACATGTCCCCATTGGAGGAGGTTGTCATTCCGTTCGGAGCTATGCTAACGATACACAATTATTGGTGTCCCTTTCTCACCCAAGCCAACAACCTGCGGACCTTTACAACTGTCTGACACAGATACAAGGATGGATGAATAGTTCATCTTTGAAACTTAACGGTTCAAAGACTGACATTCTCCTCCTTGGTCAGAAGGGGCTCTCCCTTTCCCAGAACAACTGGCCACCTTGTTTAGGCCCACCCCCTGACCCGAAACCAGAGGTCAAAAGCCTGGGCGTGTGGCTCGAAAAAGACCTATCATTCTCAACACAAGCAAAAAAAGTAGCTGGGACATGCTTTGGGCTCCTCAAGTCGACTCGTAAGATCCTGCCCCTACTCCCTTCCAACTCGCAAAAACTGTTGATCCAAGGCCTCATACTATCTAGGCTCGACTATAGTAATTCCATCTACTTAGGCGCTCCTGAGGCAACTTTAAACAAACTACAAAGGATCCAAAACGCAGCCGCCCGGATCCTCACCAACACTCCTGCCAGAGCCTCAGCCAAACCAGCCCTGAAGCTTCTCCATTGGCTCCCGGTAAGAGAACGTGTGAAATTCAAGGCCCTCTGCCTGGCCCACAGACTGCTTCAAAACAAAGGCCCCCCAATTTTAAGAAAATTCATTAAACCCTATAAAGCCCCAAGATCCCTACGATCCGATCAGGAATATCTTATCCTCACTCCTAGAGTTAAGAAGGCTCACACAGGTGGTAGGCGCTTCTCGGTCCACACCGCACGCCTTTGGAACGCCCTACCCCGCGACCTTAGAACTGAACCTAGCTATCTACAATTCAGAAAGCGGCTGAAAACCCATCTTTTTCCTTAAACTATAACCCGCTCCCCCTGCCCACACTGATCCGCAGCTGTACTGATCTTAGCGCTGGGATACTCACGGGTGACTACGCGCTTTATAAAAATTTTTAATAATAATAATATTCACTTAAGTTTATATTCTTGTTGATTATTATCTGGGTTTTGTTTTCGTTTAATTTATACCCAGAGATTTCTCCAAAACGTAGGGACTCTTCTTCTAACAACTTTATTGTAATATATAGATTGCTTGTGGTGATCGCGATATCGTCAGCGTACGCTAATATTTTAGTATTTCCGTTCGGTGTTTTTATTGGTAAAATATTTTGATTACATTCTAGTTTACTGATAAAGGGATCGATAAATATTGCAAATAATAAGGGTGACCATGGACATCCTTGTCTGGTTTCCCTAGTTATTTTGATCTTGCCCGTCAGTCCGCCATTTATCATCACTACGGCTTCTGGTTTATAATATAAACTCTGAATTGCATTGATGAATTGCTCTCCGATTCCACTTTTTATCATGGCTGTCCATAGATATTGCCAGGAGACCCTATCGAATGCTTTTTCGGCATCCAATAATATAAGTGCCATAGGGTCTCCCGTAACCTCTGTTATATCGAATAGTGTAATCACCCTTTGTATATGATCTGTAGTTGAGCGACCGGGGACAAATCCATGTTGTCGTACCGATACGATTTTATGGATGATCGGGGCTAATCGGGTGGCTAACATCTCAGAATAAATTTTGGAATCGCAGTTAATCAAAGTTATGGGGCGGTATGATCCGAGTTCAGTTGGATCCTTGTTTTTTTAGGGAAGATTACTATTTTTGCCATTGACCAGGATTTTGGTGGTTTTCCCGTTATAAATACTTGAATCATAAAGGCCGTGAGTATTACTTTAAGTGGTTTATAAAATTTTACATAAAACTCGACTGGTATACCGTCCATTCCTGCGGCTTTCCCCGAAGATAAGCTGTTGATAGAGAGTAGAATCTCGATCCATTGGGGTATAGCTTCAAGGCTGTCATAATCATTTTGTAAGAATTTAGGTCTCGATTCTTGGTCTAAATATGTGTTGATTAGATGTTGATTTTTATCAGTCTCTGTATATAGATTTTGATAGTATGCCTGGAATTCTGTTTTTATTGCTTCTGGGTCTTGCGTTAAAAGATTATTTTTATCTTTGATTTCTTTTATAGTATTGATGATATTTTGGTTTCTTGTACGGATAGCTAAATGGTGCCCTACTTGTTCATTTAGTTCGTATGCCTTTTCTTTATTTTAGGTAGCTTTGTCAATAGCTCTTGTAGCAAAGATTTCAATTATTCTGTTTTTGGCTATTGACACCTTTTGCAGAGTATCCTTTTAATGTTTGCATTCAAGCATAACCTCACACTTCTACCCCCTGAGCTGATCAGCACTCCTTGTTCAAGCGCGGCCTACTGGCAACATAACAAGAAACAGACTGTTTACCTTACTCTAGCACCTATCAAAGTATCTGATGAGGTACTATCTTCAGATGTAAACAATGGTGTTTCTCTCTACAGAATTGCATTTTCAAATAGCATGTTGTCTCAAATGTCCCCCTATATCCTAAAATGTAGCATGAAAAACTGATCTTTACTTGAACCCTCTGGTGGCCACCCCTCATCCCCCCTCCATCCATTGCCTGCCTCTTCTACTTGAAATAATCCTCCACTCAGTCACAGCTATGTTTGCCTTAAATTCTATTAATGTATTTCAGCAAAGTGCAAACAACACATTTTAAAGATCACAACCTCTCCTTTTTTGGAAAATGACAACTTAATACTACCAAATCAAGCTAAGCTATGAACCCCACCAAACACAGCGACTTGTTCATCCCTCTTCTCTAGTGAGCCATCTTCCTTGATTGTGGCAGTCTCAGAGCCTCACCTTGGCTATTCATCTCCAGGGTTGGGTCCTGGTTGGACTGTGGCTAGCCACAGTATTCCACATCAAAAAAGTTAAGCTTTGAACATCATCATTAATGCATATGGTTATATTTTGTGTGCCTGAATTCTCAAAAGTGTCCCCGTTTATCTTGTATCCTCACTTTTTTGAGATACCTAGCAGTGGCTCTGAGATGTGACTCTTTTGTTTTGGCCGCCATTCAGAAGTAGTGTCTCAATGCCTTTTCCCTTACCGATTGCTCCCCAAGGTTTCTAAACTACATGTCATCATTGCGTACCTTGGTTGGAATATTTTGATAATTTTGGTAACGTGCTCCACTCAAATCTGTTCTCAATTCCTACATCCCTATGCTTCAATTCTGACAATGTCTTTCTGCTGTGAGGATATATGTTCAGGAGCTAGTTTAATACTAACAAACATCCAACATCAAGGTGTAACGTTAGGTTTTTCTGGACAGCCCACGTAGGAATTCATACAAACCCTTCCCTGCTGCATCATTTTTGTAAAGGCACAATCTTCAAAATGTTCTAATTCCATCTATTTAAATTGAGGTCTTATAAATAGTGAAATCCTTAACAGCAAAAGGTTTATGCATGGATCTATGTTTTATCAGAGAAGATTCTTTTTAAACCTTTAGTACCTCAGGAAGGGTAGCTTTACAAAGTGTTTATCAGCAGCATGAGTATAACTTTTTATTCGTTGAATTCAGGAATGTGGATTCAAGTTGCACCTTTTGTATACCTGTATACAATTCAATCTTCAAATGTGTAACCATTTAGGTTTAGTTAGTCCACATCAGTCCTCAAATACCTTTTAAGTAGATAGTTACCCAACATATGGATGCAAGTGTGCCCACATAACTGTGTAAACATTAACTTTTCAGCTGACAACAGCACGTTCATCTGCTGTTGTAGATTCTTAGAACAACTGTTTACTCTTACTTTTATAAATTCTGGTCCTGATTTTGAAAAAGATAATTGTTGTAAACTTTTAATAAAAAATCAGTAAAAACACAGAATCATAATAATTAAAATTTCAAGTTACCAAATAATTAAGGGTGGGCGGAGCTGGTGTAGTTCGTCTACGCGTAGCTTCACAGAGTTTGAAAAAAACTCAGTGGACCTACGCTTTGCTCCGCTCCCTCCCCCCTCCCAAACCCTCCCAAACTCTTTAAAAATGATAAAAGAAGGCACTTACCTGTGTGCAGCGACGGCTCGTGGAGGGAGTTACGGTGGGGCAGGAGGGTGGGGAGGGGGAGGGGCATGGCGGAGGTTGCTAAAAACCGGCATATGGATAATTGCAGGTAAGTAAACAATTTAATTAATAAAACGAATTTCGTAGCTCGCACTGCATTGCATTTTGCGATGCAAGGCGCACTACGAAATTCGTTTTATTAATTAAATTGTTTACTTACCTGCAATTATCCATATGCCGGTTTTTAGCAACCTCCGCCCTGCCCCTCCCCCTCCCCACCCTCCTGCCCCAACGTAACTCCCTCCACGAGCCGTCGCTGCCTGTGTGTCTGTCACCTCCCCTGCCTGGCCACTCTCCCTCCGGCTCCTCGTGTCCTTCTTCATTGAAAAAAACACTACGTTGTTACCTCTGGAAATAACGTAAAAGTAACCCAAAGCAGCGCATAGTTCTGCTCTGCATTACTTAGCGCCATGGGGGCATAACAAGAGTGGAGCATGGGCGTTCCCATGCAACCACCCAAGGTTTCTCACGCTAAACCCAGTTTACTAAATAAAGTAGATTGGGGTTAGTGTGAGAAAACTGTGTCCTTTTAAAGTAGGCGCATGGAAAGAAAAATGCTTTCATTCCTCCTTCTTTTTCCGACTTTGCATGTGTGCTGCACTCTACAGCCCACACACAAAGTGAAAAAAGGCTTCATGTAAGTTTAAGCAAAGTATTTTGTAAACCAGTGCTAGACTCAAGGAGACACCCTTCACCATGGGGCAAAGGTGTCTCCGTAGTGTGCGGCAGCTAATTTCAGGGCCTTTGCTAGTGAGAAGGGAGGAGAGTGCCTTATTTGAGTAAACTGGGTGCTCTTCTCCTCAGGTAGTACAGCATTTGCGGCTGCTGCAGTACGCTGCGTGAAAAGATAGTAAATCTCCCCCTAAGTCTGTTGTGGTGCAAGTTGCAGTACAATTGAGAAGGTGAGGCCTACTTCTGTTTGATGTCTTCCTGCTCACCTCATGAAGGAACAAGTATGAAAGAGGAATAAAAAAGAAAGACAAACATGTGTCTTTTTATTGTGTACATTCTTTCATAGTGTGCACCAATAAGATTGTGAAGAATTGTGACAAATTATAGAAACACAGTGACCAATTACAAGCACAAATACTCTATGAGGAATTCCTATCTAGAGCAATGTTTCGGATAAAGTGATGAGCACTCTGTGCCCCCTTCATATTTTCCCTGGTATTTCTGCTAGAAAACAAAACTCAATTCAATACTTTATGTAACTCCTTTCATACTAATTCTCTTTCTGTTTTCCTTATTTCAGAAAAACATCAAATTGTGAATCTTACCGTGGTAGAGGTTTCCATTGATTCAATTTCACTGAGCTGGGAACCAGGGACTAACGGAATAAGCTCCTATTTGGTGAAAATGTCAGGAAATCCTTCCTCAAATGTGACCACGCTTGTTGAATTTGTGAACATCACAAATTTGATACCTGGGAATTACTACACATTCATAATCTCTGCTGTGTTTGGAAATGGTGATTTGGGATTTGAGTATGTAATATCTGAGTATACAGGTGAGTATTTTCTATATAAAAGTGAAATCATATGCAATTACAGATGCAATATCAATCTTGTAAAGCTTTATTAACTGGATAATGTTAGTAATTCACAAAATAAGAGAGAGGGATATATTCTAAATTCAACAAGCAGAGACAACACCCTTGCCTTGATTACAAGTTCCATGATGTAATGTAATGTAAATAAGATTTGTAAAGCGCAACCAATGCCAGAAGACGACTTGGTCTTTACCTTTATCATTTCTGCCTTAAAGAGAGTTGTGATTCTTGGAGTTCAACTAATTGTGGTATTTATTTTGAAAATATGTTATAGAAGAAAGTCTGAAGAGAATACAAATTGGATTCTGAACCAAGTTCCCAGTTTAGGTTAGAGTCTACTCAAAAAACTGCAGTGAGTAATGCAGTCTGGCAATTGCTTCTGTGTTACTTCACTGTATGTGCAAATTTCAACTTTTTAAATATTCGCAACCAGTTCTCAGAAAGCACTGGGTGACCCATGCCAATAAGAAATGTATATGACTGCTCAATTGCATAATAGTTCATGAAGAAAACTTTTCTACGTTTGGAAAGTATCTTGGGTGGCATCCCAGTCCATTGCTACTTTGCACAAAATGCCACCTCAGTTTTTCCCGAACCTGGTACAACTCATTCCTGATGCTGCTCCAATGGGAAACGTCCAGCCATGATCGGCCAAGCCAGGTCCTCCCCGATGCAGAACACAAGCAACCCCAGACCACTTTCACCCTGATTGGAGCTCGTCAGTTGGGCGCAGCTTGGTTCCAATGGCACTGTGAGTACTGAGCCTATGTCTTTCTATTTTATGTTTGCTTTTATGGTCTTTGGGTGAATGAAGTTGATTTTGACTTGCGCTTAGTACAGGATCCACGTCTGAGCACTCCTGTTGCACTTAAGGCATCACCTTGAAGTATACAAGAAAGTGGTGGATGGAATGATTGAATTAATCTTAGTCACTGATAATTATTCTGGATGAATCACAGGCCATGGTTATTTTGCACACCATGCCACCTCAGTTTGGACCCAGTCATATGCAAATCATTCTTGTTCCTGCTCCAATAGGATTAGACCATCCTGAACTGCCAGATCCTCCCTTCACCGGGACACAAGCAACAGAAAAGTAGTTTCACCCTTATTGGAGCTCTTCTTTTGGGTGAAGCTTCTTTCCTAAAAGCCAACCTGAGTTGCCATGGTGTGCAAAATATCGGTGGACCGGGTTGCGGTTGGGGTAATTACCAGTGACTAAGACTAATTCAAACATTCCATCTATCATTTCAGGCTGAGAACCTAAGTTCAATGGGAATGCCCAGAGTGGGTCTTATGCTCCTTGTGCTGCTACAACCCAAGCTGCATACAAATGATGAACCTAAATTAGGAAAAAACGTGTCTTTTTTTTTGTTCCATTTCAGAGGGGCCTGGTCTGGCATTTCAGGTTGCAGTAACTTTATTGGAGTTAGGTCAAGACTGACTTGCCTTAGGGCTATGTCCATAGTGAGGTGGCATGGTGTGAAAAAATAACAATGGACTGGAATGCTGCACGAGGAATTACCAGAAACTGAGGTTAATTTATACTTTCCATAAAACCACTTTTTGTCTGATTGAGTGCAACACACTTAGTGCCTGATTACTAGCTTTGGCAGTGCGAGGGTGAGCAGAACTCCACTGCTGCGCCCCCCACCTCCCAAACTCACCACCACTCGCCAGATTACAAGTTATTTGTAGTCTTGCCATTCCCAGGGAGGTGTCCCATTCAGAGGCTATGCTGAATTTGGAAAAGGCACAGCAATGGGAACACATCACAAGGTTTTTCCACAGCATGGACTGAAATGTCCATGCCATGCAGGAATGGTTGTGCATGCACACAGGGGGGAACATGTATTGCCTCTCTGTGTGCATGCACAAGCGGAGGAGGCACATGGGTCCCTGTAGGACACCTTTGTTTCCTCTCCACCAAGGTTGACATGGAAGGGGAACCATCATGTCACCAGTGGAGGTGAGGAAACGTTTAATACGCTTGGCGGGACAATGGCAATTCCACCAAGCATATTGTGGTCTCTGACCGCCGCACCACCATCAGGGAACTGTGGTTACCTGGCAGGGGCGGCAGTCCCAGGGCGGTCCGACTGCCCAACTCCGAATGGGGCACTCGGACCGCTGGTCCAGCAGTGGATGTACCACCAGTGCCAGCTCAATGTGAGTCTAGCAGTCCTAGAACTGCCAGACTATAGGGTCCTTAGTGAGGGAGATATACTCAAACGTGTGTCTAGTCCACATTGTGCCACTGGAACCTCCTTATATCTGACTGACAAGCCACAACCAGGGTAAAACCTATCTTGGGTTGCATCTGTTGTGGTTCAGGGTGGACCTGGCACTGCAGTTCAGTCTGGACTGTTCATTTTGGATCAGGAAAAACACAAGGAGATGATGGATGGAGCACTGAAACTATCAGATCTAGGTTGAAGCCATCTTTTTTTTTAGCTCACTTCGCCACCCCAGTTCTGACCCAGCCATGAGCAAATCAGTATTGACTCTGTTCCTCATGGAAACAGTCCAGCCCGAACTGTCAAGCCAGGTCTTCACTGGACCAAAAACAAACATCCTGGGACCAGTTTCAGGGTAACACCCCTCATCACCCAGGCTAGCTAGAATCCAGTGGCCAAGAGATCAAGGGACACACATCTAAGCATACCCTGCCAACTTAGGGTGAACAAAGCAAACACAAGGAGTTGATGGACGGAGTGGTGGAACTTTTCAGACACTCACCCGCATTCACTATTAGATCTAGGTTGAATACATCATCGTTCTTCAGCTCACTTCGCCACCCCAGTTTAAACCAAGTCATATGCAAATCAGTCTTGAATTTGTTCCTCCTGGGAACAGTCCAGCCCGAACAAGGTCTTCCCTGGACCGGAAACAAGCATCCTGGGAATGGTTTCAGGGTAGCATCTCTCATCAGTCATACTAGCCTGAATCCTGTGGCAAAGTGAGCAAGGGTCCAGTGTCTGGGCCTACCCTGCCAACCTAGGGTGAACTAAGCAAACACAAGAAGATGATTGAGGGAGAGCTGAAACTTTTCATACACCCACCTCCAGTCACTTTTAGATCGAGGCTAAATCCATTATCGCGTCATAGCTCACTTTACCAACTCATTTCAGATCCAGCCATATGCAAATTGGTCTTGACTCTGTTCCTCGTGGGAGCAGTCCAGCCGGAACTGACAAACCAGGTCTTCACTGGTTCAAAAAGAAACATTCTGTGACCAGTTTCATGGTAACACCCCTCATCAGCCAGCCTACATTAAATCCAGTGGCAAAGAGAGCAAGGGACCGACTTCTAGACCTGGCCTGGCAGTTCGGGTTGGACTGTTCTCATGGGCATCCATTCAAGGCTGATTTGCAGATGGCAGGGCCCAAACTGGAATGGCATGGTGAGCAAAATAATGATGCATTAAACCCAGATCTGTGGCTGGGGATGAATGTTTGACAATGTTCAGCATTCCGTCCATCGTCTTTTTGTGTTGCATTTTTGCCCTAAATGGGAAGAGTATGCCCAGACATGGGTCCCCTGCACTCTAAGCCAGCGGTTTCAAGCTAGCCTGGCTGATGAGAGGTGATGCCATGAAACTGGCCCCAGGATGCTTGTTTGTAGGTCCAGGGAGGACCTTGCATAGCAGTTTGGGCTGGACTGTTCCCATGGGGAGCACGGTCAAGGTCAAAGTGGAGAAGTGTGGCTCAATGGTTAGAGCTGCAGACCTTGATGCAGAGCTCTGGCCTGGGACCAGGGTTCGATTTCCGCCTCGGCGGGTCTCGGGCTAAAAATTTCATCGGACCTGCTATTCTCGCCTCAGTGCCTATTCTAATCATGGGTCCCACGCTGCAACTCTGGGCAATAGCTTGCTTAATCTCCACAACGGCCCCAACAGCGCTGGGATGCCTGGTTTCACCATGGGGGTGCCCAGGAGTGGACACTTCACAGGGAGTCAAGTCAAAACCCAGATTTGTGACTGGGGTGAATGTTTGACAATCTTCAGCATTCCTTACATCATCTTTTTGTGTTGCATTTTTGACATAGGTGGGAAGGGTATGCCCAGTTATAGTTCATGTGCTCGCTTTGCCACCGGTTTCAATCTAGCCTGGCTAATGAGGGGTCATACCACAAAACAGGTCCTAGGATGCTTGTTTTCCAGTCCAGAGAGGACCTGGCCTGGGAGTTTGGGCTATTCTCTTCCAATGGAGAGCAGGGTCAAGAATGATTTACATATGGCTGGGTCCAAAGGAATGGCGCAGCAAGCAATGAATGTTTGACAATGTTCAGCATTCCAGCCCTCATCTTTTTGTTTTGCATTTTTGCCCTAAGTGGGAAGGGTATACGCAGACATGGGTCCTGTGCTCGCTTCACCACCGCTTTTCAGCTAGCCTAGCTGATGAGGTGTGATGCCCTGAATCCTGTCCCAGGATGATTATTTTCCAGTCCAGGGAGGACCTGGCCAGGAAGTTCAGACTGGACTGTACCCATGGGAGGCAGTGTCAAGGCTGATTTGCATATGGCTGGGTCTAAACGTAAATGGCGTGGCACACAGAATAACGATCGATTAAACACAGATCTGTGACTGGGGTGAATATTTGACAATGTTCAGGATTCCACCCATCATGTTTTTGTGTTGCCTATTGAATCTGGGTGAATTCTGACTTTCATATGGAGAGGTCCATTCTAAGGAGGCATTGTGTGCAAAATAACAATCAATCAGGGGCTTATAAAGTGTGCTACTCACTCATGGGGGTCTCAAGGGGCTGGGATGGTGCAGCTCTGGATCAGTCAAAGAGCCAGGTCTTGAGGCTTTTACTGAAGGTGTTCTGAGTGTGGGAGCATCGGGCACTGACTTGGAGCTCGTTCCAGGTCTTTGCTGCAAGGTAGGAGAAGGCTCTTCAACTTGCTCTGGTTCTGTAGATGTGTGGGGTCTCTGCCAGGGCAAAGTTGATGGAGCTGAGGCTCCTTTTGGGTACGTGGAAGGAGACTCTTCCATTGAGGTATTTGGGTTTGATGTTGTGGTGGGATTTGTAGGCATGGGTGAGTAGCTTGAAGGTTACTATCTCCTCTATGGGGAGCCAGTGGAGGTCTCGTAGGTGCTGGGTCATGTGCTTGTGTCGTGGGGTTCCAAGGACAAGACTGGCTGCAGTGTTCTGGATGCTCTGGAGCTTGTGTGGCAGAGTTTTGTTGATTCTGGCGTAGGTCGCATTTCCGTAGTCCAATTTGCTGGTATGAGTGTGTTTGTGATGGTCTTTCTACAGTTGAGGGATCCACTTGAAGGTTTTGTGGAGGATGCAGAGAGAGTTAAACCAGGTGGAGGTGACAGCTTTGATCTGGTGGTCCAAGGTGAGAGAGGAGTCTAGAATGATGCTGAGGTTCCAGGCATGGTCTGGCGGGGTAAGTGGGTTTCCGAGGGCAGGGGGCAACCAGTTCTAGGCAGCTGTGTCTCATCCAAGCTGCTACATCTTTAATTCCTTTTTGAAAGTTGAATCTGGTGCCATTGGGGTTCTTTGAGAGAGAGAGGATGAGCTGGGTATCTTCAGCATAAAATACTATACTGAGCCCGAGCTGTCTGACGATGGCGGTGAGGGGGGCCATGTAGATGTTGAAAAGTGTGGGGCTGAGTGAGGATCCTTGAGGTACTCCACAGTTGATCTCTGTAGGTTTGGATAGGAAGGGAGGAAGTCTGATCCTTTTGGTTTTGCTGGAGAGAAAAGAGCGGCTGCAGGAAAGGGTGGTTTCCCGTATACCAGAATTGTGAAGTCTGGCCGTGAGGATGTGGTGAGAGACGGTATCGAAGGCCGTGGAGAAGTCCAGTAGGATGAGGGCCGCAGTGTGGCCCTGGTCAAGTAGCATGCAGATATCATCGGTGGCGGCGAGGAGGGAGGTCTTGGTGCTGTGGTTGCTGAGAAATCCAGACTGGGAGGAGTTGAGGATGCCGTTCTCTTCAATGAAAGTGGTCAGCTGGGCGTTGAAAAATCTCTTGGTGACTTTGGCTGCAAAGTGAAGGAGAGAGATGGGGTGGTAGTTTTTCAGTTCTGTTGGGTCAGACGAGGGTTCCTTGAGGAGGAGCTTCACCTCTGCCTGCTTCCAGTTGCGAGGAAGGTGCCAGATTCAAGGGAGGCGTTGATGGTCCGACCTAGTTTGGCAACTATAGCGGCGGCGGCTCTGAGGTAGACGTGCACTGGGCAGGGGTCCATGGGTGTTCCTGAGTGGGTGTTCTTCATGGTCATGGTGGTGTCTTCGTGGTGTCAGGTTTCCAAGTGGTGATGGTCGGCTAGTTGTTACTGGTGGGTAGGAAAGTAAAGTCCGGCGTCTGTTCACTGAAGTTGCTGCAGAGGGCCTTAATTTTCAGGTGAAAGTAGGTGCTGAGCTTGTTGCAGAGGTCATGAGAGGGCAGACATCCGTGGCTTTCCTGGGGAGTTTTGTGAACTACTGCGTGACATTGAAGAGTTCTTTGGTGTTACTTGCACTGGTGTGAATTTTATTTTTGATGAAGTTCTGCTTGGGGATCTTTATGCACTGGTGGTTTTCATTCATGGCATTCCTGTAGTTGTTCCGGTCTTCAGTGGCTTTCCTGTTCTACCTGAGTTTCTCGATGCTTCTGCAGGAGTGCCTGGCTTCTTGGAGGTTGTTGGTAAACCAGGTGGCCTTCAGGGATCGCAGTGTGACGGGATGGTGGAAGGGTGCGAGCTTGTCAATGCAGCCAGCAATCCAGCCGTGTAGTTCTTTGGCTGCAGAGTTGTGTTGGTTATGGCGGCGGGGGGGGATCGGGGAGGAGGGTGGTGTTGAGGTGTTCCTCTGTGATCTTGCTCCATTTCCTTCGTGGTGGGCATGGGTGGGTGTGGGTGCGGTGGTGGTGTTGAAAGTGAAGTGTACGCAGTGGTGGTATGTGCAGAGGGGCTGTGTTGTGCGGCTGAAGTGGATGTTAATCCCTCCTGCAAAGATGGGGTCCACTGTGCATCTGGCTGTGTGGGTAGGGGTGGGGGTGGCGACGAGCTGCTTCAGTCCGAGGTTGTCAAGGTTGTCAAGGAGGGTGGTGGGGTTGGGGTTGCTGCAGCTTTTGAGATGGAAAGTCAGGTGTCAGATGAGAATGTAGTCCAGGGAGGCGATGGCGTGGGGCGCGACGAGGTCGGCAATGGTGGTGGCGGAAGAGGCGTGAGGCCCATGGGGTCTGTAGATGAGGTTCCCTCATAGTGTGGTTGTGGTGGAAGTTTAAATCTGGAAGTGGAGGTGTTCTGTGTTGGCAAGTGGGTAGTTTGTGCGGGAGTTGGAAAGTCGGAGAGAGCTCTTGCGGGCGATGGTGAGTCCTCCATCTGGACGGTTGGGAGGTCCTCTCTTTGGATTTTGTATCAGTCGGGGATGGTGGTGGTGATGTTGGAGCAGAGGTGGCGTTGGTCCATGTTTCAGTGAAGAAGGCGACATCTGGCGGGAGGGTGGTGAGACGGTCCCAGATCTCCATGGCATGTCTGTGTAGTGAGGGCACTTTGAGGAGGATGCACATCAGGTCTTTGGTGGTGTGGGCATCCGGCGTGGGTTCAGCTGTCTTGGGGGGGCTGTTGAAGGTGAAGGATAGTCGGCAGTGTCGGCAAAACTGGCAGTTGTTGTTTCTCCAGGGGTTGAGTGCAAGGAGGGTGGCGGCGGTGTAGCAGTGGGGGGTCATTTCTCCAGGGCCGCTGGCCACAGTTGGGTCGCTGATGGGCGTAGAACGTGCTAGCGGCCGCCATTATGTAGGGTAGGGGGCGGGAAGGAGAGGCCTGGAAGCAGGAGTGGGGGCAGTGTAGGGGGAGGGGCTGCAGGGGCAGCAGCGGTGGGTAACTGGTGATGAATAAAATTAGGAAGAATTAAAGACTAATGGAAAGAAGATACCTATTTGGCAGAGTAAAATAAATAGAAAAGAGGAAATTAAGTAAAAATAAGGGCAGAGGAAATTAAAAGAGGGGCAGAGGAAATTAAATTACAGGCAGAGGAATTTAAAATGGAGAAAGTGTGAGCAGGGGACACAAGGCAGTGAGAGACAGGAGCAGCTACAAGGCACGAGAAAGGAATTGGACTGCAGGCCCAAACCCTCACCAGGAGGAGGGCTCAGCACTGCGGCGTGGAGGCGGTACTGCGGAGCTGCCAGGGACAGAGATGGTCCAGACTAGGATGCAGCCCAAGTAATTATCAGTGACTGAAAATAATTCCGGTTTTCTATCCATAACTTTTTTATATATTTCATCCTGTTATCAAGCCTAATTCATTGTCCTGCTTGTGGATCAGTTTCTAAACCTCATTAAGGTCACTCACTCTCAGGGTTGTTGCTGGCAGGCTAATGGAATGTAGCTTCCAAAAACCTCAGACTGGGAAAAGGTAATATTCTAAAAGATACTTTTCGGAAATATTAATTAAAACTCTAACTTTACCATTGAGTTGAGTTGGTAATATAAATTGAAAATAGTGGTTTGACATATTATTCTCCCAAACCTTTGCTAACAGAATTAATATTTTAATCTGCACCTCATAGGACAGTCAGAACGTTTCACAGTGAAGATAGCTTTCAGGGGCTTTTCAGTGTAGGAACATGGTAGAAATACATTTCTACATGTCCAATTTTTTAAAACCATGCACCCTACCTTAAGGGCTGCAAGGCCTAGATAGGTGTGACTCATTAATAATGAATAGGACGTTCTTCTCCTACCAAAAGAATTATTTTGGCAGGTCGGGCCACAAATTTAAACTAGACTATGGCAGACCTGAAGCCACGTTTTCCATTTCACACTACTGGATCCACATGTTACATTTAACCTTCCATGCTGTGAGTATAGATTCTACTCTATATACCGTGGACTTCAAAGAGAGTTATATAGGTGAATCAGGGCCTAGCCACATGTTCACATGTTTTAGGGTTCAGAGTACATTCACTGGGAATTTTTCCACACTTCCCTAATGTGCAAAATCTTCAAACATACAATATAATAAGCAAAGAAATGTATGTAATAGGGGCTCATGTTCCTTTATTTTTCTGTTAGTGCCCAATGTCACCAACAATCTGGATTTCACCGGTTACCATCGATTCAGTTTCCTTCAGTTGGCTACCACCAACTGGTAACAAAAGCTTGTACTTAATACAAGTGTTAGGATATCCAGGCTCAAATGTGACAACAGTCTATGAAGATGTGTCTATCACAACTTTAATACCAGGGAATTACTACACGTTCTTAGCCTCCGCTGTCTCTGGAAATGGTCTTCAGGAAAAGGGCAGCAGGATATCAGAATACACATGAGTATTTTCCAAATTAAATTGAAACAATTTGTATAGTTTGGCAATTCAGGTGCAATATCAATGTTCAGATGCTTTATATAACAATTTTAAAAATCATAAAATGATAATGCTCAATAGATGAATGTGCTAGACCCAATGTATACATTTATCCCGTAACAAAAGTTTTCTCCTGCTCATAAATCAACTGCCTTTTCACTTCTAGTGGCTAATGAATGCAAAGGATTTGTATAAAGTATGGGTATAAGAAAGTGAATTACTAATTGGGGTGAATGTTAGTCCACGAAAATGAATAAAGTCACTAAGCACAGTTAGTGAAAATGTGTAAAGCATTTAGAATTACCAAGAAAGTAAGATGTAAAAATCACAACACAAAAAAAAATCGAATTTATAAAATTAGAGGAATATGTAATAAACTAAATGACACCAAAAAAACAAAAATCCAAAATGGAGTATCGGAGACATGAAATGTGATAGAGCATGTGCTCGAGACCTAGGCATGATTACAGGCTGACTGCGACAGAGCACAGGTCGGATACACCAAACAGATTCATCCCAGTCAATGATTTTTACATTCTGACTTAGTCTCTGAAATGGAAATTGAAATCCTCTAACGGTGCAAGGTTGCAGACTGTAACTGAGGAAGTTGATTCGAAGCCAGGTAGCCTCTGGACATGGTCCCACTAAAGCCATCAGTTTTGGCAGGAAAAGCTCAGAGCCAAATAAGTTCAATTTGCGCAGCCAGGGAGGTTTGCTCGTTGGCCGAAAACTTTTCTTGCCTTCAGCCTGTCAAGATTTCTTCATTCACACTTGGGAGCATATTTATGATTTTTCCTGTGCAGGGTACCATAGCAAGCCACCTTGCTGCACTGCCCTGCATCACAGGGAAATGGCAAGAATGCACTATATTTATCCAATACTGTGCATTACTGTCCTTTTTCCTTGTGGTGATTCCATTTTGGGCGGCTATCGCCAATGAAGGCACCTTTGCACCATGGTACAAGGATGCCTGTGTTGTAAGCAGGAATGCTTTTTTGGAGAAGGGCACACCTCCTGCACAAAAGCAATCCTGGGAGGCTTTTTCCACTTTCTATGTGTGCTGCATATTGCAACACACATCGACAGTGGAAAAACCATCTCTCCTAGGAAGGCCTATCTTTTTGGTGCATTCCCAGGTTTACAAGGACTTATAAATCTGGGAATGCATCAAAAACCAGGAGAGTTATGTGGGAACACTCATGCAACACCCATGGAATGCCTACCCAGGGCAGAGAAATGCAACACATTGCTTTGGACTGCGTTGTGTTACTCCATATTTTTGAGCCACTCAAATCCAAGCAAAGGGGCATTGCGTGGTTTTAAAAATATGACTTAAAGATTGTGTAGCTCCTTCACCACATTGCGTGGGGCAAGGACGGCACAAACATGGGCCTATATATGGCTGCTTCCCTTTTTTGAAGCACAGCATGCTCCATCATGGCAGGGCTGCGGGCTGAATCTGGGAAAGTCACATTAAAATCAGAAAGGATTAGCACACTAAAGTCTGCTGAACATGTTTTTCAAATGGAAAAAAAAATGATGGGCAGCATGCAAAACAATGTCATACATCTACCCCAGTACAAAGAACCGGGCCCAAATCCATCATTTTTTTGCTCGGCATGCCATTCCAGTTTGAACCCATCCATATGCATTTCAGTATTGACCCTACACCCAATGGAAACAGTCCAGCCTGAACTGCCAGGCCAGGTCCTCCCTGGACTGGAAACAGGCATCCTAGGACCGGTTAATGGACAGAATGCAGAACAATGTCACACATTTACCCCAGTACCGAAATGGAATTCATTTCATTGGAAACAATTTCACTTTATTCCCTTATTTCACTTGGTTTTATGAATGATCATTACCTTTGACAAAGACCCTCACTTATTGCAAGCTATCCACAGAGGTTGATTCTCTCAGTTACTATTAGCGACATCCTGAGCAGGCTGCAGTCAGTCTCGAGTATTCCTACTGTGACATTTCTATTAAGAGATCAACCTTAATATAATTGCTTAAGAAATGTATGTTCTAGTGACTCACATTCCTTTAATTTTCTTTCAGTACCCAATGTCACCAATAATCTGGACGTCACCGATCTTACCATCGATTCAGTTTCCCTCAGTTGGCTTCCACCGACTGGCAACAAAAGCTCCTATTTCATACAAGTGTTTGGTAACCCAGCCTCAAATATGGCAATAGTCAAGGAAAATGTGAATATCACAAATTTAATACCTGGGAATTACTACATGTTCTTAGTCTCAGCTGTGTCTGGAAATGGCCTTCAGGGAAAGAGCAGCATGATATCAGAATACACAGGTGAGCATTTTCCATATGCAATTGAAACAATTTTTATGGTTTACCATTTCAGCTGTAATATTAATGCTCAGAAGCTTTTTATAACAATTTTTAAAATGATAAAATAATAATGCTCAGTTGATGAATGTGCTATAACCGTTGCATAAAGCTATACCCTAACAAAATGTTTCTCCTGCTCATATATCAACTGCCTTTTCACTTCTAGTGGCAAATTAATGGAAAGGATTTGTATAAAGTATGGGGATAAGAAAGTGAATTTCTAATTGGGGTGAATGTTAGTCCATGAAAATTAATAAAGTCACTAAGCTGTTAGGTCCCGGCAAAGTTAGTGAAAATGTGTAAAGCATTTAGAAGTAGCAAAAAAATAAAAGTCAAAATCACAACACAAAATACATGAAAATTAAATATATAATATTAGAGGAACCTGTAATAAATAATGACACCAAAAGAAAAAAAATCCAAAATGGGGTACCAGAGACATGAAATGTAAAAGAGTGCAGAAACAAATATAGAGACAATTTAAAGCAATTTAAAAATTTGCTAGAGACCTAGGCATGATTTCAGGCTGATTGTGACAGAGCACGGGTCGGATACACCCAACAGGTTCATCCCAGTCAACTATTTTACCCTCTGACTCAGTCTCTGAAATGGAATTTGAAATCCTCTAGCTGGGCAAGGTTGCAGACTGTAACTAAGGAAGTTTATTCGAAGCCCGGTAGCCTCTGGACATGGTCCCACTAAAACCATCAGTTTTGGCAGGAAAATCTCAGAGCGCAAAATACTTAAATTTGCAAAGACAAAGAGGCCCGCTCGTTGACCGGATATTTTTCTGGCCTTCGGTCTGTCAAGATATCTTCATTCACACTTGGGGGCATATTTATGATTTTTGCTATGCAGGGAAGCACAGCAAGCCACCTTGCTGCATTACGCTGCATCACAGGAAAAGGGCAAGAATGCACGCTATGTATCCAATACGGAGCATTTCTGTCCTTTTCCCTTCCGCTGGTGCCGTTTTGGCAGCCAAGTGCCAATACAGGCACCCTTGCACCATGGTGCTAGGTTGTCTTTTTTTTAGACAGAAATATTTTTTGCAGGAAGGAGCACCTTCACACACAAAGGCAATACTTTTTCCTCTTTCTATGTGTGCTGCATGTTGAAGCACACATAGAAAGAGGAAAATTGCTTCTCCTGGGAAGGCGTATCTTTTTGGTGCATTCTCAGGTTTACAAGGTATTGTAAATTTGGGAATGCATCAAAAACCATGAGGGTTATGTGGGAACACTCATGCAATGCCCATGGAATGCCCACCCAGGGCAGAGGAATGCAACACAGTGCTTTGGACTGCGTTGTGTTACTCCATATTTTTTAACCACTCAAAGCCAAGCAAAGCGGCATTGCGTGGTTTTAAAAATGTGACTTAAAGTTTGTGTAGCTCCTTCACCACATTGCGTGGTGCAAGTACGACACAAACTGGGTCATATATATGGCCCTTTTTTCTTTTTTGAAGCACAGCATTCTCCATCAGGGCAGGGCTGCAGGCTGAATCTGGGAAAGTCCTATTAAAATCAGAAAGTATTGGTGCAAGATTCTGCTAAACATGTCTTTCAAATGCAAAAAGAACAATTGATGGACAGAATGCAGAACAATGTCATACATCCACCCCAGTACAGAGATCTGGACCTAAATCTATTGTTATCTTTGCTCCCCATGCCATTCGAGTTTGAACTTATCCATATGCATTTCCGTCTTGACCAGCCCGAACTGCCCGGGCAGGTCATCTCTGGAGAGGAAACAAGCTTCTTAGGTCCGGTTTCAGGGTTTCACGCCATATCAGCCAAGATAGCTTGACTCCAGTGGCATCGGGAGCACAGACCCCATGTCTGGGCATACCCGTCTCACTGATGGTGACAAATGCAAAAAGAACAATTGATGGACAGAATGCAGAACAATGTCATACATTTACCCCAGTACAGAGACCTGGGCCTAAACCCTACGATTTTGTACACACAATGCCAATCCAGTTTGAACCCAGGCATATGCGAATCAGTTCCTAAACCTCATTATGGCCACTCACTCTCAGGGTAGTTGCTGTCAGGATAATGGAATTTATCTTCTAAATCTATCATGCTAGGAAAAGGTAATGTTCTAAAAGATACTTTGCAGACATATTTATTAAAAATCAAACTTTACCATTGAATTGACTTTTTAATATATATTGAAAATAGTGGTTGAACATATTCTCTAGATTCTCCCAAACCTTTGACAACAGAATTAACATTTTAATCTGCACCTCATAGGACAGCCATATTGTTTCACAGTGAAAATAGCTTTTAGGGGCTTTTCAGTATAGGAACATGGTCATAATAAATTTCTATATGTCCCATTTTTAAATACCATGCAGGCCTAGATATGTGTGAATCTTCAATAATGAAAAGGACGTTTTTTCTACCAAAAGGATTATTTTGACAGGTCGGGCCACAGATTTAAACTAGACTTTGGCATGCCTGAAGCCAAGTTTTCCATTTCACACTACCGGATTGCACAAGAAGTTCTGTAATCCACAGGTGACATTTAACTTTCCATTCTCTGAGTAAAGCTTGTACTCCATATACTATGGCCTACAAAGAGTGTTAAACAGGTGAATCAGGGACCAGCCACGTGTTTATATGTTCCAGAGGTAGGAGTACACACACTGGGCACTACCCCACACTTATGTGAAGAGTCTTCAAACAAGCAATAAAATAAACAAAAAAAGGGGGATGAAGACTGTAAAAGGGGCATTAGTTCAGAAGGGGAATATGTTTCATTTGCGTTCATAACTAAGAATAGAGAATAAGGAACCAAAATTGATTTTTTTTTTTAAAACAATTTCACTTTATTCCCTTATTTCACTTGATTTTATGAATTATCTTTACCTTTGGCAAAGACCATCACTTATTGCAAGCTATCCACAGAGGTTGATTCTCTCAGTTAAGGATGCTATTTACTATTAGTACCAACCTGAGCAGGCAACAGTCAGTCTTGAGTATTCCTACTGTGACATTTCTATTAAAAGATCAAACTTAATATAATTGCTTAAGAAATGTATGTAATAGGGACTCACATTCCTTTATTTTTCTTCCAGTACCCAATGTCACCAATAATCTGGACGTCACTGAAATTACCATTGATTCAGTTTCCCTCAGTTGGCTACCACCGACTGGCAACAAAAGCTTCTATTTCATTCAAGTGTTAGGTAACCCAGCCTCAAATGTGACAACATTCTATGAAAATCAGTCTATCTCAAATTTAATACCTGGGAATTACTACACGTTTTTAGTCTCAGCTGTGTCTGAAAATGGTCTTCAGGGAAAGAGCAGCATGATATCAGAATACACAGGTGAGCATTTTCCATATGAAAAGAAAATAATTTTACAGTTTGTCATTTCAGGTGCAATATCAATGTTCAGAGCTTTATATAACAATGTTTAACATTATAAAATAATTATGTTCAATTGATCAATGTGCTAGAACCGTTGCATAAAGTTATATTGTAACAAAGGGCCCCATTAGGATGATAGGTGGACTCCTGTCTGCCCACCATCCTAGCGGTGCCGGGACCGGCCGCCAGTGGTGCAGCGGTCACGCACCGTCAATTAGGATGCCACCACCACTGTGCAACTGGCATTCACAACATTGTAGCGGGCGGTGCTCACACCACTGCCTGCCACAATGCTGTGAATGGGTATTGTGAATTGGCATGCACAATATGACAGGCACCACAGGGTGCCTGCCACCTTGCCCATGCCAATGTTGGGGGGTACCATAGGTACCCCAAAGTGCAGCCCCCCCCCTGGGGGCCTCAATGGGCCCCCATAGCAAGTACTGCATGCCTTTGAATTGCGGAGTCTACGCCATGGAAAGGCATGAATAATGCCACATCATAATACGGATGGAGGTGTCTTGCAGACACCACCACCATATTGTGTCCCTTTTCCGCCCGGTCGAGATGCCGAACGGGGAAATGTGGCGGACGATCTTTCCGTCTGCCGCTGTGCCCCCGCCATACTATTATGGTAGGGGACAACCAGGGACTTATGGCAGGCAGATAGCTACCGCCTGGCCAGCTTTGGCAATCCACCCGCCATCATAATGGGGCCCAAAGTTTTTCTCCTGCTCACATATCAACTGCTTTTTCACTTCTAGTGGCGAATTAATGCCAAGGATTTGTATAAAGTATGGGTATAAGAAAGTGAATTACTAATTGGGGTGAGTGTTAGTCCATGAAAATTAATAAAGTCACAAAGCTGTTAGGTCCGGAAAAATTATTGAAAATGTGTAAAGCATTTAGAAGTACCCAAAAAGTAAAAACTTAAAATGACAACACAATAAACATGAAAATTAAATTAAGAAAATTAGAGGAACGTGTAATAAACTAAATGACACCAAAGCAACAAAAATCCAAAATGGGGAACCAGAGACATGAAATGTAAAATATTGAAGAGAGAAGCGCATAACAAATAAAGAGACAATTTAAGGTAATTTTATCATGTGCACGATACTAGGCATGAGTTCAGGCTGACTGCGACAGAGCACGGATCGAATACACCCAACAGGTTCATCCCAGTCAACGATTTTTACCTTCAGACTTTGTCTCTGAAATGGAAGTTGGAATCCTTTTTCTAGGCAAGGTTGCAGACTGTAACTGAGGAAGTCCATTTGAAGCCAGGTAGCCGTTAGACATGGTCCCACTACAGCCATCAGTTTTGGCAGGAAAATGTTAGAGCAAAATAAAGTTCAATTTGCAAAGCCAGAGAGGTCCGCTCATTGACCGGATACCATTCTTCCCTTCCACCTGTCAAGAGTTCTTCATTCACACTTGGGGGCATATTTATGATTTGTGCTGTGCAGGCAAGCAAAGCAAGCCACCTTGCTGCATTGCCCTACATCACACCAAAATGGCAAGAATGCGCCATATTTATCCAATACGGCGCATTTCTTTCCTTTTTCCTTGCGGTTGTGCCGTTTTAGTAGCCTATTGCCAATGCAGGCACCCTTACACCATGGTGCTAGAGTGGGAGCCTGTATTGTAGGCAGGAATGTATTGTGCAGGAGGGAGCAACTTCCTGCACAAAAGTAATCCCTTGAGGCTGTTTTCCTCTTTCTATGTGTGCTGCATCCTGAAGCACACATAGAAAGAGGAAAAAATGCCTCTCCTGGGAGTTCGTATCTTTTTGTGCATTCCCAGGTTTACACGGTCTTGTAAATCTGGGAATGCATCAAAAACCATGGGAGTTATGTGGGAACACTCAAGCAATGCCCATGGAATGCCCACCCAGGGCAAAGGAATGCCACACAGTGCTTTGGTCTGCTTTGTGTTACTCCATATTTTTTAACCACTGAAAGCCAAGCAAAGCGGCATTTTGTTGCTTTAACAATATGACCTAAAGTTTGTGCCGGTCCTGCACTACATTGCGTGGTGCAAGTATAAAACAAACAGGGTCATACATGTGGCCCTTTTACCTTTTGTCGAGCACAGCATTCTCCATTAGGGCAGGGCTGCAGGCTGAATCCGGGAAAGTCACATTTAAATCAGAAAGGTTTGGCGCAAGTTTCTGCTGAACATTTCTTTCAAATGCAAAAAGAACAATTGGTGGACAGAATGCAGAACAATGTCATACCCCAGTGCCGAAAGCCGGGTCTAAATCTATAGTTCTTTTGCTCACCATGCCATTCCAGTTTGAATCCAGCCATATACAAATCAGTCTTGACCCTGTGCCCAATGGGAACAGTCCAGCCCAAACTGCCAGGCCAGGTCCTCCCTGGACTGGAAACAAGCATCCGAGGACCGGGTTTGGGGTTTCACCCCTCATCAGGGATGATAGCTTGACTCCAGTGGCATTGAGAGCATGGGGCCCACGTCTGGACATACCCGTCCCACTCAGGGTGACAAATGAAAAAAGACCAATTGATGGACAGAATGCAGAAAAATGTCAAACATTCACCCCAATACAGAGATCTGGGCCTAACTCCATCATTTTTTTGCTCACCATGCCATTCCATTTTGAACCCATCCATATGCCAAACAGTTTCTGAACCTCATTAAGTTCACTCAATCTCAGGGTAGTTGCTGTCATACTAATGGAATTAGCTTCTAAAAACCTCAGGCTGGGAACATTTAATATTCTAAAGGATACTTTTCTGAAATATTTATAAAAAATCTAACTTTACAATTGAATTGAGTTATTAATATATATTGAAAATAGTGTTTGAACATATTCTCTAGATACTCCCAAACCTTTGCTAACAGAAATAATATGTTTATCTGCACCTCATAGGACAGTCAGAATGTTTCACAGTGAAGATAGCTTTCAGGGGCTTTTCAGTGTAGGAACATGGTCACATTAAATTTCTACATGTCCTATTTTTAAATACCATGCACCCTACCATATAAGCTGCAAGGTTTTGATAGGTGTGACTCATTAATAATGAATAGGAAGTTTTTCCTCTGCCAAAAGGAATTTTTCGACAGGTTGGGCCACAGATTTACACTGAACTTTGGCAAGCCTGAAGCCAAGTTTTCCATTTCATACTACTGGATTGCAGAAAAAGTGCTGCAATCTACAGGTGACATTTAACTTTCAGTGCTGTGAGTATAAATGATATTCCTCATTATATGGCCTTTAAAGAGAGTTAGATAGGTGAATCAGGGACTAGCCACATGTTTACATGCTCTAGGAGTCAGAGCACATACACTGGGCACTGTTACGCAATTCCCTAATATGCAAAGTCTTCAAACATGCAATAAAATAAGCAAGAAAGTGGGTGAATGCTCTAAGGAGTATTATGTCATATTGGTAATATGTTTCGTTTGTGCTTATAAGTAAGATTAGTGAATAAGGAACCAAAATAGAATCCATTTTATTTTAACTAGTTTTACTTTATTCCCTTATTTCAGTTAGGTTTTATGAATTATCTGAATCTAGTCTGACATCTATGATAGTGTATATATGCACTGTTTATTGGTGCTCTGTTTGCAGAACATTGGACTTCACAATGTGAAAGATTGATTTGAGGGGTATAAAATGCTCTGAATTGCAAGTGCTTAAATAATATCTTATTATACATAGGACAATGAATGCTGCGTTTCTGTATCCAGACCACATATTTTCCTTCACTTGAGAAGAATTTGCAGTGCATGACAGCTTTTAGTTTATGGGTTTGGTAAACAATGTGGGTATGTATTGTATGACTTGCATTCTAAGTTGATTGACCGAGACATAAAGCAGTAAGCGAGATTGTTCATTGCTTGATAACTTTACAGCGTTGACATTAGAGGGATATCTTTAGCATCCTTAATGGCCACATTCTGATGACCTTTACCAGTATTAATTGTCTTTCACTTCTTGGTCAGTTGTTATTTTTGGCAAAGACCATCACTAAAATATCTGCAGAGGTTGATGCTCTCTGTAAAGGATGCTATTGACTATTAGCACTATCCTGAGCAGGCTGCAGTCAGTCTCAAGTATTCCTACTGTGACATTTCTATTAGGAGATCAAACTTAATATAATTGCTTAAGAAATGTATGTAATAGGGACTCACATTCCTTTATTTTACTTTCAGTACCCAACGTCACCAATGATCTGAACGTCACCGGTATTTCCCTCTATTCAGTTTCTCTCAGTTGGCTACCACCGACTGGCAACAGAAGCTTCTATTTGATACAAGTGTTAGGTAACCCAGCCTCAAATGTGACAAAATTCAATGAAGAAGTGTCTATAACAAATTTAATACCTGGGAATTACTACACATTCTTAGTCTCAGCTGTGTCTGGGAATGGTCTTCAGGGAAAGAGCAGCATGATATCAGGATACACAGGTGAGCATTTTCCATATGAAATTGAAACCATTTTGACAGTTTGCCATTTCAGGTGCAATATCAATGTTCAGAACCGGAGAAATTAAATGTAAAAGATTTAAGAGAAAAGCGCAGTAACAAATGAAAAGACAATTTAAGGTAATTTTGACATGTGCTCGAGACCTAGGCATGTTTACAGGCTTACTGCGACAGAGCACAGGTCGGATGCAGCCGACAGGTTCATCCCTGTCAATGATTTTTGCCTTTTGACTTAGTCTCTGAAATGGAAGTTGAAATCCTCTAACGGTGCAAGGTTGCAGACTGTATCAAAGGGCAGTCCGTTTGAAGCCAGGTAGCCTCTGGACATGGTCCCACTAAAGCCATCAGTTTTGGCAGTAAAAGCTCAGAGCAAAAAGAGTTCAATGTGCGCAGCAAAAGAGGCCCACTCTTTGATCGGATACTTTTCTTGCTTTCACTGTCAAGATTTCTTCTTCTGCGGCCGGACAACAGGTATTTCTTCAGGTCAGAAGACCCTCGCAAAGTGCATAAGAGTCCTGACCTACCAGCAGGAGATCCTTGGAGTTTGTCCCCTGTAGATAGGAGTACAAACCGAGAGGAAACACCTCTCACACATACAGCACCTTAGCGCGTGTCACACATTCAGGGTACTGAATCATGTATATCCTGCAAACACCCCCACACATAATAGGTCTGATGAAAGCCAGTTTAAATAGAAGGCCTGGCTGAAACTAGACGACTATAATGGATGTGGGAGACCATAATTCTACCCCTAAACGTCCCTAGCCTTTGTTTCTAACCTCTGCCTGGGGCCCACCATTAAACTTACTGTTTGGGACCCCTAGGACAGCAGTTTAAACCTCACGCAGCACGTCATCACAGCACACTCATGTTCCAAAAACCCGCTCCACAGTAGCCTGGCATCCCAGCGCACCTGGTGGTGCACTCGCTGCCTCTGGTGGGGACCGATGATGAAGCATGCCACCAACTAGGTTGGTGGGTGAGGGCCTTCCTAACAAACCAAATGGTTTCCCATATCAACACATAGTACGCAAACACTATCCCAATAGCTAGTTCTTGTTGTTTACTCATTTAACCCCAGGGGAAACGAACTGGCTGTTCTAGTTTCTCTCTCTCCTTTTGATTGCATGATTTCTTCATTCACACTTGAGGGCATATTTATTTGCATAGCCCGCATCACAGGGAAAGGGCAAGAATGCACCATATTGATCCAGTACGCTGCATTTCTGACCGTTTCCCTTGTGCTGGTGCCTCTGTGGCAGCTTACTGTCAATGCAGGCACCCTTGCACCTTGGCACAAGGGTGCCTGTGTTGTAAGCAGGATTATTTTGTTTTCAGGAAGGAGCACCATCATGCACATCCTGAGAGGCCTTTTCCTCCTCCTATGTGTTCTGCAGTATGCAGAACACACAGAAAGAAGAAAAACGGGGAAGAATAAAGGTATTTCTCCTCATTATGCATCTCATGAGAAGGAGTATATTTTAGTACATTTCCAGGTTTAAAAGTTCTTGTAAATCTAAGAATGCATCAGAAGCCATGAGAGTTTTGTGGGAACACTCTTGCAACACTCTTGCAATGCCTACCCAGGGCAGGGTAATGCTTTGGGCTGCGTTGTGTGACTGCATATTTGTTGAGCCACTCAAGGCCAAGCAAAGCAGCATTGCGTGGGTTTAGAAATATGACTTAATGTTTGTGTTGCTCCTGCATCATATTGTGTGGTTAAAGTGTGACACAAACTGAGTCATATATATGGCCCTTTTTTTGCACAGCATACTCCATCAGAGCAAGGCTGCAGGATGAATTCGGAAATTAAAATCAGAAAGGATTGGCGCAAGGTTGTGCTTTGAATTACTGCATTCAACAAACCACTTTAACAAACTGCACCCAACCACTCTAGTTGTTAAAGTGGTTTGTTGAATGCAGTAATTCATAACGCACGCCTGAACACCTTGTTGTTTTAATCTATTACTGTGGCCTAGTTTGAGTGGTAGTATAGGCTCAACCCCCATTGTTAAAAAAAGAACATATTTTTCAAGTATTAAACATCTCTTAGTGCAACTAAATTGAAATCTTTGACTGCTAAATTTACACCTTGATTGGATTTTTTTGTGCGGTTGGTATGGGCAATCTGGCAATTTGCCTCATTGCCAGCTATCCACATTGTGCTACTCAAATGTAAATCCAACATGACACAGGACTTCTGCCCCTGAAGGTGAGCAGTGTGAAAAGCAGGGGTGTGTTTAGGGAAATGGTGGTCCATTCCTCCTCAGCTACATGAAACATGTCCTAGGAACAACTTCTTCTCTCACTGCTGTGTTGTCCAACTCGTTACCTTTGGCCTAGAGGACAAAGGCTTCTCTATCCTCTGGTCTCTCATTACAAGGACCTATAAATTGACAGGCTTCACCTTTATCCCTTTCAAGTTAATGACAAACCTTGCCAGCTGCCCTTCCTGAGCTGATAGTGTTTGATGTGCTCTATGTCCAGTATATCCGGTCACAAAACTATACAAAAACTGCGGGATTAAATGGTTAAAGTAATCTCAGTCGACCGGTAATTACCCAAGGCTGTATAGTACTCCAACGTTATTTTGCACAACATATGAGATTTCCTAATAGAAATTCCTATTCTGCAAAGAATCGCTATGAGGATATCTCTATTTAGGAAATGCAAAATGAAATGTACAAAAATAGAGATTTCCTAATACAGATTCCTACTCTGTAGGAATAGCTATTAGGAAATCACTATTTAACACATGCTAAACTAATTATTCCTGGGGGCCCAAAGGCCCATAGGTATGAATGGTTTAGCCTAAGGACCCCCTTTATGCAGCCTAAAAAGAAGTGGTGCATATGTAGAGCCCCAGGGGCAAGTGTGTGCCAGACGTTGCTTTGTACAAATTGCACCTGGTCAAAAATGGCTTGGAATCGATGGTGATAGCATTTCCTAAATGCGCATGTTGCTTTTAGGCAATACTTTGTACATGTGGTTAGGAAACCGCAAATAGGAAATCCCTATTTGCGACTTACTAATTAGGGAAATGCAAAATTCAATTTCTACTGGGTAGAAACCACATTTCATGATTCCCCATCTGCCTTTGTTCAGATTTAGAGGCTATTAAGCATTTCTTAACTGACCGAAATTGAGATTTGGTCTGTTTAAGAAGGCAAAATCCTTTCGGACATCTGGCCCTAAGTGTGCAACCAATCGTGTTTGTGCAGCATATTGAAGATAAGGTCCTTTTCGATAAAGAGGTGTTAGGTGTCTCTCTAATAGAGAACTTGTTTTTAACAACCCTTGCAAGATGCGTTCTCCTACAGTTGAAGGCATTTATGACAATTGAATCCTTCAATGGCAAGAGGTACCACCTGAATGCCAACAATCGTTAGCCAAGGAAGAAGGGCTATTTGAACATTTGGTACTAGACCTACTTTCAGGCATTGGTGTTTCACGTCGATGCAGTCCATTTCCACTGCTAGTGTACAGGAACCTGCTAGAGGTCCACCTATGCCAAAGATGGGTATCAGGCACATTTTGCTGCCTGTTTACACCAAAGTTAACTATTCATAGGGCTTGCAGTGCTCCAGCAACATTTTTCCCACTCCTGGAAACGTAAGATGATGATGCTATCCATGCATGTAAACCTTTTAAAATGCATCACAGGTCGCCAGGGCAGTTCACTCTTTGGCCTAACTAAATGCATGCCATCATTATGATTTCTACCCCATATCTACATTGTTAGCTAATAAAATAATCCTAAGTCTTGTCATACATAATCTTTTATCTCTATGAACAGACTGCTTAGCTGTTTACTCCCCTTTTCAAATTGTTGCTCCTACTTTCATAACCAAGGGGACCCCGACGCCAAGGCCACGTGTCTGTGCAGCAGCGTGGTCTCCTCATCTTCCTTACCATGCTTCCCCATGGACTCTGGGCTGAAAATCAAGAACCACACTATGGAGCATACATTGTTAACCCTTGTATCAAACATAGAGAGTGGAGAAAGGGCAGTAAAACCAGGGCACGAGGTGTGCAGTGAATTGGAGTTGGATATATAGGGATCTCCAAACTCCAGGCAGGGGAGAGGTGGAAGGGAGGCCAACCCTCATAGGTCCTGAGGTCTCCTCTGACTGAGGAGCCTTCAAAAGGCTGTGGAGGTCTCTGTTTTAGCAGGTAAGTAACAGTATGGCAGGACAGAGCTGCAAGGGAAGGTTAATTACAAGGTCAAAGTGTATTGTGAGGTCTGTGGTTGGGCGTATGAATCCTTGAGGTTTCACCACAGTAAACCAGACTATGGGGCAACCCTGCAGCTTTTAGTTTTTCCATGTCTGTTTGTTGCTTATTAGCTTTTTTCAGAGTTTCCTGGAGTTGTTTTGGTGGGGCCATCCAGCGTGTGACATGTCACAGTAGAGGGGTCCAAAAATAAATCTCACTGTGCTTTATAATTAATACCATGCTCCAGACTGTGGATGAACATCAGTAGATATCGCCTCCAGCTTCTGCAGAGTATCCTTTCAATGTTTGCATTCAAGCATAACCTCACACTTCTACCCCCTGAGCTGATCAGCACTCCTTGCTCAAGCGCTGCCTACTGGCAACATAACAAGGAACAGACTGTTTACCTTACTCTAGCACCTATCAAAGTATCTGATGAGGCACTATCTTCAGATGTAATCAATGGTGTTTCTCTCTACAGAATTGCATTCTCAAATAGCATGTTGCCTCAAATGTCCCCATATATCCTAAAATGCAGCATGAAAAACTGATCTTTACTTGAACCCTCTGGTGGTTACCTCTCATTTCCCGCTTCCATCCATTGCATGCCTTTTCTACTTGAAATAATTCTCCTCTCAGTCACATCTATGTTTGCCCTAATTTCTATTACTGTATTTCAACAAAGTGCAAACAACACATTTTAAAGATCACAACCTCTCCTTTTTTGGAAAATGACAACTTAATACTACAAAATCTCCGCTAGCTAATCTATGAACCCCACCAAACACAGCGACTCGCTTATCCCTCTTCTCTAGTGAGCCATCTCCTTGAGTGTGGCAGACTCAGAGCCTCACCTTGGCTATTCATGTCCAGGGTTGGGTCCTGGTTGGACTGTGGCTAGCCACAGTATTCCACATCAAAAAAGTTAAACTTTGAACATCATCATTAATGCATATGGTTATATTTTGTGTGCCTGAATTCTCAAAAGTGTCACCGTTTATCTTGTATCCTCACTTTTTTGAGATACCCGAGCAGTGGCTCTTAGATGTTACTCTGTTGTTGTGGCTGCCATTCAGAAGTTGTGTCTCAATGTCTTTTCCCTTTACCGATTGCTCCCCAAGGTTTCTAAACTACATGTCAACATTGAGTTCCTTGGTTGTAATTGGTGGCTAATTTTGATAACGGGCTCCATTCAATTCTGTACTCAATTCCTACATTCTTATGCTTCTATTCTGACAATGTCTTTCTGCTGTGAGAATATATGTCCAGGAGCTAGTTTAATACTAACAAACATTCAACATCAAGGTGTAAAGTTTGATTTTTCTGGACAGCCCACGTAGGAATTCATACAAACCCTTCCCTGCTTCAACATTTGTTGTACAGGCACAATCTTCTAAATGTTCTAATTCAACCTATTTAAATTGAGGTATTATTAATAGTTAAATCTTTACCAGCAAAATGTTTTTGCATGGATCTATGTTTTATTAAAGATTCTTTTTAAACCTTTAGTACCTCAGGAAGGGTAGCTTTACAAAGTGTTTATCAGCAGCATGAGTATATCTTTTTATACGTTGAATTAAGAAATGTGGATTCAAGTTGCACCTTTTGTATACCTGTATACATTTCAATCTTCAAATGTGTAACCATTTAGGTTTAGTTAGTCCACACCAGTCCTCAAATACCTTTTAAGTAGATAGTTACCCAACATATGGATGCGAGTGTGCCCACATAACTGTGTAAACATTAACTTTTCAACTGACAACAGCACGTTTATCTGCTGTTTGTAGATTCCTAAAACAACTGTTTACTTTTACTTTTAGAATTTATGGTCCTGATCTTGAAAAAGAAAAATGTTGCAAACTTTTAATAACAAATCAGTAAAATCACAGAATCGTAATACTTAAAATGTCAACTTATCAAATAATTAAGGGTTAGTGGAGCTGGTGTAGTGTGTCTACGCGTAGCTTCACAAAGTTTGAAAAAAACTCACTCCCCCCTCCCAAACCCTCCCATATTCATTAAAAAGTATAAAAGAAGGCATTTACCTGTGTGTCTGTCACCTCCCCTGCCTGGCCGCGCTCCTTCCTGATCCTCGTGACCTTCTTCATTTTTCCCGCTGGAAACAACGTGAAAGTAGCTCAAAGCAGCGCATAGTTCTGCTCTGCATTACTTAGCGCCATGGGGGCATAACAAGAGTGGAGCATGGGCGTTCCCGTGCAACCACCCAAGGTTTCTCACGTGAAACCCAATTTACTAAATAAAGTAGAAAGAAGGTAATGTGAGAAAACGAGGCCCTTTTAAAGTAGGCGCAAGGAAGGAGAAATGTTTTCATTCCTCTTTGTCTGACTTTGCATATGTGCTGCACTCTACAGCCCACATACAAAGTGCAAAAAGGCTTCATGTAAGTCTAAGCTAAGTATTTTGTAAACCAGTGCTAGACTCAAGGAGACACCCTTGCACCATGGTACAAAGCTGTCTCCGTAGTGCGCGGCAGCTGATTTCAGCGCAGAAACTAGTGAGATGGGAGAAGAGTGCCTTATTTCAGTAAACTGGGTGCTCTCCTCCTCAGGTAGCACAGCATTGGCGGCTGCTGCAGTGCGCTGCTTAAAGAGATAATAAATCCCCCCTAAGTCTGTTGTGGTGCAAGTTGCAGTACAATTGAGAGGGTGAGGCCTATCTCTGTTGGCTGTCTTCCTGCTCACTTCATGAAGGAACAAGTATGAAAGAGGAATGAAAAAGAAAGGCAAAAATGTGTCTTTTTACTGTTTACCGTCTTAAATAATGTGCACCAATAAGATTGTGAGGAATTGTGACAAATTATAAAAAACACAGTGACTAATTGCAAGCACAAATACTCTATGAGGAATTCCTATCCACATCAATGATTCAGTTAAAGTGATGAGCACTCTGTAATCCTTTCATATGTTCCCTGGTATTTCTGCTAGAAAACAAAACTCAATTCAATTTTTGATGTAACTCCTTTCATACTAATTCTTCTTTTGTTTTCTTTATTTCAGAAAAAAATCAAATTGTGAATCTTACCTTGGTAGAGGTTTCCATTGATTCAATTTCACTGAGATGGGGACCAGGGACTAACGGAATAAGCTCCTACTTGGTCAAGTTGTCAGGAAATCCTTCCTCAAATGGGACCACACTTGAGGAATTTGTGTCCATCACAAATTTGATACCTGGGAATTACTACACATTCATAATCTCTGCTGTGTTTGGAAATGGTGATTTGGGATTTGAGTATGTAATATCTGAATATACAGGTGGGTTTTTTCCATATACAAGTGAAATTGTATGCAATTACAGATGCAATATCAATCCTGTAAAGTTTTATAAACAGGATAATGTTAATAACTCACAAAAACGCAACAGAGAGATATATATTCTAAAGTCAACAAGCAGAGACAACACCATTGCCTTGACTACAAATTCCATGATAAGCATACCTTTTAATGCATCTGCCTCAAAGAGAGTTAGGGCTCTTAGATTTCATCTAATTATGGTATTTATTTTGAACATATTTTATAGAAGAAAGTTTGAAGAGAATACAAATTGGATTCCGAACCAAGTTCCCAGTTTAGGTTAGAATGTACTCAAAAAGCTGCAGTGAGTAATGCAGTCTGGCATTTGCTTCTATTTTACTTCAGTGTATGTGCATATTTTGGACATTTCATATATTGACAAACAGTTCCCAGAAAGCTCTAGGTGATCTATGCCAATTAGAAATGTATAAGACTGCTCAATTGCAAAATAGTTCAGGAAGAAACATATCCTACATTTGGAAACGTATCTTGGGTGGCATCCCAGTCCACTGTTACTTTTCACACAACGCCACCTCAGTTTTGAACGAGCCATGCACAACTCATTGTTGATGCTGCTCCAATGGGAAAGGTCCAGCATGATCTGCCAAGCCAGGTCCTCCCTGAACCAGAACATGAGCAAACAGCACTTTCATCCTGATTGGAGCTCATCATTTGGGCGCAGCTTGATTCCAATGAGTACTGGGCCTATGTCTTTCTATTTTTTGTATGCGTTTATGGCCTTTGGATGAATAAAGTTTATTTTGACTTGTGCATAGAATGGGACCCACGTCTGGGCACTCCTGTTGCACTTAAGGTATCACCTTGAAGTATACAAGAAAGTGGTGGATGGAATGATTAAATTCATTTTAGCTACTGATAATTTTTCTGGATGAATCACAGGCCATTATTATTTTGCACACCATGCCACCTCAGTTAGGACCCAGTCATATGGCAATCAGTCTTGTCCATGCTCCAATAGGTACAGACCATTCGGAACTGCCAGATACTCTCTTAACGGGGACACAAACAACAGAAAAGTGGTTTCACCTGTATTGGAGCTCTTCGTTTGGGTGAATATTGATTCCAATGGCCGATCTGCATTGCCATGTTGTGCAAAATATCGATGGACTGGGTTGCGGTTGGGGTAATTACCAGTGACCGAGACTAATTCAAACATTCCATCCATCATTTCAGGATGACAATCTAAGTGCTATGGGCATGCCCAGATGGAGGTGTTATGCTCACTGTGCTGCTGAAACTAAGCTGCATACAATTGATGATCCTCAATCAGATTAAATACTTGTATTCTTTTTTTTTGTTCCATTTCAAAGGGGTATTGTCTGGCATTTCAGGTTACAGTATCCCTATTGGAGTTAGGTCAAGACTGATTTGCCTTAGGGCTATGTCCAAAGTGAGGTGGCATTGTGTGAAAAAATAACGATGGTCTGGTATGCTGCTCGAGGAATTACCAGAGGCTTAGATTTAGTGCAACACACTTAGGGCCTGATTATGAGTTTTGGCATTTGAGGGTGAACAGTCCTCCACTGCTGCGCCCCTGCACCTTCAGACTCACAGCCACCGGCCAGATTACAAGTTATTTGTAGTATTGTGGACTGCGGCTTGGTGTTCCCTGGGTGGTGCCTCATTTAAAGTCTGTGTTGAATTTGAAAAAGGCACCACAATGTGAACACCTCATAAGGTTTTTGCACTGGCTTGGACTGAAAAGCATATGCCGTGCCGGAACTTTTGTCCATGCACACAGGAGGGCATATGTTATGCCCCTTTGTGTGCATGCACATGTGGAGGAGGCACACAGGGCCCTGTAGGACTCCCTTTGTTTCCTCTCCACCAGGGTTGACATGGAGGAGGAATCTTCATGTCACCAGTGGAGGTGAAGAAACTTGTAATATGCTTGGCTGACCAAGGAGGTCCCACCAAGCATATTGCGGCCTCTGACCGTCGCATCACCTTCAGTGAACTATGGTTACCTGGCGGCCGTCCTAGGACTGTCCGACTTCCCAGCTCATAATGGAGCAGTCGGACCACTGGTTCAGCAGTGGCCATACCGCCACTGCCATGCCCATGTGTCTTGCTCCGCCTTTCAGATAATACAGAATCTCCCACACACTGGCTCAAACATGGCAAAGCAGGACACATAACAAAAATGTAGTAAAGGGGTTAACTTTAGAAAATGCAAAGACTCTCTTTTTATAATAAGGCGTGTAGTTTTATTCATGCAATGCACTCTAAGAGAAAGGTTTTCCAAATGTCAAACGAACCACATTTGAATGTATATAGAGATATATATTTATATGCAAGCAATAATAACACACTTGGTAAATGCAACAGTTAAATGCATGGATAATAATATGAAATACAAACAGCAACAAATATGAGATAAAACTCAAGCAAATAATATGGGTCGTCCTGCAAGAGATCAGGAAGATATATATATACACAATAAATACATCAAATTAATATTTTGGATGTGCACTCTAACTCATTGACACATCACAAAGAAAACACCTCAAATTACAAACAGCCACTGGAAATACTCATCAAAATGGCACTAGTCAGAAACAAATCAACTCACCCTATCGTTCAGTCAACATCCTTGCCAACTCAAGCTAGGGGAGACAGTTACAACCAGGCGATGTACTTGTGATCAGGACTCAAGTCCAGATTCTTGTGGCAATACATCTATTCCACAAGTGAACTCCCCCCTTGGCTATCAACAATCCTCAGCTTTATAGTCTCAAAATACACTAGAAGGTTCGAGAGTCTTCTCCTCTGCGCCAAGGAAACTTATTGGAACTTGCCAGCTTCCAGGCAAGCATTCCACGGAAAGAAGGATTTCCCACGTTCCCTCTACATTCTCACGTGTTCCTGCCTTTATCTTGACAAAGCTTAAGAAAGCCTTCCAGGGAACATTAAACAATCTCTCACAAAACAGACCTTGAATGTGATTAGCCCAAACAACTTGAAAGCCTGTCTGTGCGTGCAAAAAAGCTCAAGCATGGCAGAGTCAGAATTCAGGATGACATGAGGCCATGTCAAACAAATAGTAAGATCTTCATAATGCTTGCCAATGTGCAACACGATGCACATTTGTGCACCACTGCCGATAGCATCACATACTTCATCTCTCAATGTACAACACAATGCACATTTGTGCACCACTGCTTATAGCATAACATACTTCATCTGTTATTGTACAACATAGTGCACATTTGTGCACCACTGCTTACGGCATCACATACTTCATCTCTCAATGTACAACACAGTGCACATCTGTGCACCAACGCTCATAACACTACACTTTGAGACCAAAAAGTACATTCCACACCTCTGTCTCTCTCAAGCTTTCAAATGCACATCCCACACGTTCTGTTCATCGGCAAGCTGTTCTACTCGGTGACAACTCCCACTTCAAAACTACGGGCCCGATTCACAGAACAAACTTAAGACAAAATCCTAAACTTACTACTTTTGGTATTCGCAGAAGGCATTTAGAAGTCTTAAATTAGGATTTTGTCTTAAATTAGTATTTTGTCTTAAATTATGATTTTGTCTTAAATTATGATTTTGTCCTTAGTTAGGATTGTGTCATAAATTAGGATTTTGTCTTAAATTAGGCTTTTGTCCTAAATTAGGATTTTGTTTTAAGTTAGGATTGTGTCCGAAATTAGGATTTTGTACTAAATTAGGATTTTGTCTTAAATTAGGATTTGTCCTAAATTAGGATTTTGTCCTAAATTAGGATTGTGTCTTAAGTTAGGAGTTTGTCTTAAGTTAGGATTTTGTCTTAAGTTAAACTTAATACAAACTTAAGTTAAACTTAAATCAAGTTAAAACTTAATTTAAGACAAAAACCCAATTTAAGACAATATCCTAATTTAGGACGAAAACCTAATGTAGGACAGAATCGTAATTTAAGACAAAATCCTAATTTAGGACAAAATCCTAATTTAAGACAAAATCCTAATTTAAGACAAAATCCTAATTTAGGACAAAATCCAAATTTAAGACAAAATCCTAACTTAAGACTCCTAACTTAAGACTCCTGAATGCCTTCTGTGAATACCAAAAGTAGTAAGTTTAGGATTTTGTCTTAAATTAGTCCTATGAATTGGGCCCTATGGAAAGAGAAACAAGGCATATGCACGAAGTCGAACATTCAAGTCAATTAAAATGATGGTAGTCAAAGGTCATCACAGGATATCAGACCATAAGAGTGCCTCTGGGACTATACCACGTGAGTCAAGCGGTCCTCAGACTGCAGACTATAGGGTCCTTAGTGACACATATATATTCAAGCTTGTGTCTAGTGCACATTGTGCCAAGTTACACCTGACTGACAAGCACCAATCAGGGTAAAACCTATCTTGGGTTGCATCTTTTCTGGTTCAGGATGAACCTAACAACAGCAGTTCAGTCTGAACTGTTACTTTTGGATCAGGGCAAACACAAGGAGATGATGGATGGAGAACTGAAACTTTTCAGACACTCACCCACAGTCACAGATCTGGATTGAATCCATCATCCTTCTTTAGCTCAATTCACCACCCAAGTTCAGACAAAGCCATGAACAAATCAGTCTTGACCGTGTTCCTCATGGAAACAGTCCAGCCCGAACTTCCAAGACAGGACTTCACTGGACCAGTAACAAACATCCTGGGACCGGTTTTGGTATAACACCCTTCATCAGACAAGCTAGCTAGAATGCAGTGACAAAGTGAGCAAGGGACTCACATCAAGGCATACCTTGCCAACTTAGGGTAAACAAAGCAAACACAAGGAGATGATGGACACAGCGGTGAAACTTTTCAGACACTCACTCCTATTCACTATTAGAATTAGGTTGAACATACCATCATTCTTTAGCTCACTTCTCCACCCCAGTTCAAACTAAGTCATATATAAATCAGTCTTGACCCCGTTCTTCATCGGAACAGTCCAGACCGAACAGCCAAGCCAGGTCTTCCCTGGACCAGAAACAAGCCTCGTGGGACAGGTTTCAGGGTAACACCTTGTGAACTATGCAGGAGGGGGGGGTCAAGGATGAACAAAGGCGGGTACCACTTGTAGAGTTTCGTAGGTGGTGTTTTTATTTTTCAAGGTAACACCATTCAAAGAAACAACCTCCGTCTTTGGAGTGCAAATGCAAACAAACAAAAGGAGACTACTTCGTGGGTCTCAGAGGACGTGGTCAGAAGTCCTTCTTGGCTTCTTTTCTTGCCTTAGATGCTCCACTTAGGGGATCCACGGAAACTCCCCAGCAAGTATATGTAAAAGAAAGAAAAGAACCCCGAGATTACTGTTTGGCTCTAGGTCCTGGGTATTGAAGGGGGGTAACGGGGATTGAGGGGATCACCAGGGACTGTCACCAGTTTGTTAGTCTGTATCCGGAGTATCAGCAGAGTGTGCTCGGGGACGAGGGAGTAAAGGAACACACACGCACACACAGTCCTGTGACCTCCCTCAAACCTCCCTTACCCGGTCCCACCCCGTGAGAAAAAAAGTCCCCTTGACCGATCCCGTACCTTGTCCAGCCACACATCTCCAGAAGTGTGGCGGGCGGCTCGTGATGACGGTGGCCTCCTGGCGTGATGGTTCTGCTGGACTGTCTGTCTTCTTCGTCCTCCTTATTCCTTGACTTCTCCTCAGGAAGGTTAGTTGGCTCCGGCTTCTCTGCTCTTGTTTTTCCTCCGGCTTTCGCGCTGTCTTCTTCCTGGTGGTGTGTTTTGAGCGCCGCCTCGGTCCCGGATTGGCTGAACGATGGGGACGTCATGCCGGAGGTTTCCACCCCCGGGAAAGACCAGGCAGCGTTAAAGGGACCGTATGTGTCCTTTCCTCGGGGTGGAAAGGAACAGGTGTTAAAGTCCTCGCCCTGCCCAGGACAGATCGAACCCCGTGACATACCCCTCATCAGCCGGGCTTGCTTGAAACCAGTGAATCCAGTGGCAAAGTGAGCAAGGCACCCTTGACTGGGCATTCCCTGCCAACTTAGAGTGAACACAGCAAACACAAGAAGACGATGAAAGGAGCACTGAATGTTTTCAGACACTCCGCCCCAGTCACTTTAGATCAAGATTGAATTCATCTTCGTTCTTCAGCTCAGTTCGCCACCTCAAATCAGAACCATCCATATGCAAATCACCCTTGACCCTGCTCCCCATGGGAATAGTCCAGCCCACCCTAACAGGCCAGGTCCTTCCTGGATCAGAAACAAGCACTCTGGGACCTGTTTCAGGGTATCACCCCGCTCAGCCGGACTAGCTTGAATTTAGTGGCAAAGTGAGCAAGGGACCCACTTCTAGACCTTGCCTGCCAGTTGGCTCTGGACTGTTCTCATGGGCAGCAGGGCCAAGGCTAATTTGCATATGGAATGGTGTGGTGAGCAAAATAATGATGGATTAAATCCAGATCTGTGACTCAGGGTGAATGTTTGACAATGTTCAGCATTCCAACCATCATCTTTTTGTGTTGCATTTTCTCCCTAACTGGGAAGGGTATGCCCAAACGTGGGTCCCGTGCTCGCTACACCATTAGTTTTCAGCTAGCCTGAATGATGAGAGGTGATGCCGTAAAACTGGTCCAAGGATGCTTATTTTCTAGTCCAGGGAGGACCTGGCCTGGCAGTTCAGACTGGACAGCTCCCATGGGGGGCAGGGACAAGGCTGATTTGCATATGGCTAGGTCCAACCTGGAATGGCATGGAACGCAAAATAATGATGGATTAAAAACAATCTGAGACTTGGGGTGAATGTTTGACAATGTTCGGCATTCCATCCATCATCATTTTGTGTTGCCTATTGGATCTTGGCGAATACTGACTTGCATATGGAAAGGTCCTTACTGAGGAGGCATTGTGTACAAAATAACAATAAACTAGGATGCAGCGCTAGTAATTGTCAGTGACAAAAGTGAAAATAAGTTCAGAGTTCAATCTATTACTTTTTTGTATATTCATCCTGTTACCAAGCCTAATCCATTGTCCTGCTAGGGGATCCGTTTATAAACCTAATTAAAGTCACTCACTCTCACTGTAGTTGCTGTCAGGCTAATGGAATTTAGATTTTAAAAAAACTCAGGCTGGGAAAAGGTAATATTCTAAAAGATACTTTTCAAAAATATTTATTAAAAATCGAACTTTACCATTTAATTGAACTATTAATATATATTGAAAATAGTGGTTGAACGTATTCTCTATATTCTCTTAACACTTTGCTAACGGAATGAATATTTTAGTCTGCACCTCATAGGACAGCCAGAATGTTTCACAGTGAAAATAGCTTAAAGGAGCTTTTCAGTGTAGGAACATGGTAATATTACATTTCTACATGTCCAATTTTTGAATACCATGCAGCCTAGCTTACAGGCTGCAAGGCCTAGATAGGTGTGTCTCATTAATAATGAATAGTTTTCCATTTCATACTACTGGATTGCACAATAAGTGCTGCAATCCACAGGGGAAATTTAATTGTCCATGCTGCGACTATAGTTTCTACTCCATATACTGTGGCCTTCAAAAATAGTTAGATAAGTGAAATCAGGGACTAACCACAGATTTACATGTTATAGGGGTCAGAGTACATAGGCTGGGCACTTTCCCATGCTTCCCTAATGTGCAAGGTCTTCAAACATGCAATAAAATAAGCAAGTAAAGGATGCTATTTACTATTATCACCATCCTGAGCAGGCAGCAGTCAGCCTCGAATATTCCTTCTGTGACATTTCTATTCGGAGATCAAACTTCATATAATTGCTTAAGAAATGTATGTAATAGGGACTCACATTCCTTTATTTTTCTTTCAGTACCCAATGTCACCAATAATCTGGACGTCACAAAAGTTACGATTGATTCAGTTTCCCTCAGTTGGCTACCACCGACTGGCAATCAAAGCTTCTATTTGATACAAGTGTTAGGCAATTCAGCCTCAAATTTGACAACATTCTATGAAGTTGCGTCCATCACAAATTTAATTCCTGGGAATTACTACATGTTCTTAGTCTCAGCTGTGTCTGGAAATGGTCTTCAGGGAAAGAGCAGCATGATATCAGGATACACAGGTGAGCATTTTCCATGTGAAATTGAAACCATTTTGATAGTTTGGAATTTCGGGTGCAATATTAATGTTCAGAAGCTTTATACAACAATTTACAATATGATCAATTAGTAATGCTCAGTAGATGAATGTGCTAGACCCGTTGCATAAAGATATACCGTAACAAAATGTTCCTTCCAACTGCCTTTTCATTTCTAGTGGCAAATTAATGCAAAGGATTTGTGTAAAGTATGGGTATAAGAAAGTGAATCACTATTTGGGGTGAATGTCAGTCCACGAAAATTAATAAAGTCACTAAGCAGTTAGGTCCCAGGAAAATTAGTGGAAATATGTAAAGCATTTAGAAGTACCAAAAAGTAAAAAGTCAAAATCACAACACAATAAAAATTAACATCTAATTTATAAAATTAGAGGAACATGGTATAAACTAAATGACACCAAAACAACAAAAATCCAAAATGGGAAACTGGAGACATGAAATGTAAAAGAGCCTGTGCTCGAGATCTAGGCATGATTTGAGGCTGCTTGTGACAGACCACGGGTCGGATGCACCCAACAGGTTCATCCCAGGCAATGATTCTTACCTTCTGACTTAGTCTCTGAAATGGAAGTTGAAATCCTCTAGCGGGGCCAGGTTGCAGACTGTAAATGAGGAAGTCCTTTCGAAGCCATGTAGCCTCTGGACATAGTCCAACTAAAGCCATCAGTTTCGGCAAGAAAAGCTCAGAGCAAAATAAGTTCCATTTGCGCAGCCAGGGAGGTCTGCTCGTTGGCCGTATTCTTTTCTTGCCTCCAGCCTGTCAAGATTTCTTCATTCACACTTGGGGGCATCACAGGGAAATAGCAAGAATGCACCATATTTATCCAATATGGTGCATTTCTGTCCATTTTCCTTGCCCTGGCGGCGATTTGGCAGCCTAGCGCCAAAGCAGGCCCCCTTGCACCATGGTGCTAGCTTGCCTGTGTAGTAGGTAGGAATTGTATTTGCAGGAAGGAGACCCTTCCTGCACAAAAGAGATCTTGAGAGGCTTTTTCCTCTTTCTATGTGTGCTGCATACTAAGGCACACACAGAAAGAGGAAAAAACGCCTCTCATGGGAGGGCGTATCTTTTTAGTGCATTCCCAGGTTTACAAGGTCTTGTAAATCTGGTAATGCATCAAAAACCATGAGCGTTCTGTGGGAACACTCATGCAGCACCCATGGAATGCCTACCCAGGGCAGAGTAATGCAACACAGTGCTTTGGACTGCTTTGTGTTACTCCATATTTGTTGAGCCACTCAAAGCCAAGCAAAGCGGCATTTCCTGGTTTTAGAAATATAACTTAAAGATTGTGTCGCTCCTGCATCCCATTGCGTGGTACAAGGGCGAAACAAACTGGGTCATATTTATGGCCCGTTTCTCATTTTTGAGGCACAGCATTCTCCATCAGGGCAGGGCTGCAGGCTGAATCCGGGAAAGTCACATTAAAATTAGAAAAGATCAGAGAAAGGTTCTGCTGAACAATGCAAATGCAAAAAGAACAATTGATGGACAGAGTGCAGAACAATGTCATTAATGTACCCCAGTACAGAGATCGGGGCCTAAATCCATCATTTGTTTGCTCACCATGCCATTCCAGTTTGAACCTAGACATATGCAAATCAGACTTGACCCTGCACCCAATGGGAACAGTCCAGCCCGCACTGCCAGGCCAGGTCCTCCCTGGACTGGAAACAAGCATCTCAAGACTGGTTTCAGGGTTTCACCACTCATAAGCCAGAATAGCTTGAATCCAGTGGCATGGAGAGCATGGGACCCACATCTGGGCATACCCATCCCACTCGGGTGACAAATGCAAAACCAACAATTGATGGACAGAATGTAGAACAATGTCATATATTCGCGCCAGTACAGCGATCTGGGCCTAAAACCATCATTTTTGGACCACCGTGCCATTCCAGTGTGAAATCAGGCATATGCAATCAGTTTTTAACCCTCATTAAGGTAACTCACTCTCAGTGTAGTTGCTGTCAGGCTAATGGAATTTATCTTCTAAAAATCTCAGGCTGGGAAAAGGTAATATTGTTAAAGATACTTTTCAGAATTATTTTTTAAACATCTAACTTTACCACTGAATTGAGTTATTAATATATATTGAAAATAGTGGTTGAACATATTTTCTAGATTCGCCTAAACAGAATTAATATTTTAATCGGCACCTCATAGGACAGTCAGAACGTTCCACAGTGAAAATAGCTTTCAGGATCTTTTTCAGTGTAGAAACATGGTAATATTACATTTCTACATGTCCAATTTTTAAAAACCATGCAACCTACCTTACGGGCTGTGAGGCCTATATAGTTGTGACTCATTAATAATTAATAGGAAGTTTTTCTCCTACAAAAAGGATTTTTTCGACAGGTCGGGCCACAGATTTAAACTGGACTTTGGCAGGCCTGAAGCCAAGTTTTCCACTTCACACTACTGGATTGCACAATTAGTGCTGCAATCTACAGGTGGATTTTAACTTTCAATGCTCTTAGTGTAGCATCTCCTCGATACACTATGGCCTTCAAAGAGAGTTAGATAGGTGAATTAGGGACTAGTCACATGTTTACATGCTCTAGGGGACAGAGTACATACACTAGGCACTGTTCCACACTTCCCTATTGTGAAGTCTTCAAACATGCAATAAAATAAACAAAAAAGGGGGGTTAACGCTGCAAAAGGGGGATTAGCTCATGAGGGAAATATGTTTCTTTTGTGTTCATAACCAAGATTGGAGAATGAGGAACCACAATGCAATTCATTTTATTTGAAACAAATTCACTTTATTCCCTTATCTCACTTGGTTTTATGAATTATCATTATCTTTGGCAAAGACCATCACTTATGGCAAAATATCTGCAGAGGTTGATGCTCTCTGTAAAGGATGCTATTGACTATTAGCACCATCCTGAGCAGGCGGCAGTCAGTCTCGCGTATTCCTACTGTGACATTTCGATTAGGAGGTCAAACTTAATATAATTGCTTAAGAAATGTATGTCATACGGTCTCACATTCCTTTATTTTTCTTTCAGTACCCAATGTCACCAATAATCTGGACGTCACTGAAGTTACCATCAATTCAGTTTACCTCAGTTGGCTACCACCCACTGGCAACAAAAGCTTTTATTTGATACAAGTGTTAGGTAATCCATCCTCAAATATGACAACATTCTATGAAAATGTGTCTATCAAAAAATTAATACCTGGGAATTACTACACGTTCTTAGTCTCAGCTCTGTCTGGAAATGGTCTTGAGGGAAAGAGCAGCATGATATCAGGATACACAGGTGAGCATTTTTCATATGCAATTGAAACCATTTTGATAGTTTGCCATTTCAGGTGTAATATCAATGTTCATAAGCTTTATATAACAATTTTTAAAATGATAAAATAATAATGCTCAATTGATGAATGTGCTAAAGTTATACCGTAACAAATTGTTTCTCCTGCTCATATATCAACTGCCTTTTCACTTCTAGTGGCACATTAATGCAGAGGATTTGTAAAAAGTATTTGGTATAAGAAAGTTAATTACTAATTAGGGTGAATGTTATTCCACGAAAATTAATAAAGTCACTAAGGGCCGGATGTAGGTCGGTCGGTAACGGCCGAAAATCGGTATTTTCGGCCGTTACCGACCGAGATTCACAAAATGGTATGTAGGGGCACATATTTTACAGATTCGGTAAAAGGAACATCTGGATGTTCCTACATATCCACCCCTTAGATTTACCGATTTTTAATTACCGAATCGGTAGAATTCGGTAATTAAAAATCGGTAAATCTATTTTACCTACATCTGGGCCTAAGCTGTTAGGTCTTGGCAATGTTAGTGAAAATGTGTAAAGCATTTAGAAGTACCAAAAAAGTAAAAAAGTCTAAATCACAACACAATAAACATGAAAATTCTATTTATAATATTAGACGAACATGTAATAAACTAAACTACACCAAAACAACAGAAATACAAAATGGGGAGCTGGAGACATGAAATGTAAAAGATTTCAGAGAAAAGCTCAGTAACAAATAAAAAGACAATTGAAGGTTATTTTAGCATGTGCTTGAGACCTAGGCATGATTTCAGTCTGACTGCGACACGGGTCGGATACACCCAACAGGTTCATCCAAGTCAACGATTTTTACCTTCTGACTTAGTCTCTGAAATGGAAGTTGAAATCCTTAAGAGGGGCATGGTTGCAGACTGTAACTGAGGAAGTCCTTTTGATGACAGGTAGCCTCTAGACATGGTCCTCCTAAAGTGATGCGTTTTGGCAGGAAAACCTCAGAGCCAAAAAGTTACATTTGCATACCAAAGAGGTCCACTCATTGGCCGGATACTTTTCTTACCTTCAGCCTGTCAAGATTTCTTCATTCACCCTTGTGGGCATATTCATGATTTTTACTGTGCAGGATAGCACAGCAAGCCACCTTGCTGCATTGCCCTGCATCATACGGAAATGGCAACACTGCAGCATATTCTTCCAATATGGCGCATTTCTGTCCTTTTCCATGAGCTGGCGTCGTTTTCGCCGCATCGTCCCAATGCAGGCACCCTTGCACCATGGGGCTAGGGTGCCTGTGCTGTAGGCTGGAATGTTTTTGTAGGAGGGAGCACCTGCCTTGAGGCTTTTTCCTCTTTCTTTGTGTGCTGCATACTGAAGCACACATAGAAAGAGGAAAAAAACGCCTCTCCTAGGGAGGCGTATCTTTTTGGTGCATTTCCAGGTTAACAAGGTCTTGTATATCTGCGATGCATCAAAAACCATGAGAGTTATGTGGGAACACTCATGCAATGTCCATGGGATGCCTACCCAGAGCGGAGGGATGCAACACACTGCTTTGAACTGCGTTGTGTTACGCAAACCCAAGCAAAGCAGCATTGCGTGGCTTTAAAAATATGACTTAGAGTTTGTGTCGCTCCTGGACTACATTGCGTGATGTAAGTGCGACATAAACTGAGTCATATATAGGGCCCTTTAATTTTTTTGAATCATAGCATTCTCTATCAGGGCAGGCTGAATCTGGGAGAGTCACATTAAAATGAGAAAGGATTGGCGCAAGGAATGCAAAACAATGTCATACATCTACCCCAGTACAGAGATCTGGGCTTAAATCTATAGTTGTTTTGCTCACCATGCCATTCCAGTTTGAACCCATCCATATGCAAATCCGTCTTGACCCTGCGCCCAATGGGAACAGTCCAGCCCAAATTGTCAGGCTAGGCCCTTTCTTCACTGGAAACAAGCATTGTAGGACTGGTTTCGGGATTTCACCTCTTATCAGGCAGGATAGCATGACTCCAGTGGCATGGAGAGCACGGGGCCCACGTCTGGGCATACTCGTCCCACTCGGGGTGACAAATGCAAAAAGAACAATTGATGAACAGAATGCAGAACAATGTCATACATTCACCCCAGTACAGAGATCAGGGCCTAAATCCATATTTCTTTTTTGCTCACCATGCCATTCCATTTTGAACCCAGCCATATGCAAATCAGTTTCTAAACCTCATTAAGGTCACTCACTCCGGGTAGTTGCTGTCAGACTAATGGAATTAGCTTTTTCAAAAAACCTCGGGCTGGGATAAGGTAATATTCTTAAATATACTTTTCAGAAATATTGATTAAAAATCTAACTTTACCATTGAATTGAGTTATTAATATATATTGAAAATAGTGGTTGAATATATTCTCTAGATTCTCCCAAACCTTTTCTAATAGAATTAATATTTTCATCTCCACCTCATAGGACAGCCAGAACGTTTCACAGTGGAAATAGCTTTCAGGGGATTTTCAGTGTAGAAACAGGGTCATATTAAATTTCTACTTGTCCCATATTTAAATGCCATGCACCCGACCTCATTAGCTGCAAGGTATTCATAGGTGTGACTCACTACTAATGAATTGAAGTTGTTCTCTCACCAATAGGATTATTTTGAGAGGTCCGGTGATAGATTTAAACTAGACTTTGGCATGCCTGAAGCCAAGGTTTCCATGTCACACTACTGGATTGCATCATACGTGCTGCAATCCACAGGTGACATTTAACTTTCCATGCTGTGAGTACATGTTCTACTGCATATACTACGGGCTTCAAATAGAATTAGATAGGTGAATCAGGGATCCGCCACATGTTTACATGTTCCAGGGGTCATACCACATACACTGGGAATTGTTCCCCCCTTCTCTCATGTGCAGAGTCTTCAAACATGCAATAAAATGAGGATAAATAGGGGTGAATGCTCTAAGGGCCATTATCTCAGATTGGGAACATGTGTACTTTGTGTTCATAACTAAGATAAGAGAATAAGGAACCAAAATGGAATTCATTTTATTTGAACAAATTTTTCTTTACTCCCTTATTTCACCTGGTTTTATGAATTATCTGAATCTAGTCTGACATCTATTATAGTGTATATCTGCACTGTTTATTTGTGCTCTGTTTGCAGAGCATTGGACTTCACAATGCGAAAGATGGATTTGAGGGGTTAAAAATGCTCTAAATTGCAAGCGATTAAATAATATCTTATTGAACAGAGGACAATGAGTGTTGCTTTTCTGTATCCAGACCACATCTTTTCCTTCCCCTGAGAAGAATTTGCAGTGCATGACAGCTTTTTGTTTATGATTTTATAAAACAATGTTGGTATTTATTATATTGAATGCATTCTAAGGTGATTGACATGGACATAAGCATTAAGCACAATTGTTCATTTATTGATACTTTTACAGGGTTGAAATTAGAGGGATATCTTCATGATCCTTAATGGCCACATTCTGATGATCTTTACTAGTTTTAATTGTATTTCACTTCTTGATCAGTTTTTATCTTTGGCAAAGACCATTACTTATGGCAAGATATCTACAGGGGTTGATGCTGTCAGTAAAGGATGCTATTGACTATTAGAATCATCCTAAGCAGGCAGCAGTCAGTCTAAAGTATTCCTACTTTGGCATTTCTATTAGGAGATCAAACTTTAGATAATTAAGAACTGTCAGCCACATGCATCAAGCGATTTTGGAGTCGCAAACGGTGCGAATCGCAAAATTCGGCCATTTGCGATTCCAAAATCACTATTTGGGATGCATCAATGCAAAAGTACAAGAAATCGATATTTTTTGCGATTTCACAAAATGCGATTGCATTTAAGGAATCGCATTTTTGCGATTCCTTAAATGCAATGCATGAATGTTTAAAAAATTGCGAATTCGCAATTAGGGGGAGCAAATTAACACGAGGTTGAACCTCGTGTTAATTTGCGAAATCTTTCAAATATGCTCAAAAATGCATTTTTGAAAGTGTCATGTTACACAGACACATGTCCTTTGGACATGTGTGTGTGTAACTTGCACTTACAATAACATTTCAAGGGTGCAGGGGGGGTCCTTTGGACCCCCCTCAGCACCCTTGAAATGCATTAACAAATTGCGATTCGCAAAATGAAAATCGCAAAATGTTAATGCCTTCCCATTGATTCCTATGGGCCTTTTGGCCCATAGGAATCAATGGGAAGGTTTTCCTTAATTGCGATTCACAAAATGTGAATCGCAATTAAGGAAAAATAAGGAATCGCTAAAAAAATTGGGATTTTTTGATGCATTGCCGTTTGCGATTCCTTAATTTTCGCAATTAAGGAATCACAAACGGCTCCAATGTTGCATGTACCTGTGTATGTAATAGTGACTCACATTGTTTTATTTTTCTTTCAGAACCCAATGTCACCAATGATCTGAACGTCACCGGTATTTCCCTCTATTCAGTTTCTCTCAGTTGGCTACCACCGACTGGCAACAGAAGTTTCTATGTGATACAAGTGTTAGGTAACCCAGCCTCAAATGTGACAACATTCCATGAAAATGAGTCTATAACAAATTTAATACCTGGGAATTACTACACGTTCTTAGTCTCAGCTGTGGCTGGAAATGGCCTTCAGGGAAAGAGCAGCATGATATCAGAATACACAGGTGAGCATTTTCCATATGAAATTGAAACAATTTTTAAAGTTTGCCATTTCAGGTGCAATATCAATGTTCAGAAGCTGTATATAACAATTTTAAAAATTAAAAAAATAATAATATACAGAAAAAGCCTATGTACATGTGATTAACAAAACATTGAACAACATTGTGTTTTTAAATACACAATAAAGACAAACATAAATGTGAAGAATGGTTAATAAAAAAATCATAAACAAATCATCCTACTATTTTAGAAGTCTTGTGTTATTTTTAACTTCTAAATCAAGATCCTAATTCATATACAGATATTATTCCATAAATATTCTACGAATGTTATGCCTTTCAACATTTCATCTAAGAAAAGATAGGAAAACACAGGGAAAACATTGGTGTCATATACGTGGGACTTATCCTCTAAATATAGACCAAAAATGAATTCATAGTTCCTCCATGTTCATATCGCGAGTCATGATAAAGCATTTCGCTTCTCTGATATTAAATATGCGGACTCTCATCAGGGCTCTTAGTTTTTAACAGCACTGTGGGTTTTTGAAATTAGGATGAATAGAGGAATTTTTTTTTTTAAAACAATGATTGTGGCTCCCCTTATAAACTGTTGTTGTCCTCTTTAACGCTGCACAATGCTAAGTATGCCTGGACAATAGGGTGTATTTTGTCCGTTCTGTTTTCTTTATCTGCATAAAAGAAAGAACCATATTTTAAGATTATTTCTTGCTGCCATTAGCATGAAGTGAGAGTTTAATATAAGACTGCACCATACAGCTTTTGAAAAAAGCCTACCTTTTCTTCCAGCCAAGGTTATTTAATTAAGAACTTCATTGCCTATTTATCGTTTCTTGTGACGGCTCTGTGTAAGGAATAACAGGCCATTAGTCAAATGAAAGCTTGAAGTCTATGCTAATGGAAGTAATGAAAAAGCTTTTATCGAACCTGAAAGCCTTGTTCACTGCATAGTGCAGTGGATCTTTCTTGTTAACTTGAGCTCACTCGGGGGCATATCAGCAACAACCGGCGATCATTATCGCTTAGCGCACTTAGCGCTAGGATAATTATCGCCGTCTATCACCAAATTTTATCGCTGAGATAGCATGCTATTAGCAACACTTATCTCAAAAGCGATAAAATTCAAGGCGCAAGCTGCCAATTGTGCGATTATCGCTGGAAATACAGCGATAACCGCACAACATTTGGCTATAGCTTGCTTATAGGGCAAGGCAGACTTAGCTATGATATCCACCTTCCATAGGATATCATGGCTAAGTCAAACTAAAAGCTGGCCTAAGGAAAGTGGCCATAACCAAGGTTAGTGCTACTTTTCTTATCGGTATGCTTGTTAGCGTGCCCATTGATAATTGGAGAAATGTCGCTTAGCGACATTTCTCCAGTTTTTTGAGCTGGAACGCCCACTTTGCATCTCATTAGAGATGCAAAGGTGGGCGTTACGGGATAGGGGCTAAAGCAAGGATTCAGGCGATAGCGTGACCTTGCTAATAGAGCAATAATTTTTCATCGCCGTCTTGTTGATATGCCCCCAAGTCTTTTTCGAGATTAAAACAAACATAACGCTTAGATTAATAAAGCGTTGGTCATGTTGTGAAAGTGGTTACTAACTGCGTTTACATTGTGGTTCAAAGTGCAGGCATACCTTTGATAGTTTCATGTGTAGGCTTTTGTCTTCGTGGTGTGCTCTTAAATGATCAAGCGCGTCTTTCTGAAATACAGAGTTTTGTTTTCTATTCTGACATTGCGTGCAATTTAGATTATGTTTGTCTGAAAAACAAGGTTCTGGTAAGGGCACATTACCTTGTTGTGATTCTGTTCTCTCTCACCTGATTATTGCAAGTGAGATGGCGGCATTTCCCATTAGAAGCATCTCATTAGTGGCTTCTGACTTGGAATCATGGGTGTTGTGGTTCTGGATTGCATTACCATGCGTTTGGGCTACCGTTTTTTGGTGCAGCTAGGCAGTGCATTCTGGGCATTGCAGTGGTCCATATTTTTGCCAATTCTGTCAAACTAACCTTCGCACTATTAAATTTCCGAATTAAGTACGCTTCTTTGAGCAGTAGCAGGTTCTCAATACCTGTCAAAGTTTTTGAAGGTTTAAAACTTGCTAATACTGTCCATTTAAATTGAGCTTCATTGTGACATTTTTCAACAAAGTGTTCAATCATAGGTGCGGTCATTACTTTTTTCTTAATTCTAGACCAATGTTGGGTGATTATTGTTGTTGACCCGTTGGTTGGTTTTCCCTATATAGACTTTTTGACATGGGCAGATTATAGCATAAACCGCTTTTTTTGTCTTACAGTTGGTAAACTCGGTGTGTTTCCATCTTATGCTATCATGGTCAAACTCTGCACCTTCTCTGGTGTTTCCGCAGGCTATGTAGTTTCCAAATTTTGATGTCCTTCAATAGGCTTTAAATTCCATTGAGCCAATAAATCACTTTTGGGTTTGGATAGGGCGGTGTCGGCTTTAATGATTTGTTGACCAATGCTTGGATTTTTTCTCCATGCAAAGAGTGGTTTAGGAAACGGGCAATCTAAGTTTTCTAATAGATGCCAATTCCTTAAGATGTTTGTCTAAAAGTGTTGGTGTCTGGGCCAAGGGTTGATACACACACTAGTCTTTCCAAAGTCTTTTTCTCTTTTGTTTGGAGAAGACATTCTCTAGGCGTGAATCAGGCTCTTTTGGTTGAATGTTTAAGCAGTTTCTTTGCTTAGCCTTTTTTTTTGCATTTCTTTACAGAAGAGCGCAGCATTCTCATCAAATTCTGACATCATGGAACAATTTCTCCTAATTCTGAGTAGTTGCCCATAAGGGAGGTTCTCCTTTAAACTCTTTGGATGTGCACTTTTATAATGTAGGATTGTGTTCTTATCTGTCTCCTTTTTATACAGGGTGGTCTTTAATTCATTTTGTACAGGTATCACCTCTACGTCCAGAAAAGTTACGTTGGTTGTGCTAAATTGTACAGAAAATGTTATGTCTGCATGTCTTGAATTTATCCATTCAAGGAAAGATGTCAGCTTCGCCTGGCTGCCTTGCCACAGGCACCAGATGTCATCAATGTACCTTAGCCATCGTGTTATGTTCTTTTTGTAGGGGTTGTTATTTTCAATGAACTTGTCTTCGTATTGGGCCATGAAGAGGACCGCCATCTCTGGAGCAAAAGTACATCCCATGGCGGTCCCCTTCACCTGTACATAGAATTGATCCTCAAATTGAAAGTAGTTTTTCTTCAATGCCAACTCTGCTAGTTGTACAATGAATGCTGTTGGAACTCTGTGAGGTTGCATTCTTTTCTCCAGATACAGTTGGATCACTCCCAAATCTTCCTCTTGGGGTATCTGGGTAAAAAGGGAGGTGACATCAAATGTCACCATTATCTGGGTTTTTTCATCAAATGCCATTCCTTCAATTTTTTCTCGTAAATATGAAGGGACTTTGGCCAGAAACGGCTTCAGGAAATAGTCAACATATTTTGCAATTGACTTGAATATAGAATCGCACCCCAAGACTATTGACGTCCCTGGTGGATTTGCTAAATGTTTGTGAATTTTCGGCACAAAATAAAATATTGGGGTCCTTTGAATTTTTTTTCAGCACAAAAACACAGGTTCTGGCCTTCTCCCCTGCTTTAGTTATACACGGCCCAGTTAGAACCTGGCCCACCAGGCCCATCTCTCCTTGTTATCAAAATATTTTTCAAACATCAAAAAGCTCTGAGCGGGACCAAATTAAAATCTTTGTCTGCTAAGTTCACACCTTGATTGTATTTTCTTGGGTAGTTAGTTCTGGCTTTCTGGAGGTCTGGCAGTCCAAACATTTTCCAAGTCTCAACTTTTCAGAGATTGTTGCGGAAGTCCAGCTATACGCAGCCAAGGATCCGAGGACCTTTTAAGGGTCAGAATATATTCCAGCAGACTCCTCCATTAGGTCTAGTTGTTACTGGGCAGGTCGGAACTTCAGGAAAAAAACTCTTACATATTGTTGTGTCCCTGTAGCCACACAGAAATTCAACCATCTGACCCATGGAGTCCACTTCTCTGACTTAGGTGCAAGTGTGAGAAGGTGCAGCCCTTCAGATCTCCTCACAGGTCTCAAACGGTAGGTGCAGTAATTTTTCTGTTCTTCCAGATGTCCAGAAAGTGTTTTGTGGAGGTGTGGTTGAGGTGCCATTTTTGAGGATTTTGCTAATTAGCAGATGGTGGTAACTACTCAATATTCCCTAACTAATGGAGTAAATGTTCCAAACCAAACAAGTTCATCCAGCTCAAAGATTTTTCCTTCTGACGTAGTCTCTGATATGGAATTTGAAATCATCTAACGGAACAAGGTTGCAGACTATATCTGAGAAAATCCATTCAAAGCCAGATAGCCAATGAACAAGCTCCCACTGACAATATCACATTTGGAAGGATAAACTCAGAATGGAAAAAGTTCAAATTTCTTACCCAGAGAGGTCCGCTCATTGGGTGATTCTTTTTGCACCTTCACCAGTCAAGATTTTCTAATTCTAACTTAGCCTTTTTTTTGGAGCTCAGTATCCTCCAACAGGGCCAAGCTGCAGGCTGAATCTGGGAAAGTAGCACTGAAATCAGAAAGGATCGCTGCAAAGGTTTGCTAAATATGTTTTACAAGCTTCAAAAAGCTTTGAGCAAGACCGAAATGAAATATATTAATGTTTGCCTGCTTAGGTCACACTTAAGTTGGATTGAATTGGGCAGTTGTTCCCGGTCCACCGTAGGTCCTGAATGTTCAAAGTTTTTCCAAGTCCCAACATTTCAGAGACTGTTGGGAAAGTCCAGCTGCACAAAGTCCAAAGACAGCATCAAAGGAACAAAACATACTATAGTATGTACATTCAACATGACACAGAACATCTGCCCCTGAAGGTGACCTGTGAGAAAGGCAGGGGTGTGTTTAGGGAAATGGCAGTCCATTACTCCTCAGCTACATGAAACGTATCCTAAGAACAACTTCTACCACTGGTCTGGTGTTCATCTGGTTAGCTTTGGCCTAGAGAACAACGGCTTCCCTATACTCTGGTCTCTTCTTACAATAACCTATGAATTGATAGTCTTCACCTTGTCCTTTTCAAGTTAATGATGATTCAGGAACCTTGCCAGCTACCCTTCCTCAGCTAACTCAAGCCTGCATACAACTCCAACATTATTTTGCACAACCTGCAAGATTTTCTAATAGAATACTACTCTACAATGAATCGCTATTTTGATATCTCTATTTAGGGAATGCAAAATGGAATGTACAAAAATAGAGATTTTCTAATAAGGAGTCCTACCTTTCAGCAGCCGGGTCTCCTCGTCTTCTTTCCCAGGGTACACCATGGACTCTGGGCTGAAAATCAAGAACCATTCTTTGGGTTGAGCAGCAAACTAGAGTTGGTAATGTAGGGATTTTCCAAACTCCAGCCAGGGGAGAGGTGGAAGGGAGTTCAACCCTCATAAGCCATGAGGTCCCTATGACTGAGGAGCCATCAAGAGGTTGTGGGGTCTTGGTTGTAGCAGGTAAGTAACAGTATGGAAGTACAGAAGTGCAAGTGAACTACAAAGTCAACATTTTTTGTGAGGTCTGTGGTTGGGAGTATGGATTCTTGAGGTTTCACCACAGTAAACTAGACCAGGGGGCAACCCCTATCAGCTTGCAGTCTGTCCATGTCTATTTGTTGCTTATTAGCTCCTTTCATAGTTTCATGGAGTTGTTTTGGTGGAGCCATCCATCTTGTGCCATGTCACAGTAGAGGGGTCCTAAATAAATCCCACTGTGCTTTATAATTAATACCATGCTCCAGACTGTGGATGAACATCTGTAGATATCACCTCCAGCATTTGCACAATATCCTTCCAATGTTTGGGCCCAAGCATAACTTCACACTTTTACCCACAGAGCTTATCAGCACTCCTTGCTCACGCGGTGGCCTACTGGTGACATAACAATGAACAGACTGTTTACCTTACTTTAGCACCTGTCAAAGTATCTGAGGAGGCACTATCTTCACATGTAAATAATGGTGTTTCTCTACAGTATTGCATTCTCAAATAGCATGCTACCTCAAATGTCCCCTATATATCCTAAAATGCAGCATGAAAAACTGATATGATCATTACTTGAACCCTCTGGTGGGCACCCCTCATCTCCCTTCCATCCTTTGCAGGCCACTTCTACTTGAAAAATTCTTCCTCTCCGTCACATCTATGATTGCCTTAATTTCTATTAATGGATTTCAGCGAAGTGCAAACAACTCATTTTGAAGATCACTACCTCTCCTTTTTTGGAAAATGACAACCTAATACTACTGAATTTCATCTAGCTAATCTATAAACCCTACCAAACACAGAGACTCACTCATCCCTCAAACACAGGGACTCGCTCTTCCCTCTCCTCTTCTATAGTGATCCATCCTCGTTAATTGCGGCAGTCTCAGAGCCCCTCCTTGGCTATTCAGCTCCGCCCTGAGTCCTGGTTGGACTGTGGTTAGCCACAGTAATTTCACGTCCAGAGAGTTAAACTTTGAACATCATCATTAATGTATATGGTTATATTTTGAGTGCCTGAACTGTCAAAAGTGTCACCGTTTATTTTGTATCCCTTGCCTTTTTAGATTCCCGAGCAGCGGCTCGGAGATGTTACTCTGTTGTTGTGGGCACCATTCAGAACTAGTATCTCAATGTCTTTTCCCTTATTGATTGTTCCCCAAGGTTTCTAAAATACATGTCGTCATTGAGTACATTGGTTGGAATAGGTGGATAATTTTGGTTGCGGGCTGTACTCCTGATGCGGATTACATTCCTATGCTTCAATCCTGACAATGTCTTCCTGCTGTGAGGAGACATGTTCAGGAGCTAGTTTAATACTAACAAACATACAAATTCAAGGTGTAAAGTTAGATTTTTTCTGGACAGCACAAGTAGAAATTAATGCAAACCCTTCCCTGCTACAACATTTGCTTACAGGCACAATCGTCAAAATGTTCAAAATCCATCTATTTACATGGAGGTTTTATTAATGGTAACACTTTTACCAGCAAAATGTTTTTGCATGGATAGCTATACTCTATACTACTATTATAAAGCGAGAACTGGGAACCTTGGAGGCGTTTAAACTCCAGAAGAACACCATCAATCATAACACCCAATACAGCGTTGGAAAGGGGAGGTCCAGGAGATGGACATAGGCTATACATTGCTACAACATATACATTACGAAGGCAAAACAACATTCCACAGAAAGTAGTTCCTTGTGGGCGTTGTTCTCAATGTGGGCGGTAACATTGGCAGAGGGGCATGTCCCATTCACTCGGTTTCAAGCACTCAAGCACACACACAACAGATTCTGCAGCACTCAAGCACACACACAACAGATTCTGCAACCACACACAAGCACACAATCAACACCGTTTTATGCACGTCCACTTCAGGAGGACATAATCATCGTTTAATGTGCAAAATCACGTTTTATGCACGTCCACTTCAGGACATCAACATCATAAAATGATCAAAATCGCTAAATAATAATGTGCATTTCGAAAGCTTCATACTCACTGTGTCCCCAGGGTTCACAGCCAACATAAACAAAGGGGCGCGGCTTCGGGATGAAAAGGGCCGGTAATACAAGACTATCAATCCAAGCCACACAAGCTTCCAATCGCGAAACACTCCTGGACGCCACTCATAGCAAAAGCATCCAATCACGCAACACTCCTGCCCGCGCCTCACAGCAAACAACCTTCAACAACCATCCAATCGCGGCAACAAGCATTCCAACAAACAACCAATGGCGCCGCACACATTACACAAATACCCAATCACGCAAGCACCGCACATTACACAAATAACCTATCATGCAAGCACCGTGCCTTCCACCAAACAACCAATGCCACCACACACATTACACTAATAACCAATCACGCAAGCAGTCACGCAAGTAACACATTTATTTTAAAGAAATTTCAGAAAAACATTCACCCATTGGTCAAACACGCACGTCATTTCTAGGAGCATTATTGCTGTTGGGGACACTTACGCGGCCAAACAAAACAACGGAGCAATTCATTTTTGCCAATTCTGTAGGCACCCACTGTTCTTCAAAGGGGATACACAGGGGCCGCCCAGGGACATCAGAACGCTAAACAACCCTCTTTGTCCAGGGACATAATAACAGTGAACAAGCCTCTTTCGCCAGGTACATAATAACGAGGAACAAGCCTCTTTCCTAAAAGGCATCATGTTCGCTCTTTAAACGCGGTGAACAAGCCTCTTTCACACAAGGTGTGAGAAGTTGGCCTGATATATGATGTTTCCAATTCTGGAACCACCTTGTATCAGTCCAAACAATCCCTTATGGTGTCTGGTTGTAAGTCAACCTTATAGACAAGCTATCTTAATGGTAGCATAGACTAAGCAGCCTTAAAGGCTAAACTCAAGAGGTCATGTTAAGCAAGCTGTTTTACCAATCACAATCCTGTAATATCAAATGAAAGGACACCACACAAGTATATATTATAAAAATATTTGTGTTTATTACTAAAATATTCCCCAGTACTCTTTATGAGCAAAGGGGCACAAGCGTTAAATCGAAAGCACAGTATAATATACAAAGTTGCACAATTATGGATGAGGGCGGGTGGCCACTCAAACCATATATTAAGAAAGTGGTATAAGAGATACCAATCGAACAGTGGTTAAGCCTAGGGCCAAGGGAATCGCTGGGAGCAGTCAGGACAAGCAATGCTGAAGTCGGGAAAAGCCCGCGGGATTCGGGTGCAGCGCTTAAAGCACACGCATGCACCAATGCAAAGTCAATGGTGCGTAAAAGTTACACAAATAGAGTTTAAGGATACTTCCGCTGAACCTAGAGGGACAAAACTTTAGACACAGACCCCAGAGGTGTGTACCAGTGTGGGAACACCGGCGTTGCAATGTTACCTCACCCACAGGAAACGGGTGCATAGGGTCGAAGTGGCGTCGGGTTTCGTCACGCAGGTTCTTGGTGCTTGAAGCTGAAGATGCTGCAGGCGAGGTGAAGGAGAAGTGTCCGGTGTGATCCAAGGGTGGATCAGAGTAGAAAAGTACCTGAAAGCAGAGGGGACAGAGTCTGGGTCACTCAGCAGTGACCAGGGTGGAACCAGGACGGAACCAGGCAATGTCGGGCGCAATCAGGTGGTTGTTGAGGAACTTCTCTCCGCTGCCACGTGGGCTCTGGGGCATCTGCGACATCCAGGAGGGGGTCACGAGCTGTCCCACGCAGGCTCTCACCGTCTGCGCTGTCGGCTTCAAGATCGGAGTCAACAACACTTGGCAAGAGCAATCCACGCAGGATTGGAAGATTGCTTCTCACTCGGACCAGGAGGGTCAGAGCGGGTGCTCCTTTTCAGAGGAGCTGGTGCAAGTCTGGAGCAACCAGAATCTCAAGTCGGTTTTATATTTTTGCCAGCACAGGGGCCACAAGCCAGCTGGCAAGTGACCGGGCCAACGCGTCGAGCCAAAGAAAGCAGAAGGGTCCCACGCAGCTCTCGTCGAGTGTAGAGGGGTGAGCTTCGGTGCAAGAGTGGCTCAGGGTTGGGGCTTCTCAAATCCCGGTGTACAGCTTCGAGGGTCACTCGTGGGCTGCACAATCAGCGTCTTGTGGTCTTTTCAAGATGGCGTGCCCCACGCTTTCGGTCGCCTCCACGGGTCTCAGCTCTGCAGGGACTGTGGATCGGCATCATGTTCTCTCTTTAAACGCTATTCACGTACTCGCGCACTATTGTTGGAAGGGGCTGCACAGGGGGTGCCCAGGAAAATCAACAATTATAGCAAGCCTCAAAACCATTACACAAGGAGGCATGATAAACGTTAATTAACCATCTAACGTTCTTGCAGGGAGAAACAAACACACAAACTCACAGCAGTCCCTCTAATTAGGACAAATAGCGCTCACAATACACAGTCACACCATTATTGCTGTGTGAACTACAGCATTATTTCTGTGAGACAGATTGTCAGAGGGCACAGAACGAGGCAGAATAATGCCGTTGCAAGGCACAGCACAGGGGGCAGCCAGGGACAACTTCAATGCTGTGTGGAATTACAAATTGTCAGAGGGCACAGAACTAAGCACAATAACGCTGTTGCAAGGCACAGCACAAGGGGCAGCCAGGGACAACTTAAATGCTGTGTGGACTTACAAATTATCACAGGGCAGATAACTAGGCACAATAACACTCTTGCAAGGCACAGCACAGGGGGCAGCCAGGGCCTCATTGAGGACACTTTACACACATCAAACTTCAATGCATGCTCGCAGCACTCACAATAATCTATACTACTATTATCTATACTACTATTATAAAGGAAGAACTTTGAGGCTTTGAGGCGGGTAAACTCGGGAACCACAGCACCAATCCACACACCCAATACATCTTTGCAATCCTCTGGGTGTGCAGATGGACATAGGCTATATAAAGTAAAAAAATACGTTATATTTAAAAAAAATTACATTAAAAAAAAGTAGTCCCTGAAAAGTAGCGCCGGCCGCGACCTGCGTGCTCACGTCAGGAGCGCGAGGAAAGCGGGGGACATGGCGCGGTGGAGGAGCGGTGACGAGCGGCTGGTGAGGAGCAGCAGACCGGGTGGACATGGCGCGGCGGAGGAGCTGTGACGAGTGGCCGGTGAGGAGCAGCGGACCGGCGGGAAGAGAGGTGAGCGGCGGAGCGGTGAACGGAGGAGCGGCGAAGAACAGAGGTGAGCGGCGGAGCGGTGAACTGAGGAGCGGGGGCTGAGGTAAGGTTCCGGGGGACAATGTCGGGGCATGCGGGAGACTCAGAGTGCCTCAACACGGACAATGTTGGGGCAGGCGGGGTCGCGGCAGGCGGGGGACGGGGACTTACGCACATTCTGTTGACAGACCGTGGTAGAGGCCTTTGCATAGTGGTAAGTCTGTCACCCAAGCTGGGCTGCGTTGATAGGTTCACCGGATTTCGAAAATCAAACACTGGAACATTGCATAAACAAGGAAGTAAGACTGCAATTTTTCATCGATCAGTGGGCACAAAATGACTTAACCAAAAGTGATCAGCATCATAGAAAACCCTAACAGTGAGTCACTAAAAGGAATTAAATGCAACGTTTACACACAGTGTCCTCTGTTTTATACTGCCATAATTGTGTACTTTTCAGCATTTCACAAGGTAAGGCTCCGGGGAACAATGTCGGGGCAGGCGGGTGTCGGGGCAGGCGGGGGACAGGGCGGGCGGGGGCCCAAAATGCTGGACAATGTCGGGGCAGGTGGGGGTCGGGGAAGCCTGATTGCTCCCGGACAACGTCGGGACGGGCTGCTAGTATGTTATATTAGAGAAGATTCCTTTCAAACGTTTAGTACCTTAAGAAGGGTTTCTTTAAAATGTGTTTATCAGCAGCATGAAAATTACTTTTTATATGTTGAAATGTTGGATTCAGCAATGTGGATTTAAATCACACGTTTTGTATACCTTTATTCATTTCAATCTTTAGACTGTCCCCACATATCCATGTAAACATCAATTTTTCAACTGACAACACGTTCATCTGCTGTTGTAGATTCTTAAAACAACTGTTTACTTTTACTTTCAACAATTTCTGCTCCTGATTTTAAAACAGAAAATTGTTGCAAACTTTTATTAAAAAGTCTGTAAAAACACAGAATCATAATACTTTTAATTTCAACTTACCAAATAATGTCAAACATAGTTGGAATCCTTAAATGTTAAGAATTTTCTCCATTATCTTCAGAAACTGATAAAATGTGCATAGGAAAATAAAACTTCAGCTTTACTATCAAAACATCATGTGGATCGCGAAATTGCCGAAAATCCCCAAATTCCGCGAGCGGAACGGATTTTGCGCCCATACTTAGTTCTAAATATCCCCAGCCAGCAATTCCCTACCTTTCCCAAAGCGATACAGGCATACAGTGGGGCGAATTTAGCCGACAATGTCAGTGCCTTGCGTTTGTCGGAACATATTGCTATTAAATGTGAATAAATTACAATGGAAGATCTCAATGATCATTTCCTTTCTCCCTAGAAAGGGTAACACTTCAAGCCCATCTTTGCTTCTTTTTGTTGTATAGAAGCCCAGTGATTGTTGTTAGTAGATAATCCTCCTGTGGTACAATGTTCTCCAATTTCTGGAGTTTATCCTTTGAGTCATGAAAATAAGATGACAAGCTCTTCATGAAAATGTATAGTTCTATCATGGTTTGTGTTTTTTTAGCTGTATGTTCATGGTAACCATGACTGGGTGTTACATAAAGAGATATTGTTTCTCTACCTATGTGATTATTTCTCTCTGGTACCATCTATTCACAAGAGTGCTGAGTGTTGTGGTTGGATTTCTGGAAAACTTTTCATAGTCGAGTTATCAGAAAGTTATTTCATTTTGTTCTGTACTGTAGTCATTGGTGTATATAGGATGACTGTTTTGAAACCTTTTTCCATTTTTTTTTATGCCAGCTCTTTGTTTTGTTTGAGTTCATTAGGTGCCATAATCTGTGTCTGCAAAAACGTCCCTGGCAGATATTCTAACTTTTAAAGATTTTTACCAAACTCTTTGTCCGATCCATTGTGACTACTGAATTGAAAAGGTCAATTGAGTTGCATAGAGGAACTACTGGTGTGAAGGTAGTTTTAGTCCTGAGTTTACTCAGTTTGCTATGTGAAGTATAAATTCCTAGTTCCTCTGCCTTAGTATCGATTTTGGGAAGGGTATCTGTATTCTGTTCCGACAGGATGGTGAGTAAATGAATGTCTTCTAATTCCTGCACTCTAAAGTTGCTCATGACAACTTGCATTGTGCCAAGTAAAACAGTTTTTAGTTTGTCTTTGAAGTATGTGTGTAGTTGGAGTTTGCATGTAAACTTGAATGGTCCGTCTTAATTTTGACCAAATCCCATTGACTTGTGGGGCACCATGATAGTGCGTTCTTCTGTGTTATTAGTTATGTTGTAATCATGTTACACATTGATAGGTTGGCAACTGTCTGGATTTTGGTTGGGTCTCCTTGCATAAATATTTCCTCTGTGCCTGTTTTGGAACTCCTGAAGTTGATGGTTTGATGTCCCAATTTGTGATAGGTGTGTATTCTGTTCTGGCATCTTGGGTGTTGATATTTCCCAAGCAAAGCCTCTGCACCTCTTTTTAAAAATGTTGGTGTTTGTTGTGGGTAGGAAACCTTCCTATGATTTAGTCTCTGATGAGGGCAGGGAAGATAGGGTTTTCTTTCTTTGAGAAGTACATATACTGGTATTGATATCTTATTTTTAGAAATGATATATACCAGTGCTTTCTAATAGTCCAGTTTTTCACTTCTAAATATCCATTTTTTTATTTTATGTTGTCCTCCTCATATTCATCAATTATTTTGTTTAGTATTTCATTTCATAGGTCCTTTGTTATTTCTCCCCAGCCTTTGGCTTCTTAGGTTATCCACTTCTTCTTTTTAGTTCTTGTATTCTTTCTGCGCCATCTCAATCAGTTAGGGTATCATATTGTTTGATCCCTCTCATAAGTTATCTTTAAATGTTTTGCATTTATTAGGAGATGTTATTTCTACAAGGGTAGATATGACAGTTCTGATGTCTCTAGGAATACAGTTTGCTTTAAGGATTTTAGGAATGCTGGCTCCCACCAACTTGATTGATTCTTTTTTAAAGTGCCTTTTCTATGGCTTGAAAGGATGAGTAAGCTGAAGAAGAACCAGGTGTGTTATACATTGTACCATGCTTCTACTTAAAACAATTGTAAGGAATTAAACTTAGTGTTCAGGCAATGGATTGCACAGGGAACACAGGCTGCAACAATGGAGTTAATAGTTGTTTAACCGCTTCGCCGCGGCGGCTTTTCCCGCTGTGCGCGGCATTTTTAAAAATCCCGCGTAACGTGACAAAGCCAGCTCGTCATCCGCGCAGCGCAGGTAACGCCCATGACGAGCTGGCTTTGTCATCCGCGGGGAAGGGGTTAAGGCCCTGAAGGTTAAATGTTACCCAATAATGGTTTTTTTAGACAATGAGATTTATTAAGATTTTGCTCCATGTTTTTGTCACAAAAGTGATTCAAACCGGTGAAAAATCTTTCTTTTCTAATTTACTTTCCCGCGCTTAAATTGTTTAGCACTGGAAATAATGTGAGAGTAATGCAAAGCGTTACTTAGCGTCATGGGGGCATACCAAGGGTGAAGCATGAGAATTCACACTAAACCCAATTTACTAAATAATGTAGACAGGGTTTAGTGAGCGAAAACTGGGCCCTTTCTAACATAGGCGCAAAGAAGGAGAAATCCTTTCATTTCTCCTTTCTTTTCCGATTTTGCACACATTCAAAGTGGGAAAAGGCTTCATGTAAGTCTAAGCATAGTATTTTGTAAACCAGTGCTAGACTCACGGAGACACCCGTGCACCATGGTTCAAAGGTGTCTCCGTGGTGCACGGCAGCGGATTTCAGCGCCGGCACTAGTGAGATGGGAGAAGAGTGCCTTATTTTTGTAAATTGGGCGCTCTCCTCCTCACGAAGCACAGCATTTGTGGCTGCTGCAGTGCGCTGTGTGAAAAGATAGTAAATCCCCCCCTAGGTTTGCTGCTGTGCAAGTTGCAGTACAATGGAGAGGGTGGTACCGACTGTCTTCCTGATCACTTCATGAAGGAACATGTATGAAAGAGGAATAAAAAAGAACCTCTTTGAATGACCTAAATCTGTATTTTATTGTTTACCTTCTTTTAAAGTGTGTGAGGAATTGTGATAAATTATAGAAACACAGTGACCAATTACAAGCACAAACACTCTACGAGGAATTCCTATCTAGAGCAATGTTTCGGATAAAGTGATGAGCACTCTGTGCCCCCTTCATATTTTCCATGGTATTTCTGCTAGAAAACAAAACTCAATTCAATACTTTATGTAACTCCTTTCATGCTAATTCTCTTTCTGTTTTCCTTATTTCAGAAAAACATCAAATTGTGAATCTTACCGTGGTAGAGGTTTCCATTGATTCAATTTCACTGAGCTGGGAACCAGGGACTAACGGAATAAGCTCCTATTTGGTGAAAATGGCAGGAAATCCTTCCTCAAATGTGACCACGCTTGCTGAATTTGTGAACATCACACATTTGATACCTGGGAATTACTACACATTCATAATCTCTGCTGTGTTTGGAAATGGTGATTTGGGATTTGAGTATGTAATATCTGAGTATACAGGTGAGTATTTTCTATATAAAAGTGAAATCATATGCAATTGCAGATGTTATATCAATCTTGTAAAGCTTTATTAACTGGATAATGTTAGTAACTCACAAAATAATAGAGAGGGATATATTCTAAATTCAACAAGCAGAGACAACACCCTTGCCTTGACTACAAATTCCATATTAAGCATACCTTTTAATGCATCTGCCTTAAAGAGAGTTCGGACTCTTAGATTTCATCTAATTGTGCTACTTATTTTGTAAATATTTTGTAGCAGAAAGTTTGAAGAGAATAACAATTGGATTCTGAACCAAAATCCCAATTTTGGTTAGAATGTACTCAAAAAGCTGCAGTGAGAAAGGCAGTCTGGCAATTGCTTCTCTGTTACTTCAGTGTATGTGCACATTTCGGACTTTTCACATATTCACAAACAGTTCCCAGAGAGGTCTGGGTGATCTATGCCAGTTCGATATTCAGATGACTGCTCAATTGCATAATAGTTCAGGAAGAAACATTTCCTACGTTTGAGAATTTTGAAAAGTGGAAATGTAAAATGCATGTTCAATGAGAATACATTTTTGGATTTTGAAAAAACATCCACAATAAACCAATACATTAGAGTGAACTCTCAACATGTTTGTCCATTAAGGGCCATATGTATCAAAATCCTATTTTGCAAATCTCAAATAGCGATGTTTTGCGAATCGCTATTTGAGAATCGTAAAATGCTATGTATGTAGGATTTGCAAAAAATTTTGCGAATCCTACATATTCCTTAAATGCGAATCTCAAATTGCGATTCGCAATTACGGAATACCTCCCCATTCATTCCTATGGGCCTAGAGGCCCATTGGAATGAATGGGAAGGCATTCTCAATTTGAGATTAGCATTTAGAGAATCGCAAATTGAGAATGCAATTTCAAGGGTGTCAAAAGGACACCCTGTTGCACCCTTGAAATAAGCATGGGTGCACATGTGGCACACATACATGCCCTAAAGGCATGTATGTGCTTCACGTTGCATTTTGAAAAATGCAAAAAAGTGCATTTTTCAAAGAAATCGCAAATTACCACCAACTTGAAGTTGGTGGTAATTTGCGATTCCTTAAGGCCAAATTGCACTTTTTTGGTGCTTCTTACATTGCATTTAAGAAATCGCAAAATTTGCAATTCCTTAAATGCAATAGCAAAATAAGGAATCGCAAATTTTGCAATTCCTTATTTTGCACGCAGATTTGCCTTCATACATAGCATTTAGCAAAATTGCGATCGCAAACACCGAAATTCTGCTAATTTCGGCATTTGCGATCGCAATTTTGCTTGATACATATGGCACTAAGTCACTTGATCGCAAAATGCATGAGCACATTTGCATTACTTAAGTGAATATAAAAAAAAGATGAAGTGCTGGGAGCTAAATGATAATATTGGCAGATATTACTGTAAGAATTTATATTTTGTAAATCATAAATAATTGTATATCTTAGTTTCAGCAATGGTGGAAAATCCCCCTGCAAATAAATTTTGCGTGCCTTCAGGGTGAACTAAGGAAGATTGTTTTACAAAGTGTACACTTCAGAAAGAAATGTTTCAAAATGTTCTCATTACCATCTCATTATGGGAATAACTGTTTAAGTATTGAACAGTTGATCCTTGAGATGTTGGTTCATACTTCATACCTGTATTCCGTCACATGTTTAAAGCATTTAAATCGTTATTTCGTTGAAATCAAAGCTTTATTTCTGGACTTTGTAAAGTAAAAGGTTACCGAATTTACAGATGTGAAAATGACCACATATGCAACTATATAAATCATCTTCTCAAATGACAACAACATGTGACTACTTCTGTAACTTCATATTGCAACAGATAAAATGTAGATTTTTTATTTCTTTTTTACAATAAGAAAACTGTTGCAAACTTTGATTAGAAAGCATCAGTAAAAATCAACTTATAACTTCAACTTTCAACCGCACTAAGATGTCAAACACAGTTAGCATTTTTTAAAATGTTTATATTAATAATATATGTGTTGTCAATAGATATGGTTTTATATATGAATACTTTTATGTTTCTTGTATTAACACATAATTCGTTTTTGTGTGTTTGGTTATTGATTTTATGAATTAAAATATTTTTTTCTATTCTTCACTATATTGTTGATAATGTGTGCTTCAACATTTTTATATTGTTTACATATTTAAATATTCAACAATGTTATGTATTTCAATGTGTGTGTTCAACACTGTTAAATTTAGATATTTTATACAGGAAAAGGTTTGTCTTTGATATTTCATTTTTTCCGGGTTGAGTATAAAATGGCATTATTTTTGTAATCAATATTATTTTGATGATATTTGAGTGAATTCATATTATTTTCAAAGGTATTCTGTCATGTAACGGGGAAGAATTGTGGCATGCCTTACAATTGCAAGGTCTTAACAACAACTTATTATATGCTGATAAGGTCGTTCACAGTAGTACGATTCTAAGAGCACATTATGGGCAAGAAGATGAATGCACTAAGACATTTCCTAAAAAGGCAGGAGTTTGCCAAGGTTGTGGGCTTTCACCTACAAAGGCTACTATTTGGTAAAAGTGGTAGAAATTGCACCTCAAATGTGATCATATTCATTAAATATGTGTCCATCACAAATATAATACTGGGTAATCACTACTGATTCTTAGGGCCCCATTAGGATGGTGGGCGGAATGCCCCCGCCAGGCTGGCGGTAGCCACCGCCAGCCTGGCGGGGGAAATCCGCCCGCCATCCTTCCCTGTATTCCCCCCCGCCATATTAAAATGGCGGGGGGACCACGGCGGTGCAAAACACCGCCCGCCACTTTTCCGTCCCGGCCGCCATGCGGCCGGGGTGGAAAACGAGTTACATGCAGGCGGTGTCTGTCAGACACCACCCGCAGTATTACTATAGGCATTTCACAATGCCTTTCCGTGGCGGCAATGCCGCCACGGAAAGGCATGCGGTGTTCACTCTGGGGGCCCCCTGTGGGCCCCCAGAGTGAAGTACAGGTGGGGGGTGCACATGGGGGGGTACCTATGGTACCCCCCTTCATTTGCATATACAAAGCGGCAGGCACCGCGCGGTGCCTGCCGCTTTGTATATGCAAATGCTGAAAAGCATTTCTAGCATTGTGGCGGGCGGTGCTGAGCGCTCCGCCCGCCACAATGCTAGAAATGCAGGATGTGCCCGCCACAGTGGCGGGCACATCCTAATGCCACCCCCGGGACCCCGGCCCTTATGGCGGGCTATCCCATTCCCCGCTAGGATGACGGGCGGACAAAGTACGCCCGTCATCCTAATAGGCCCCTTAATCTCAGCTGTTTCTGGAAGTAGTCTATTATGAAAGTGTAATCACAACAAAGTGAAAGTCAAGTTTTTTGGTTTGAACTCAACTGAGATCAACAATTATTAAATATTAAAAATGATTCATTCTTTCCATACACCATTACAAACAACAATTTAAAAAGTTTAAAAAATGTCACATATACTCATTCAAATAAAACAATATTAGAGAAATTTAAATTTAAAATGCAGAGGAAATAAATAACAGCTGTGTGGTATTGCAACTGCAGGGCATATAAAAACATGCATAGTTTAAATCTTGAATCCCTCTATTAAGCAAGCTGCAAACTATTCTGGTGTATTGAACTGGACCAAGGACATTTATCTGTATTCAAAAGAAGAATGCCCAATCTGAGTGTGATTTTGACCTGAATAACTCGGATCTAATATAAGTGATAAGAAAAATGTGTGAGCAATTATACATTATGACTTCTAAAAATGATTCATACAGCTTTGGTTTCTTGCAATGGGAATCGTCAACAGAAAAACGAAAAGCATCATTATGATGCGGGTTGGACTTTTGTCCGACTGGCACTGTAGTGGAAGCAGGACCACCCAACTAGAAGTTGGCAGTCCCACTGCCCTTATTACGAAGAGACCACAATGCCTGTGGTGACAAAGTGTATATTTTCCATTCCGGTGTGTGCTGCAAGCTGACCGTGTGACAGGCACCATCCGGTGCCTGCCACATGATGCAGGGCTGTTTAGTGAGGCACCGTAGGTGCCCCCCAGGCCCCATTGTGGAGGGCCTAGGAGGCCCTGCTAGGGGCTCCTAAAGTCCCTTTCAGCCTGCCTTTTCATGGCAGGCTGAAAGGCATCCTCCTCGACCTCTCTGCAGCCTTCGACACAGTCTGCCACAGCACCCTTTTACAACGCCTCAGAAACATCGGAATCCAAGGAAAAGCACTTGAATGGATCACCTCATTCCTCACCGGAAGAACCCAGAAAGTCCGCCTTCCACCATTCAAGTCCGAGGCCACTGAAGTCATCTGTGGCGTACCCCAAGGGTCCTCACTCAGTCCCACCCTCTTCAACGTATACATGAGCCCCCTCGCGGCCATCGCCCGCCAACACAACCTCAACATCATCTCTTATGCGGATGACACTCAACTGATCCTTTCTCTCACCAATGACCCCAGCACCGCCAAAACTAACCTACACGAAGGAATGAAAGAAGTTGCCGAATGGATGAAACACAGCCGTCTGAAACTGAACTCAGATAAAACAGAAGTCCTCATCTTAGGTACATCCCCCTCTGCATGGGACGACTCTTGGTGGCCGGAAGCCCTTGGAAAAGCACCCATCCCGACAGACCACGCACGGAACCTAGGCGTTATCCTGGATTCTTCACTCTCAATGAACAGACAAGTCAGCGCCGTATCCTCATCCTGCTTCAACATCCTTCGCATGCTCAAAAAAACATTTCGCTGGATCCCCACGAAACCAGAAAAACAGTCACCCATGCTCTGGTCACGAGCCGACTAGACTACGGAAACACCCTCTACGCAGGTACTACCGCTAAACTCCAGAAGAAACTCCAACGAATCCAAAACGCCTCAGCCAGGATCATATTAGACATCCCACGCAACGAACACATCTCTGGTCACCTGAAAGACCTCCACTGGCTACCCGTCAATAAGAGGATCACTTTCCGACTGCTAACCCACGCACACAAATCACTCTACGACATCGGACCAGAATGCCTCAACTCACGACTGTCCTTCTACACCCCCTCCCGCCAACTACGTTCTTCCAGCCAAGCCCTTGCCACTGTACCTCGCATCAACAAGACCACCATGGGAGGCAGATCCTTCTCATACCTGGCTGCCAAAACATGGAACTCACTCCCCACTTACCTTCGCCGTACCCAGAACCACCTAGCATTCAGAAAGCAACTTAAAACGTGGATATTTGACAAGAAATCCTCCTCCCCTCCCTAAGCGCCTTGAGACCCTCTGGGTATGTAGTGTGCTATATAAATTCGCTGACTTGACTAACTGTCATGAAAGGGCAGGCAGAAAGGGACATTGTAATCTCTACGGCGATATTGGAGCAGGCACTGCCCCTATTGTAGGGATTACTGATGCTCTGACGGGCTTCAGGCATCGGACTGCCCCTCCGCCCGCTGCCTCCGACCGCACGCATTGTAATATGTCAGTCAGACCGCCGCAAGAGATGGTGGTCAGGATGGATGTGACGAGCCATTGGATGTGGCTCGAACAGCCTCGTAATGACCCCCTAAATCTTGATAATGCATGTTTTAAAAAAATTCTAACTTGTTGAATAGTCCATTATTGGAAGTGTTCTATTTTGCAATCCAGTTATCCAAAGGCAAACATAAGGTTTATTGTGTTTTTCTCAGGTACTGCAAATGTTTTCTGCTTTAATGGGTGGCTAAGGGTGCCCTCTGATGCATGCAGTAGATAGTAAGGCCAGCATACTACATATACAATTGAAGAGGCAAAATAATTATTAATACAAATTCCAAATGCAACAACTTGACTAGAGTTGCTTTACTCACTGTAGTTACCTTGTGTAGGACCTTCCCCTCGTGAAGATTTAAAGATGTCCATTACTAATTGGAACATGATCAAGTGCGTATATGAGAATTGGTGGAATTTTTATTCTATACATTTATAATTAAAATGTCTCCTTCCTGAAGCTATATTAAATGTATTTAAAGCACCAGCCTGTGTAAAAACATTGGAGCTCATTACGATGGCGGACGACACGAGTCCATCCACCATTGTCACAGGAATTGGGACCATCCGCCTATATGGAAGCGGTCCTGACTATGGAATTACACTGCAACCACCACGGTGGCGGTCGCATTGGGGCATGTTTACCATTGCGGTGGGTGCTGCAGGCTGCAGCACCCTCTGTAATGAAGGTCTTGCATTTACCTGCACTACATTGCAGGCGCCATGCGGTGTCTGCCACTTAGTGCCTGGAAATGTGGGGGTACCATGGGTACCCCTCCAGTGCACCCTCATCTTTCCCCAATACAAGGGAGGCCCACAATGGGCAGTGCCTACCCCTTGGTGTAGGGATATGTTGCCCCCTAGGGCCTATGTCCCTAGCCTGGGGAGTTAGGAGGGCCCACTACAGGCCCCCAAATCCGTTTCTGATTTCTTTTTGCTGTGAGTTGACTCCGCAGAACGACAGGTGGAAAGGGATATTGTAATCCCTACTGTGGTGCCTGACAGGCACAGCCGCAATTCTGGGATTCCAGGGAGGTCCGACAGGCGGTCAGATACAGATCACCTGTCTGGACCATGGCGGTCAGTGTTTCCTACTGCCACCCATCAAAATGCCATTGTTATATGGTGGTCGCAAATGGCCGAATTTTCTGTTTGCAACTGCTAAAACCATCGTACACCTGGCCCATGATTTAAAATTTGGCTAAAAATCTATAAACGCCAACTGTGGTCATCTGGTTGCTCTTACCTAAGGCGAGAGTTAAGAATGACCATGATCGAGCATGGGTCAGATACAGAAACCAGAAGTTTTAACATAGTACTTAGACCCCAATTTACTAAGCCTTTGTGTGCTTGCTTCATGCAAGGTTATGCAAGGATAACAAAAAGGCTTTAATAAGATTTACAAAGCCACTCAAGCGACTATTTGCTCTGCCTAGCATGGCTTTGTAAAGAAATGTAACACAATGCAGCACCTTGTGGTGCTTTATGTTACATTGTGAGCTGGTAGCCATTCCATTGGTGGAACATGGGATTCCCGTGAATCCACCTGTGGATTTGATGCAATTACAGATCTACAAAGTTTTTAAACCTGGAATTGTGTCAAATTATTACGCCTTCCAGAGGATGGAGTAATGTGGAAAAAAATCTATTTTCTTCTGAATATTTCTTTTCTCTGTGTGATCATCGCATAATGCATACTGCATCATGCAAATAGCAGAAAATACCTCTTTGGATTGTTTTTCTGCAGGAAGGTATACCTTCCTTCAAAAAGTGGATCCCACCCAGAAAGCAAGAACCCTTGCACTATTGTTGCATAGGCAATAGGCAGCACACAGTGTGCCAGTGCATGGACAGAGCAGAAATGCTCCTTATCATTTTAAATATTGAGCATTTCTGCCCTCTTCATTTCACACAATGCAGCATATGTAATCAAGTTCCCTTGCTGTGTAGCCTTGTGTGAAATAATAGTAAATATGCCCTTTAGTCTCTGATATAGAAGTAAAAAGCATCAGCAGGCAAGGCAAGGCAAGGCAGCAGGCTGTGACCCAAATGTACTTCATAACATCGTTAAGTTGCTGGACAAGGTCGTAGACTTTTAGTGGGAAAGCTTTGAGTGGGAGAAATTTTCCTTTTAGACCGACAAAAGGTTCTTCCCCAGTCAGATACTTTGTCACCTTCCTCCAGTGAAGATTTCTTTGTTCAGACTTTGTCACATTTTTTGATAACTTCCAATGGGTCCAGGTTGCAAGCTGTAGCTGAAGAGGGTTCCACAATGCTGGTCAACTTCTCTGTGAGGCTCCTGAAATGGATTTACAGCCGCGGAAAAGCTCCCAGCATGAGCAATTTCAATCTCTGACGCAGCAGCAATGCACTTTTTTTCGGATTGGCTTGGCAGGTTGATCTTAGTCCTCCAGAAGTCTAAAGAGTTAAAAGGTTTCTAAGTGCCACGTTTCAGGAAGTGTTACAAGGAGTACACTTTGATCCACCCTAGGGTCCCCGGACCTCAGGAACAGCCCTTTGGGTTCAAGAATCACTCCAACAGAAGCCACCAGCAGGGTCTAGGGCAGCTCCAGTTGCAGGAAAGACCTCTCAAGCTTATTGTGTACTGGATCTTGAACATTAGGTCAGCCTTAGCACCCTTGGAATGTTCAGTCTTTTAGGTACTTCTCAGGTCTCAGACAGTAGGTTGAGTCCTCTTCTGATCTTCGACAGTGAGTTCAAGGCTGCGAGTCTGGCGACAGGTAGAGAAAAGCAAAAGGACAAGAAAAACTAGCATATCTAAAAAACTAAAGTAAAAAAATCAGGGTGAAAAGTTAGGAAAGCTTTGAAGAGCCTGCAATTAAGGAAATAAATAAGGGGAACAGCAATAGTGAAGCCATCCTTTGCTTATCACTACTGCCATTTGTTTTTCTTCTCCTTCGTTCTTTTCTACTGTATTTTTATGTGGAAACCCTAAATTAGTTCATCCCTTCCTTAATAGTGAGTAAAATGTGTAATTTAATTTCTGAACATACTGCAGAGTAACACCTAATTACATGAAAACAGGAAGTAAATTAATGTAGAGCTGCATCATGAGTTAAAATTAAAGAAGTGCAGTATGAACGGAATGAAGATTAAGGTAAGAACATTAAGAGAAAAAAATGGAAGATTAGGATGGCTAGCTACTGAATTCAACAAACTTATTTTTTTTAAATTTATTTATTTAAGAATTTATAGAGCGCGTGACTGCCCGTGAGCGTCCCAGCGCTAGAGATAGATATAAGCGACTGGTGGTGAGAGTCTTATGGGAACAGCCAGGTCTTAAGCTCTTTACGAAATGCAGTGAGGTTGGATTGTGCCCGCATCTGTAGAGGGAGCGAGTTCCATAATTTGGAGGCGTTGTATGAAAACAAACGTCCCCCTGATCCCGCCCTCTTGATCTTGGGTATCAGAGTCAGGTGTGCATTCGTGGAACGAAGTGTCCTTTTGGTGATGTAGGGGACGATGAGATCTTTGAGGATAGGTGGGGCTTTGCGGTTCAGGATTTTGTGGTTCAAACAGAGGGCCTTAAACTGCACTCTTTCACATATTGGCAGCCAATGGAGAGCCCGAAGAGCCAGTTTAGCAGAGCATCGGTTGTTAGTGCCTGTTAGAATCCGGGCAGCTGCGTTCTGCACCACTTGTAGTCTAGTCGTCACTTTCTTAGTTACCTGCAGCCATTCTTTTCTCAAGAGGCATCAGGCAGACAATAATAGCACCTGTAAAGAGAAGGGAAGTAAAACTTCTATGGAACCAGGAATGAGAACAGTCTAGACTGTGCCAATTATAATGGACTAAGCAAATTACCTGAAAATACAAAGAAAAGAAAGGCAAAAGAAACCTGAACATTTTCCCTCAACTGTGCATTAATAACTGGGACCCTGTCCATTCCCCCACAACCCAGACTCACGTCTATAATCACTCTTCCTCTGTAATCAGCCTAAAGCAGCTATGGTGGCAGCTCTTCTCTCATTAAGATTGATGCCTGTCTGACTGAGGGAACGTGGGAAGGGCCTAAGCAGGTGTCAGCTAAAATTTGCCTATGACAAGGTAGGCTCATTGTAGTTACTCACGATCTTGGTAATAGTCTAGTGTCAAGGGAAAAACAACATAACTGCTCTCTCAAACCTTTTCATGACTTGAAAGCTGTTTTATCACCTCATCAAGGGGGCTTTTCAGCTGCCAGGTGACAATGGAGCTCATGCAAAACGGGCCTTCAAAAGTTTCAGCAGGGAAAAGGTAACTTTATAAAAATTACCTTTTCCTTTAATAGTTAGCACAAATATCAATTTCCTATTGCGTTATATTTTGAATGATTATTAAAAATTGCCTTTGAATCATATGTCTAGCTGTTTTCTAACCATAATTTAGCATTATAGCATGTAATAATGTGAACTAGTGTTTTCCAATGAAACATCCAGCTTTGCTACAGTTAAATTGTTTTTGGGGCTTTTGTAAGATTATGCTTTAGACGTCCAACTTTTAAATGTCATGCACCCTGCCTTATACGCAATAAGTGTTACTTGGATGTGGCTTACAACTATTCTAAAGAGAAGTCCTATCAAAAGGGTTATTTTGACAGGTCGAATTTGAAGTTAGTTTTCAAATTGCACATTCAGGCTACAAGGACAGGTCTGCAGTAGTTTTTGCTTTCTCTCTATGTAGTGGATAGCACACAAGATACTGCAGTCCGCTAGTGACATTTAACTTACAGGCCTTAGGTACACTTTGCACCATATACTAGGGACTTACAGGTAAGTCAGATATGCCATGATGGGGTATGCCAATTTCTTCATTTTGAGAAGACAGCATCAACACTTTACCACTGGTTAACAGGGGAATGGTGACAAAAGTTCTACAGCTAGCGAATAAAAGGGTTCATCAAACCGGCAAAATATATTTTTATGAGCAAAAACCTTCACAGTTAACCACCCATTTAAAACAAGCAATACAGAGCAGTTAATGCCCTCAATATAGGGCATTATCTACTATTAGCATTCTATTATATCTTAATGATGTTTTCTATGATATTTCTCTTAGAAAAAATCTTCCAATTCAAACAGTTCTTTACATAATGTATTTGAGAGTAACTAAAATTCTTTTCTTCTTTCAGTACCCAATGTAACCAACAATCTAAGCATCACAGATGTTTCTATTGATTCAATTTCTCTCAGTTGGCTACCACCGTCTGGCAACAAAAGCTACTATTTGATACAAGTTGTAGGAAATCCTGCCTCAAATGTGTCAGTATTCACTGAATATGAATACATCACAAACCTAATACCTGGGAACCACTACACATTTGTAGTCTCAGCTGTGTCTGGAAGTGGCCTATTGGGAGAGAGCAGTGTTATATCACAATACACAGGTGAGCATTTTATATATGAAATAAATTAACAATTATGGTTGGTCATTTTAGATGCAAGCTTTAAAAACTGGATACAAAATTCAGACCCTTGTCTTTCGTCAAATTGGTTCAACTGAATAGGTGCACCATTGATGGAAATATGTATTTTTTCCTCATTGAGCCATGCCAGGCCTTGAATTCCCGGCATGTTTGGGCAGAACTTATGTCATCGGGTATTGGCACACTTAAGGGCCCATTAGGATCTCGGGCGGATCGCCACCGCCCTCATGGCGGTGACGATCTGCCCGAGATCTGTCCCCGCCCGCCATCCATTTCTGCGGTGGACTGAAAGACCGTCCGCCGCTTTTTCGCCCGGTCAACAAGTTGACAGGGCGGAAAAGAGTTTAATATGGTTGCGGTGTCTGTCAGACACCGTCAGTCATATTATCATGGGTGCGGAAACATGCCTTTCAGTGGTGGCAAGGCATGTGGTAATTGCTTTCGGGGGTCCATTGCAGGCCCCCAGGGACTCAAGGGGGTGGGGTATGCACATGGGGGGTACCTATGGTACCCCCTGCAGTTTCATGCACAAAATGCCTTCCTGGCATTGTGGCGGGCGGTGCTGAGTGCACCGCCCGCCACAATGACAGGAATGCAGGATGCGCCTGTCACTGTGGCGGGCGCATTCTTATGGCCCCCAGGGGACCCCCGTCCTTATGGCGAGCGGTCCCATTTCCCGATAGGATGGCGGGCGGACAATATCCGCCCGCCATCCTGATGATCCCCTTATTTCTATATGTGTTTTTCTCACTCACAACAAATTACTTGTAAATGCGTATGTAGCTGGACTTGATCATAGGGAACCTCATTACTATGGCAGGCCCTATTCACAATATAATTGCTGTTTTTTTTTTAACCTTCACTGTTATTGACTGTGTGGGAATTTATTTGGTGAAGGGGAGTACACTCCGCCAGAGTGTTCCTAAAAGCCCACATTGGGGCCATGTGACACCTTGGCAAATTCCCTTTTGTATAATACATGAGGAATGTACTCCTACTGTTGTTTCACTATGTGTGTTACTTGTGAGTGTCATAGTCTCACGCTGCATGTGACTTTCTGCATTCAGCATAACTTTGGACCACACTCGGTATCACAATGGTCAGGATTATTCTCTGCTTCTCACATGCCACATTGACCATAATTTTTACCCCACACCTAGGGCATAGTTATGAGTTGGCAGTCCGAGGACCACCAAACTCACGGTGCAACAGCAGTGGCAGTTAGGCCGCTGCTAAACGGCAGTCTGATTGCCTGATTACAACATGGGTGGTCAGACTGCCATGGCACTCCTGCAACCACCAGGGATTGGAGATCCCTGGCAGTGGTGCGGCAGTCTGAGGGCCGCAATATGCTTGGTGGTGCCCTGCAGCATCACCAGCATATGATGACTTTCCACCTGCCAGCGGTCTCATAGAGGTGCTTATTCCATGAAACCGCTGGCAGTGAGGAAAGGAAGGTGGCCCTAAAGGGCCCACTCATGACCCTGTGCATGGGGGTGCATGCACGGGGGCTCATGTTGTGGCCCCATGTGCATTCATCCCATTCTTGCACCGTACGCACTTAACAGTCTATGCTGTGCAGAAACATACACTGGAGGTCCAGCGGGGTGCAGTTTAAAGCTCACATAGGAGCCATTTAACTGCGCACACCGCCTGAAGGCCACGTTCCCCCACCAGATCACAGTAATACTCGTAGTCGGTCAGGTGGACGGGCGGTGGCCCTGGTTGGTTATTTGGGAGCAGGGCAGTGGAGTGGCATCCCGCTCCCACACTGCAAAACTTGTAATCAAGCCCATAGTGTTCATTCATAGCCACTATATAAAAACATCTCCATGGTTCTGTCACAGTGACCACAGCATGGAAGTTTTTGCATGAATTCTCACCCACTGCAGATTCCATAAATGTTTATGATAAACTTAAATAATATTGATCTTTTCCTTTCTCTCTCTTTAGTTCGCCTTTCCTCACTCTTACCCCTCTCTTTTGATTTTACAGGTTCTCATATTTATTCTTTTTCTTCTCATATTTTTTTATGTATACTGGTAAACATTGTATTATATTGAGATGATCTCTAAATTTGAGGGGATTGAAGCGTTGTTGACCTAATCACTCTGACCCAACTGAATATATACACTTGATTAATGGGTGCATCAGTGTTGTTTTTTACGGAGTTGTGACTTTGATTCTATGTATTATTTGTCACTCACTTTATTGCCCGTGTGTTTTTTTATTCCTGTATATGTGTGTTTCGTTGAAGTAACCACCACTACAGATTATTTATAATTTTCTGTATTCATAAAATGTAATTTTAAAAGTTGATCGGACACTCCCTGGACAATATTTATGCTCCCAGTGTATTATATTTTTCCAATTGCCATTTAGGGACCTATTTTCCTTGTAGTATTCAGACAAAATATCGAAAAAGATATCGAGGAGCAGAAATATTGAGTTTTGAATATCATGATGCACAAATATCGTGTGCAAAAATATAATTCACAAGACTTTAGATTTTAAGGTAAGTAATATTAATGTTAAAAATATATATGTTGTTAATAATGA